>NC_141108.1:4703725-4824858 GCF_041138505.1 Cibotium barometz | reverse complement strand
TATTTAATCTCAAAAGAATTTAAAGCAAAATAATAGAAAGAGTGTTTGTGTACTTCCCCGATATATTTGCTGATGTCTTGATTGATTGGGAATCCATGTTGTTTGTAGATTTAGCAAGCCTCTCAGATCTGCTATCAGGACTACAACCTGTGACATGTATAACTTCGCACGTGTAGTTATCAGATACTAGTCGTGTGGGTACTTAAAATTACCAGAATGCATGCAGTCTCTACAACTTCTCGTCGTAAGCGGAATCGCCAAAATCAGTTGTATGTTAAAGTCGACTCCAACAATAGGGCGCACGCTTTACTTTTTTATCAAATTTCGATTTGTATGTCCATCTACACACTTAAAGGCTTCCTTTGAGTATACTAACTAATTGAAAACTCAATCTTGAATCTTTACTGCTAAAAAGCCACTGAAAATCTGATGGAATTCATTTACTGAAATCTGTAGCATCCAAAACTTAGGATTATCTTTAATCATAACTTGGTTAATCTGAAAGCTATGTTACGCTCCTTAATTATGAAAGAGGTGGCGGGTCTCTACATGTTCTATTAAACTTTCTACTAACTAAAGTCTAATCAATTTTCTAAGTTTTTGTCTCAGTTTTTGGCCTCTTTTAGATAGCATGTATACACATTAAGATCCATGTCTTGGTCTGTTTTAGATAGACTATATACATAGTAAGATCCATGTCTTGGTCAAGTCTAACAATGGGGGAGATTAAATTAGTGGGGATAGCTGGTCTTTCAGGACCCTTCTTGTGATTCTTAGGGATGGTTTTTAAGGATTTACCAACTCTAAAATATGAGCCTCAATCCCATGGGTTAGCAACCATCAGCGAGAGTAATTTAGTGTGCCCTTTTTTGGATTTGAGGGTTGTGCTCGGGTACAAGGGAGTATATTCCAATGCCTTCTAGTTGACATGGTTTAGAAATTTGCAATGCAGATATTGAAAATAGACACACCAAATAAATATTTACTTATTAATAATTTCCAATCGAGAATCATTTTCACTTTTCTAGAATCATCATATATACAACCATTTCAAGGTACAAAACATTATGATTTGGACCAATTCCTTTAGGTTCCTTATCTGAGTTAATTATGATTTGGACCAATTCCTTTAGGTTCCTTATCTGAGTTAATTACCTTAGACTCCAATAATTTCACAGTTGATGCTGTTGGCCTCTCAAAGATTACCCTAAAGACCCTATTAGGGAGTTTGGAAAAATCTCATTACTTTGAGAATTTTCTTTTCAATCTAATTTTTAGTGTATCTTAAGCATGCCAATTCCAAAGTTGTCGGAGAATGGGGATTCAAAACCTACTCTTTAAGAGCTTTACAACGATATGTCACATGAGGGAATTTTGACAAAATCTTAAAAGGGTTCACCATGCTCCCCCTTTTTTGATCTTAGAAAATGGGAATTGGGATTTTCCCAAATTCCCTAATATGGTCTTCCTGCCTAGTTTCAAATTATAAGGACCATTTGTAGATGTGGCTTACACCATCGACCATTCAAAGAGTGACTCACTCTATGAACCATTATCATGTGTAGCTTACACTGACAATCTCTACATATTACACACTTGAGATTCTGAGATTCCATGTGAGCCCATCCACCTGAGGGCTTCTTCCACTAGATAGACCCAACTAGGGGAGAATAATACACCCATGAGGTCACTTTGACACTTTATCACTTAGTTGTTCTAGGAGCACACCCTTAACCCCCTTATGGAGGAGGGTCACAACCTTGGAAGTTGGCCTGCCCACATGAGAACCACTCAAGATGATCCAAATGACAAAAATCACATGAGCACCACCCAAGATGACCCATATGATGGGACAGATGGAAATCACATGGCTTTTTGCCACATAATGGTCCATAGCCATGCTACTTTTCAGGAAGTCATATCAATATCAATCTTGTAAAAATAGTAGAATACAGTCCTCTATTTCTAAACAACATTCTCATATTCACAATAGTAAATTGCATTGTGCTAATAGAATTTTACTTAGACCAATCTAATGTCCCATACCACCATATTAACTCCACATCACTCCATCAAAATAGAAGTTTGAGATGGAGTGACCAGTTCCCCATAAAAAATTAAATTATGACATAAAGTTTCTTTATATCAAAGACAAAGGAACAACTAAATTCATTCTTATGGTTGGTCACACCAATTTTGAGATGCTAAAAGAAAAAAAACTATGCTAAGAGATTCCCTTGAATTTTTATCTTGTTAGCTTAAACCACTCATAAAGAGAGTTATGATTAGTTATATCTATTTGTATTCAAATATGGTGTTAACACCATATTTAAATATAAACAATATCACTCATAAATAGAGTTATGATTGATAATATATATTTTTATTGAAATCTAGTGTTAAAACTAGATTTGAATAATATAAATATTACTAATCATCACTCTGTTTATGAGTAGTTTAATCTAACAAGATAAAAATTCAAGTGAATCTCTTAGTATAGTTTTTTCTTTTAGCATCTGAAAATTGGTGTGACCAACCATAATAATTTCTCAAGTTATTGATTTTTTTCAAAAAGTATGAATTTAGTTATTCCTTTGTCTTTGATATAAAGACATTTGTGTCAAAATTCAAGTTTTAGGGGGAACTGGTCACTCTATCTCAAACTTCTATTCTGAAGGAGTGATATGTGGAGTTAGTATGGTGGTATGTGACATTAGATTGGTCTAAGGAAATTTGTATTATCCTAATGCAATTTACTGTTATGAATATGAGAATGTTGTTTGGAAATAAAGGATTGTGTTCTACTACTTATAAAAGATTGATATTGATATAACTACCTAAAACGTAGCATGGCTATGGGCCATTATGTGGCAGAAAGCCATGTGATTGACATTTTCCCCATCATATGGGTCATCTTGAGTGGTGCTCATGTGGGCGGACCAACTTCTAAGGTTGTGACCCTCCTCGATAAGGGCGTAAGGGTGTGCTCCCATAACAACTGTGATAGAGTGCCAAAGTGGCCTCACGGGTGTACTATGCTCCCCTAGTCGGCATATCTAGTGGAAGGAGCCCTAAGGTGGATGGGCTTACATGGAATCTGAGGATCTCAAGTGTGTTATATGGAGAGATTGTCAGTGTGAGCTACACCTAATAATGATCAATAGAGTGACTGGCTCTTTGAATGGTTGATGGTGTGAGCCACATATAAAAATGGTCCTTCTTATTTAATGGTGTGAGCTGCACCTAGAAATGGTCGATATAATCATGTGGAACCAATACTTTGAAGATATTAGCCCATTTTAAATCCAAACTAGACAGGGTAACCTTTGAGAGGCTAATAACATCAATTGTGAAATTAGAGTCTAATGTAAATAAATTAGATATGTAACCTAAAGGAATTGGTCCAAAGCATACTCTTTTGTTCAATTGAAATGGTTGCATCTATGATGATTCTAGAATAAGTGGAAATTATTCTTGATTGGAAATTGTGTTTAGTGTGTTTTTGTTTTCAAAATATGCATGCAAATTTCTAGACCATGTCAGCTAGGAGGCATTGGAATATACTCCCTTGTACTGAGCACAACCCCAACCCTAAAAAAAGGGCACACCGAATTACTCCACCTAAGTGGTTGGGAAGGTTTTCTAACCCATTCGATTGGAGAAGGTTAGGTTCAGATTTTAGAGCTGGTAAATCCTTGAAAAAGTCCCTAAGAATCACAAGAAGCGTCCTAAAAGACCAACTATCCCCAAGAGTTTAATCTCCCATTGCTAGACCTGAACAAGACAGGGATCTTATTGTGTATATAGCCTATCTAAAAGATACCAAGGCAGGGATATTACTATGTATATGTGCTATGTAAAAGTTACCACACCCTTGAAAAAAATGTAGAAAATTGATTAGAATTGTAAGATTCCTCCCTTCTGCTTTTGAGATGTAAAGGTGTAAGAACCTCCCCTTCTGTTCTTGTAATCATCCCCTCTCTGAAATAGAAGAAAGATCTTGTCTTACCCTCTCTGAAATAGAAGAAAGATCTTGTCTTACCCTGTTTTGGCCTAGAGAGAGAAAATATCTAGAAAGAGGTAATTCAAAATTGAGATATCTTTGGATACAAAAATTCTCCTAATGTCTAAAATAGATTCCCCTGAATAATAAGTTCAAAACGAACTTTCCAATGTGCATTAGGAATTAATTGAAAATGGTATAAAGGACCTTAGCCTAAGGGTCTACATTTTTAGAAATTTTTGGATTATGGTCCAATTAAGGCTGCGATGGGCCAATTGGATTAATCCAAGTGTTGGGATGAGATAAATGCATAAAATAAAAGAAAATACCCAAAAAATGAGTAAATGATCACTTAAGATGAAGAGTTGACTGAGTACAAGGTTTATTAGTTAAAAACTAAGGTATATTACTAAAAAAATGAGATATTTTAGAGAAATGAATCATTTTTGACATCTTGGTAAAGGAGAGGGAGACTCTTGAGGTAGGCACCTTTTTCACATGTGTGCGTGGGTTTTTTTATTCAAAAAAATGTGGTATTTTTATCTCTCCTCTCTCCTGGAGCAAACTAGATCAAAAAGGAAGCCAAACTTATCCAAATCTTGTCCAAATTGAGTCAAAGTGAAGTTGGAAAATTCTAGAACCCAGCTGGACTTGGTTAGTGGCCTCCCTCACCTATAAATAGACCCTTATTCCTTTGTATTCTCATCTTTGAGCTATACCGTGCCAGTATTATTTTAAAATAAGCGTATTTTCTATTATCCCTTAATTTTCCTCTTCTCTTGGGAGCTTGGAGCTTCTCTCTCTCCAACAACTCTTGGAGTTTTCTCTTCTCCTCTTGGTGGCCAATAATGATTGGTTGGGGGCTTCCCTGCTAATTAAAGAATCAAGCCAAACTTGGAGGTAAGATTAATTTGTAAAAAGCATTGGTCTCTATAATCCAAGTGCAAGTCTCTTCATTAATGATCTCACCATGTGACTTACGAGTTCAGTCGGATTAGTTTGGTTGGTTAAGACCTTGACTCGTTAGATTAATTCTCGCGTTAGATGATTTTCCTGGTGGAATCGCCCGTGTCTCCTGGGTGAGGGAAGTTTTTCCAGGTTCGGTTTTGGAAGAACCGAGGGATTAGTATTCGTGGGTGAGGCCCCGAGTGGGAGACTTTGCCACCCTGTGTAAGAAGTGCTACTTTAGCTGCTAGCACCCCCGTATTCGATGAAGTGGGGGCAGGGATCTCTCAATAATTTAGTTAGTAGAAAATTTGATAGAACATGTAGAAATCCGTCGCCGCCTTCATAATTGAGGATTAAGACGTCCGTTTTGAGCCCTTGGCAAGCCATCGATCACCTCTTACTTATGAGAATTATGAAGGGGACATGTGATGGAGGAATCATACCCATTTCCGAACGTGAGGACTATTCAAGTATTACTAAATGAGAAAGCTAGGATACTAATAGATAACCAAGTGTTAGGATATTAATGTATGAGGCCCCAAGTAAGTCACGCTACCCTCGGTTAAGTCTTTTGTTATAGTTGTATTTAGAGGGTAGGGGTATTATACTTAGTATTAGAGCATGATTTAGTTTTTTTTAAAGCTAAATAATTTACTATTAAAGTTATGCTTCTTCACTGACCAATAGGTTAGATCTTTTCTTAACTAGATGGCTTAGATTGGATCAAATTGTAGTTTTGGTCCTTTTTCTTAAGGACCAGATGATCACATTTGTTGAAATATACATGTGAATAGGGTGTGTGTGGGAACAAGCCCTTGGCTAGAGGGAGAATCTATAAATGTGAGAGAACCTGTGAAAAGGTTAGAAGTATCTACTGGGAGAGAATAAAGGGTAGCATGAGGAGATTTAGGAGGTGTGAAGATATTCTGGGAGAGGTGGAGAGAATCAAGCAAAAGAGGTGGAGTGAATCAAGGAGAAATCAGTGGGATTGGATCCTTGGATTTAAACTCTATAAATTCAGGCATTGGCCTAATGAGAATTTGCTATTTTTTGATTATCCATGCCTACATTAAGCTATCAGTTAATTGCTCACTAATCACGTCTTAATTATCATCTAATCTCTTTGTTAATGATGTTGATTCTAGCATTTGATCCACCATAGCTCATCACATTTCTGTAATTTTAACATGGTATGAGTGCCTAGCCTAGAATCCATCAAGTTTATGAGCCCATTATCTAACTAATCAAGATTAGTAGATGATTAAGAAATAATCACTTTTTTTAAGTTATTTTCAAGTAGCCCACTGTACCCCCAGCCACCAGTGGAGGGGCTTGATCTCCCTCCAGGAGCAACATTAGCTCAAGCCCTTGTAGCCACAAATAGCTATCTCACTTGTGCTCCAGCCAAGTGAATCAACGCAGCAAACCGCGCCTACGAAAGCTCACGATTTTTGCTAATTTGCAGGCACCATTTTTTCTGAGGAGAATTGATATGTCTTCTTATGTGGTTGCAATGGGTCTAATTCCTCTTGGCCCTAGGGGGTTTCAAGTGTGCTCTACAAGCTCGTGAAGTCAAAATTTGATTTGATCAAGTCTACAGTGAGATCAAAGCTCTTCATCAAATTTGTAGGAGGTGACTTTGGTAAAATAGAGATTAAGCATTCAATGTTTTGTCAAATCTTGTGTTTCTTGGCTTAATTCTCTACTAGAATAATTGCTATTGATGGCCTTGAAAGGATTTGAGCTCATTTGAACTCTAAGGCCTCAGATCTGGGCTCCCCGCATACTCTGTTTTCTGCACACAAAATAGAGGATTAATTTGCTAATCAGTGTTAATCACTACTTTTTGGTGTAATTGAGGGTTCAAATTAACCATTAGGTATCTGATACAGATCCCTATAACTTCAAATTGCAATTTGGAGATGGTTTGATACTCCAACCATTCCGTACAAATTGGTTACCCTTGATTTAATGTAATTTCTGGTGATTTTATACTGATAAATCTGTTGTAATCATCTCCTAAACACCATATTGAGTTGTAAAAGGGTAGACACTGCCCTTGAATCTTGAGATTGGATCAAGAGGTAAGACCCCCTTCACATTATCATGAGTAGTGAGTACAGCACAAGAAATAGCTAAATTTAATGGGGAGCAGTTTTACACATGGCAGACAAAAACCATGTATTTGCTCATGAGGAGAAATCTGTGGTGGGGGCTAGTTGAGGGAAGAGATGAATGCCCAGAGGTGAGAGGGAAAAATGAGTGGAAGAGCAGGAATGAAAAAGCATTGGGACTTATCGCACTCTATTTAAATGATGAAATCATTCATCACATCACAGGGATACAATGGGCCAAAGATGCATGGGATAAACTCAATAATTTATTTGGCACACAAGCTAAAAATTCAAAGATAAATCTGTTAATGCAATTCTACAAATTGGATATGAAGGAAAGTGAACCTTTAATCACACACTTGAACAGATATAAAAGAATTAAGCAACAACTGGCAGCTATTGGCAAAAAGGTAGAAGATGATGAGGCACTAACAGTGCTTCTGAAGAGTGTGGACAAAGGTGAATATGAAAACATTGTAGCAACACTAAAGAATGTACCTGAATTGAAGCTACACGAGATAGAAAGAGCTCTACTATAGCAAGAGAGCAAAGGCAAAGAGAAGAAATGGCTTGACTCAACAGCACGAGCAGAAAAAGCATTCTTCACCCGATAAGGATTCTCTGGAGGATGAGGATGAGGAAGAGGCAGAGTAGGAGGAAGGATCTTCACTTGCCACAATTGTGGAAAGCCAGGACACATGGCAAGAGACTGCTACAACAAACCCAGTGGAGAAGGATCGACATCGACAAACTTCATGGAGGCTCCTAAGGAAGTGGAGTCAGATCATCTTTTCTGAGAGAGAGAGAGAGAGAGACTCGAGAGAGAGAGAGAAACCCCACAACGCAATGTAACCTGCCGCCCCAACAGAGTAAAACCACCTCTGAGCCACCCACTGATGATGTAGGCCATGTGGTAGATGTATGTATGAGCACTTTAGCCTTGGACACATAGAGAGAGAGAGTGTGTGAAGGACTATGAGTTTAGGGACTTGAGGCACTGGTCGCGAACTATCAAGTAAGAAGGAAACTTGGTATAGGGTCCACGTGTGCTAGGAGTATTCACTTGAGGGGAGGTGCTGAAATATACAAGTGAATAGGGTGTGTGCGGCGGGAACAAGCCCTTGGCTAGAGGCTGTAAAAGAGAATCTGTAAATGTGAGAGAACCTGTGAAAAGTTGAGAAGTATCTACTGTAATAGATTTAGGAGGTGTGGAGATATTCTGGGAGAGGTGGAGAGAATCAATCAAAAGAGGTGGAGTGAATCAAGGAGAAATCAGTGGGATTGGATGCTTGGATGTAAACTCTATAAATTGAGGCATTGGCCTAATGAGAATTTGCTGGTTTTTGATTATCCATGCCTACATTAAGCTATCAGTTAATTGCTCACTAACCACGTCTTAATTATCGTCTAATCTCTTTGTTAATGATGTTGATTCTAGCATTTGATCCACCATAGCTCATCACATTGCTGTAATTTTAACAACATTTACTTTCACTTGATTTGTGCCGCCATTGATGAGAATGAGAACTCACTAAGTATCTTTGAGCATTTTGTATAGATTCTCTTCTTGACCTTGATGGATCGATGTCTCATGTGAGACATTAGGCTAGATCCACGTTTTTTTTTGTGGTGACTCTCACTAAGAGAGAACCGCTCCTCTTACTTCTTATCCATCCATGAATTTATTTGAGCAAGGAGGTTTTGCTTTATGACTCCTTGACTCATATCGAGAGATGATTACACTATTTCATCGACTTCTTTCTCTATATGTACCCCAAGATAGCTTATCAGTCCATGACGATCGCATGCCTCATGTTATCTATTATGGTATGACAGTTAGGCACTTTCATGTAATGTTATAAATTGTAGGCTCAGAGAGCATTGAGTTAAAGAGAATGTGAGGGAAAGGGAGAGCTTGTATACCTTACAAAGCAAACTCACACACACGACACTACAAGACATAAGAGAGAGATGTATAGTTGAATTTTCTTCTATCTTCTTCTCTTTCTCTACAACCATATAATTAAAAGATAAGAGTACATACATAAAGGGAAAGTAATGTCCTATAGTAACATTCAATGGTCAGTCTATAGTGTGAACCCAACTATATAAGCTGGTGCTATAACTCTTCCATAACTCTAGTACTCCAAAGTAGCTATGACACAGCATGTCATCCACTGGCGGCATATCAACCATAATCTCACCAACCATGCCAGTGGTATAAGTGCGGAAGCTATCACCCAAGTGGGTCATCAATGTATGCCACACCACCATAACACTAGGTGAGATCGATATCTCAACACTCACCCTTGAGCTCAAGGCCACACACTGCAATCCCAGTAAGCTCCTAAACCTATGGATCTTCTTTGTGCCTAATGACTTTGTGAAGATGTCAGTGACCTGATCCTCTGTGCTAACATATACCAAATCTACATTACATGCTAGAACCTTCCCCCTCACAACGTGATAATGCACATCAATGTGATTTGTTCTAGCATGGTATACTAGGTTACTGGCCAACTATATGCTACTCATGTTGTCATAATAAATGAAAATTTCCCTATCCGCCACCACAAGCTTACCCATATCACCCACCAGTAGCTTCTGAAACCAAGCTAACTCACAAGCTACCATAGCAGCACCCCTGTACTCTTCCTCTATACTCAACAAGGTACCTGTTGGGTGGCTACTTCTTACTACTCCAAGTCACAACATCACTCCCAAATGAAAACATAAACCATTGGTATATCTCATGTTTGCAACACTACCAGCCCAATCAGCATTTGTGTATCCATGTAGTTGTATCTCTATACCAGCCTCATAGAAAAGCCCATAATCATATGGAATTTAGGTACCTGGGAATCCATCTAGCCATATCCAAGTGTGGCTTCCTCGGGGACTACATAAACTGACTCACAAGTCCAACAACATAGCTCAAGTCTGGCCTAGTAATTGTCATGTAGATCAAGCTATCCACTATGCATCTATAAGTAATGGGGTCCTCCAAAAGCTTACTTGTATCTGCAGAAAGCTTTGTGTTCTGCTCTAATGGCACTGAAATAGGTTTACAGCCTCTCTCATACCATACTTGGACAACATGTCCAAGCCATAATGCCTCTAAAATAACAAAAATTTATGAGGTGCTCTCACCGCCTCTATTCCCAAGAAATACCTCAGCTCCCCCAAATCCTTCATCTCAAAATTTTATTTCAAAAATCTTCTGACATCATGTATGTCAGAAGATGGCATCATGTATGTCAGCATCACTATCACCTGTGATAATCATGTCATCCACATTTATGACTAATAGCACGATCCCTCTATTTTTCTTTTTTACATAAAGATATATGAAATTCAATGGTAACAACATACTCCCCGGTCTTCTTTGACCATGTTGTAGGTGTTTGCTTCACGCCATATAAGGCTTTAGGTAACTTGCACACAAAATATGGGTGTCCATCACTCTCATAACCTGGTGGCTACATCATGTATACTTATTCTTGCAAATCACCATGCAAGAAGGTATTGTTTAGATTCATCTGATGTAAAGAACAACCCTTTGCTATAGCCATATCAATGACAACTTTCACGGTTTCCATTCTTACAACCGAACTAAATGTCTCCTTATAGTCAATGCCATAAGTTTGCACATAGCCCTTGGCAATCAATCTTTCCTTATACCTGCTCACTGATCCATCAGCATTATGCTTGACCTTATACACCCACTTACATCTAATTGTCTTCTTTTTGTTAGGAAAAGGCACTAACTCCCATGTTGCATTTTCATCAATGCTACCATCTCCTCATTCATTACATCCTCCCAATTTTTATTTCCAAGTGCCTCTCAAAACAAGTGGGCTCCACCTCCTATATTTTTGTAACCATGTAAGTGTAATGATGGATTGTATATCCATAGTATCTCAACCTGTCCAATTGGGTACCTAACCCTCGTAGGCCTGCGTGCACCTGGATCATTGTGCCATGTGTCCTCAAAAAAGTACCTAACCCTTGTAGACCTGCGTACACCTGGATCATTGCCAAGTGTCCTCAAAAAATCCCTGGTTCTCCTTACACTAGGAGTAACCAAAGACAGAATGCCGAGCTCCTTATCAAGCCTCTACTCAGAGCCACTAAAGTCACTATCTACATATGAGTGACCTACTGACAGATCAGGCACAAAAGGTTGATCTAGCTTTTCCTTCCCTTTGCATGATACATGTGTACCTACATCTATCCTCAACATGTCTGACCATGGACCCATTGCTAGAGGAATATCCAGGTCCACTAAGCACTTGTGATATTTCTGCTTTTCCTTCCCTTTGCATGATACATGTGTACCTACATCTATCCTCAACATGTCTGACATTGAACCCATTGCTAGAGGAATATCCAGGTACACTAAGCACTTGTGATATTTCTGCTCTACATGTCGTGCAACATCAACACTTCTTACATCAGCATCTTCTGTTTCCTTCACCGTTGGTGCATACTAGCTACTCATCTCGTGTCAAAGACAACATCTTTTCTTATTTGCATCTCACGAGTGGTGGGATTAAAACATCTGTAACCTTTCTTCTCCATAGCATAACGAATGAAGATGCATTTATCTACCTTTGGATCTAACTTTGTTCTTAATTCATCAAGAACATGCACATATGCAATACACCCAAACACTTTCAAGTGAGACACATCCGGTAAACTTCTATTTAGGTGTCATACCATAAATAGCTATAGTGTGTGTCTTGTTCATAATGTACACAGTAGTTGCTATACTACTTCTGCACCCCAAAAATAATGTGGCATATTCTTTTCAGCCATCAAGGCATGTGCCACTTTTGTAATGTGCCTATTTTTTCTTTTTGTAACACCATTCTGTTGCGTAGACTAAGTGTACCTGCATGTAAATTGTCTCTTGATTCCCTGCTTTCTCAAGAAATCGTTGAACTTATTAGAGAAATACTCTCCCCCACCATTTGATCTTAGGCATTTTATTTGCATGATTTTGTACTTGTTGACCAAGACTTTAAATCTCTTCAAGTGATCAAAAACCTCACTTTTCTCCTTTATGAAGTAAACCCACACTTTACGGTGTGGTCATCAATGAATGTAACATAATACTTGCAACATGCAATTGTTTGCAGTCTTGGTTGGTCCCCATACATCTAAATGTATAGCATCTAATGGCCTTATATTGACATGCTTTTCATGTGGGAGATCATGTTTGGCCTGCATACCAAGCTAGCATGTTTCACATACTTTACGCATACTATTAACCTTAAACTTCACATACTTTATGCATACTATTAACCTTAAACTTTGGCAATCCTGCAACAGTATTTTGGGCCTGCATAGACTTGAGCCATTGTATATTCACATGACCAATACGCTTGTGTCATATGTCAATATCTACAACAATGAAACCCATTCCGTGCATAAACATGGTTGTCTTTACCTGAGGCATGTTAACATCTAAAGTAAATATCCTACCATTTTTATTACTCTTTGCAACCAAGAGACATTGATTTTTGAAGTCTTGTGCGCAAAACATCCTTGAGGATTAAACCTCACTTGCAAACCCTGCTCAACCATCTGTCCAATAGAAAGAAAGTTCTTTATAATATTTTGAACATGATCTACATCTACCAAGTAATTGATTTTTCAATTCTGCATAGACATTGGCACTTGACCAACATGTGCAATGGGATGCATAGTATCATCATCTGTTTCTACATAATCTAGTTTTTTCATTTTTTGCATGTCTCTAAGCCACTCACCATGAATGGTCATATGGTTAAAGGCACCAAAATCCACATACCATATATCTTGAGATCTTGACACATCTCTTATTGTGGAACTGAGCATGTGCTCCATTCTAGTTTCCTTGTCGGCCACCAACTTGGCCTCGACCATGCCCTCTACCTCTGCCTCTATCTGAAGTAGAGTAGAAGGCATGTTCTGATATGTTCTTGCTTTTTCTTTGTGATGAAGAGTCCTCACCCAAAGACTTTTCTTCTATGATAAACATAGACACCAAGTCTCGAAATTTGGAAACATTCTCTCTGACTGCAGTGGAGGTTTTGAATGGCTTGTGCTCTTTGCCAAGCCCATTCAAAAACAGACAATCAGCAAAACATCATCTTACATTGATAGACCCAAGGGATTCAACAATTCCCTTGATATTTAAAGTATACTCATTAATAGATATGCTTTTCTTTTCCACAATATGCATCTCTTATTTTAGCTAATGTTTCCTTACCTTTCTATTGGTTTGGAACATCTACACCAGCTTTTGCCATAGAATTGTTGGAGTGTTAGCATCCTATATGTGTCCTATCATTATGTCTGTGTAACACTGATAGAAAGCCAATACATGAATTTCCTTGCATCTTGATTCCAATACTTGAATGCATTTATCTATTGAAGTATAATTCTCTTTAGACAACTCCGGAGGCTCTTCAATTTCTCCTTCGACAAAGTCCCAAAATCCTTTACCCACCACCATCAGGAAATTGGTCATTCTAAACTTCAAGGCATGGAAGTTGTTTTTATCTAGCTGCTCACTAACAATTTGATTGAGTCTGTGAGACATATTAGCCAGCAACAATTAAAAACCTGTAAACAGACAATTTATTTATGCAACCTGTATCACAATAGTATGTTCTGTAACAATTTGATTGAGTTCGTTAGACATATTAGCTAGTAACAATCAGAAACCTGTGAACATAAAATTATTGTATGCAACTTGTAACACAACAATATGTTCTATGACTAGTGCAATCTATGACTAGTACAATGATACTTGCAATCTATATGTCACCAGATCTAACCAGAGTACATTTACATACACCCAATATCAACAATACATGTTCAAACATTGTCCACACTCTCGAAATGCACTGCTGCATTGTAATAACTAGATTTTGACCAGAGATAGTGCTCTACCAGAACTTCCCAAAACTGCCAAATATACCTTGTAGTGACCAAACAGAGATCGAAATGCACCCAAACTTTGAATGTGGCTGCTAAACCATCTTTGTACTACGGTACCACATAGGCACCTCCAAGCTTGCGGAGATAGCTTCTTAATCGGAGATGTGTGGCTTTTGGAGCTATAGAGGGTGTGTTATACCTAAACAAGAAGGGGAAGAGATGATGATGATGCTCTTACACACATACTTCTTCCTTCCTTGCTTATTCTTGCCTCTTGCTTGCCTCCTTATCTCTCACATGGACCAGAGCTCTGATACCATAAAGAGAATGCGGGGGAGAGGGAGAGTGTGAGTTTCTTGCAAGTAAACACACACACATAAGAGAGTGCAAGACACAAGAGAGAGATGGATGGCTGAATTTTATTCTATCTTCTTTTCTTCTCTACAACCATATAGCTAAAGGATAAGTGTACATACATAAAGGGAAAGGTACTCTCCTACAATAACATACAATGTGGTTGGTCTATAGTGTGAACCCAACTATATGAGCTGGTGCTATAACTATACTATAACTCAAGTACTCCAAAGTGGTTGTCATGTACCCTATCATCCACTAGCGGCATGTCAATCATAATTTCACCAACCATGCCAGTGGTATAAGTGTGGAAGCTATCGCGGAGGTGGGTCACTAATGTTCACCCAACCATAGCACTAGTTGAGCCCGATATCTCAACATGAGTGAGTCAAGATAACACTACAACACGTCGGGGGCACAGCAGTGCTTTTTTCGTTGGGATGTTGGGGATTTTGTTCGTTGCTGAGAGGAGCGCTCTTAACAGCAAAATTTCATTGCTCCATAGTGAAATTCCGTTGCTAAGAAGTGTCTTTAGCAAGGAAATTTCACTGCTGTACTGTGATTTCGTGATGTGATGTCGTGCTGAACAACAAAAATAGCAGGAAAATTATGCTACTATTTTTGTTGCATGAAATTCCATAGAGTTGTTGGATGCTGAATTCTAAAAATACACGTCACATACACAAAGAAAATGATATATAGTTTTAAAAAAACATCCATTAAAACCCTTAGAGCCAAGTTTCAAGCAAAAAAAAAGATGGTTGTTTGAAAACTTTTGAGAAGCGAAACAATGTCAAGATTATGAATCTATCCCATTTTGTAATAAATCCATATGTGTTGCTTCATCAATGTCTATATCTAATGGAAGCTTAATGAAAAGATGGGGTTCCATATCAATATCAATATCAATATCACTATCATGATCCAATGAAGCATTGTCATTATTGATTGGTGACTCATCATCTTCTTCTGATTGATGTTTCTCATGCTCTTCATCGGCCCCATCCAAAATGTTTTCTTCATTGTCTTATTCCAATGAGCCGATTTGAGGTAGTACTTGCACCTCATCCAAAGATTCGGCCTCCACATCTTGATCTTAAAAGATATGCTTTGAACGAGGGAAAACTTGTATAACATACCACCACTTTAATTGGCATGAAACACAACCTAATATCACAAAGCACAGGGGTTACACTTTTATTATACTACATCAAGATTTAATTTGGGATTGGTTGGGTTACTAACATGTTGACACAGTGGAGGTAGTATGAAGGTATCTTTCTCAGCATTCCAAAACTTGGTGGAATCAATTTGAAAGAACCCATTTGGATGTTTCTTCACGGTTGCTTGAGCACCTCTATATATCACTTTGAACCATTTGCATCAAATATGAATAGATTAAGTTCTCTAAATCAAACCTCAAGAATATCTTGAATAGTTTCACAATACTCAAGATTGTCCTCTATGACATTGGTATCATGTCTACTAGCCCGACTTTCTTGCTCAAAAGTTTCCATCACACCATAATCAAATGTGTTTCTTTTAGACTCCACATGCTCCGTGCAAAAGTGCCTTCCCTCTAACCATATTGCATTATATAGTTTGTACTAACACTAAACAAATGCATGACATTTATTATAGTGCATTAAACAAGGTATATACACAAGATAGAGATGAAGAATGTACGTACTTGAGGGTCACATCCTCTTGCATGTACTTATGCTCTTCTCTTGTGATCATCTCTCCATTTTGCGATGCCATAGATATTTCCATACCAAGCCATTCTATATTGATCACATTTGGTAGAGGTTCCAAGCTAGGTGGGAATGGCAAGCATCTATTTACTCTTCTGAAAGCTCTTCTCTCATCCTTTCATCTATTGATTGCATCCTTATATCTCCCAATACACTTCTCCATGATGGGACTATTTAGAATGCAGAATGTATTCACCTTGTGGCATAATTATTCATCCAGTCTTCATTGCCTTCCTTTTCCCTGAGGCACATTAGTGATTAGTCAGTCATCCTCCTCATTTCTCCATAATCGTGTCATGGAAGGATCTATGCGAGATAGATGTTTTGAGATATACACAAGAGACTCTTGCATCGACCATCCCTTTGCCATGCTTGCTTCTGGTCTTGCTCTTTGTTTCACAAAGTCCTTTAAGATTTTCATGAACCTTTCAAGAAAAAACATCCATCAAACATGAACAACACCAGACAATGCCAATTCATCAACCAAATGCACCACAAGATGCAATTGGCCAGTGAGAATTGTTCTACAAAAGTTATCTTCGATCATACACACTACCTCTCGATAGCATTGAGAGGAGCCATCTCAATGGATGTAGGATCTATCTCCTTTAAGGATATGTACCTACATATATAGCAATTATGTGTACTATTTACCAATACATAACTTGTGAGCACATGAGAATTCCAAATAAGCAATATATCTTAGTGAATTGAAGAGAAGATTCATATCTCACCAAGCTTCCCATTTTGTAAATATCCTCTCTGACCTTCTTATCTCACAACCAACTATAGAAATTGGAAGAATAAACTATGCATAGAAAAAAATGGAAGTTTGTATATGAGCTTAAAAATTATGTACCACAAAGAGAAAATGAAAAAGCAAATATATATATACCTGTAATATCTTGTGCCAATCATGTGTCTTGAGGCCATGTAATTGTTCCTCTCCTTTCTTTTTGGTCTTTGTGAAGGTACCCTTCAATGAATGCATTACTCCCATTGGTGTATTAAAAGAGGCAATCACACTTTTCACCTTATCTCTCTTGGGGTTAATACCCATGGTGCCTTTGGTAGGACTATTTTGCAGCTCCTACTTTCAATTGGCCATGCACTTTGAAGGCATCCAATGTTTTGTAAGTCATCCCTTGCACCCTTTGTATCTCTTTTACCAATTAAATGGTCCCAAATATTTATTGCCACATTCTTGAAGATATGCATTGGATCTAAGAGATGATTGATCTTCATGTCACACCAATATGGAAGTCGAAAGAAGATTGAGTGTCTAGACATCCCATTTGGTGGTGGATTGGGAGTGCTTCTCCATGCCTCAAACCAATCTCTACCTCTCATCACAAGTGATGAGACATCATGTGGCGGCACATACTTTGGATGTGAAGGACGGAGAAATCGATGATGTTTGTTAGACACCACCTACTTAAGTGTAGAGGGTCTTTCCAAAAAAACAAGTGATGGTTCGCAAATCGGACATGCAGGATTTTGGGAGGTTGCCAAACCTATTTTAAAATTGAGATGATTGAGATAGAGATATAAACTTAAAGTTTAAAGGCTAAAGCCTTATGCATTCAAGGTTTAAGTAGGTACCTGAGCACTCCGAGAACCTGGGATAGTCATGCATCATCCAAAGAAAAACTCCTTTCACCTCTGCCTCACGTTTATTTATTGGCCTTGAAACGTCATGTACTTTGATACCTCTCCATAGTGTCTCAAGATCCTCAATCAAAGGCTCAAGGTACAGATCCACGTTTGCCACCTTATACTTGCTTGGTACAAGGAGATCAAGCATGATATAACCTTTCTTGATTGCCACCCATGAGAGAGGTTGTAATTCACCAATACAATAGGCCAAGTAGACCATGATGTTGTTGAGATGTCAAGCTCAATATGAGCTAACACTCATGAGGTGCCTGCATGACCATTCGACATTTATATCATGGCGAGTTTGGTAGTTGGCACTAACATATCTTCGCCAGAGATTCTGCAGCTTGACTACAGCGACTAGTCCACATCTACCCACTCCTCTTAGCGTGTTCACATGATGGACTGTTTGTACAAACTCTATTATGTGTGTTAGTCAGATTATCTTCATTGTAGACCTCTTTTTTTTGTGAAGAAGAAGAAGAATTTTTAGCCTCTCACCTTGTGTGTTCTTTTCTAGGGTTGTGTGAGTGTGTGTGTGCTTGATACAAGAGCTCAAGCTCTCTTCTCCCTTGCATATTTTCATGGTATCAGATCTTGGTTCATGCTAAGGGTTGAGCGGCAAGTAAGAGAAACACAAGATGCGGTACGAGGGTAAGATCTTCATCTACTCTTCCCCCTTTTGTGTTGACTACTACACCCTTGTCGGGAGCTCTTTGGGGAGGCACCGGCAAACGAAGTTCAATTGAGGAGCTTTCTTCGCAGGAGTAGAGCTACAGAACAACTATAAGGTTTGTTGAACAAACATTTTCGGGCCGAAAAAGCATTTCGGATGCATGTGGACCTTCGTTTTTCAATTCGTAGGCGTTCACAAGCACTACGAGTAAGTCTCGATTCTCTGCAGAACTCTGCTTTTGGAACTGCAAGAAGGGCGATTGGTTGTGTAGACACACTGTGTGTATTGTAAAGAGGTCTCAAAGTTGCCATTGGGTGTATGTATGCAAATTGAGGTCACTGATTGTGATAGTTTGGGTGCAATATAGTACCGCTGCTTGTAGAGAATACAATAGTTTGTGTAGGTTAAACAAGAGTGCTGGTTTTGGTAAATTGTGTTGCAGATAAGATGTCAAATGATAGAATAAACCAGATTATTGTAGAGAAGCTTGTCGAGAACAACTTCCATGCTTGGAGGTTTAGATTGACCATTTTTCTGATGGGAAAAGGTTACTGGGACTACACTATTGAAGGTGCAAAACAGTTCAGAGGAGCACGCCTTCTACATAAGTTCAGGTAGAGGTCGTGGATGTAGCCAAGCTGGTGTGGCCGAACAGGTAATCAGAATTATGGTCAGCAGAAGTAACAGTCTTAAGATTCGCAACAACATAGGTGGAAGAGGCCAGTTCAGAGGTAGGGGGAGTCAATGATGTCGTGGTAATTGGCAAAGGTAGCATAATGATACACGAGGCTGTGTTTACTGTGGTAAGCCTAGGCATGTGCAGGCAGATTGCTATAAGAAATAGAGTGACATGAGAAATGAAAAAGTGTAGCAAAATAACTATGCATCCTCTAGCAGAAATAATGAGGATAATGAGAGGTTGTTTATTATGCAACATGTGGTTGATGCTATGTTTGGAAATGATGTAGCAGCATGTAAGGATGATTGTAAGGATGATGCTCGGGGGGGTCACTCGTATAAATATGTAAGTATCACGTGGGTTCAACAGAAGGACATTTTAAATATTTAAAACTTACAGAAATATATTTACAAAGGGGATTTATTTATTGTATTTTAAAAAAAAATTACAGATTTGAATAGGAAAGGATACATTATATTCACTAAAAAGTTCACAGATAAGGGACTTTTTAAATAGGCCTTGAACGCACGTGATATAGAGGATTTACATATAGTGACCCCCCCGAGGGATGATGTATGGTATGTTGATTTAGGTGCTTCAAACCACATGACGGTGAGTGGTTCAAGGAAATGAAGAGTCTTGAAAGACCAGGTTTTATTGAAACAGGAGATGACACTGCTCATCTGATTGCCCATGTTGGGGATGTGCCATTATCTATGTAGGATCGTAAGGTGAAGTACCTTGCAGATGTACTTCATGTTTCGAACATTACAAAGAATCTGGTTTCTATTGGCTAGATGATTGAGCAAGGTTTGCTTGAGGCCTAGACATGATGGTATTTACCTTATAATTCCAAGGGCCGTGACTATCCGTATATACCGAGAGTATAACTGCAGCTCTTTACTGACAGTATATACGAGTAAATCTAAGACTTGAAATTATAAGCGTTAATGCTATCCAGATGATGAATTTGAATGTGGTTGATATGATTTTTAATTCTGTTTGGGAACTGATGAATTGATTGGGATTCTGATTGAAAAATGATGATTTTTGAAATTTAGTTGAAATATAATAACTTGAGCAAAACCGCAATGAGGATGAATGGGACGAGTCCCTGTAATGATAAATGATGATAATGATTTCAACAAATCACTATGAGATTAGTGGATTGTGCTGTCAAAGTACTACTGTTAACACTTGACTCGGTATATCAAGTTAAGGGATGACAAATTGAAAACTTGCTTGACTGAAATTCCCGTGGAGGAATGTTCAGAAAGAAAAAATTTCGATCTGATGGACCATTATCGTGTTAAAGATATGAATGATATGATCTGAAATGAATTTATTTAATGATGAGTTCTATATAAGGGATATTTATCCCCGTATTCTGTTGGGTTGACCAGAATATAAGGAACCCTAGAATAAATTGGATCTTAAGAAAAAGAGTTGTCCTCTACTTGGCGAGATGAGGACATCTCACACTTTTTTAAGTGGGGTAGAATGTAAGATTCCTCCCCAGCCTTCGAGGCATACAGGAGTAAGAATCTCCCTTTTTGATCTTAAAATTATTCCCTCTCAAAAATAAAAGAAAGATTCTGTTTAAAAAAAGGAAGACCCTTTCCCTAGAATACTTCTCAGGAGTCACGCTGTTTTAAGGATTCAGAACAATGAGTTCAGAAGTGAAAATCGGTGTTTTGGATACCAAGGTTTTGGTCTTCATTCGAGTACGGCACAAAAGAAGTTCTTTATCTATTGGGGAGTTTAAGAAGTTATCCCCCAGATATTGTGAGCCTTATCTGACTTCAAAGAAAGTAAGTGACTTAGCTTACGAGCTTCTTTTATCTCCTCATCTCAAAGTTCTTAATGCCTTCTATAGAAAATTGTGCCAAACCCAAATCATGGAAAGATGGTAAAACTTCAGTGGCAAGCTACCGTTGGCTTCTAAGTTACGCTAGCTCCTTCCTTTATATAAGTCGTAACTTTTACTTGTCGCTCACAGTAATCTTACTCCCAGCGATCTCCTTTCTTCCTAATCTCCTTCATGGCTTGGCAACAAGAATTAGTTTTATCCATAATGATTCCTCACCTTCAAGACGCAAGTGAGTCTGTGAAGAAGGATTTTATAGAACAGTATGAGCGCTCACTTTTCCCTCACTTGGGAACTTCTGTAGCGCAGACCATAAAAGACTTGTTTCTAACTGTTTTAACCTAGAGAGAGAAAATATTCTAGAGAGAGAATATTCAGATTTTTAATATTTTTGGATAGAAAATTATCTCATCTTATTAAAATAAGTTCCCCTGAAACAGAAATTCAAAAAGAACTTTCCAATGTGCAATTGGAATTAATTGGAAATGTGTATAAAGGACCTTAGTCTAAGAGTCTAGATTTTCAGAAATTTTTGGATTATGGTCCAATTAAGGTTCCTATGGGCCAATAGCATCAATCCATGTGTAGGGAGGAGATAAATCCAATTTGTAAAAGAAGATACCCAAAAATGAGTAAATGCTCACATAAGATGAAGAGTTGAAAATGTACAAGGTTTATTAGTAAAAAACTATGAGCAATATTAAAAATATGAGATATTTTGGGTATCCAAAAATGAGTAAATGCTCACATAAGATGAAGAGTTGAAAATGTACAAGGTTTATTAGTAAAAAACTATGAGCAATATTAAAATGATGCCATTATGACACATATGTAAGGAAGGAGAATTCTTTAAAGGAGGTGCATATTTCACATAAGATGAAGAGTTGAAAATGTACAAGGTTTATTAGTAAAAAACTATGAGCAATATTAAAATGATTCCATTATGACACATATGTAAGGAAGGGGAATTCTTTAAAGGAGGTGCATATTTCACATAAGATGAAGAGTTGAAAATGTACAAGGTTTATTAGTAAAAAAAAACTATGAGCAATATTAAAATGATTCCATTATGACACATATGTAAGGAAGGGGAGTTCTTTAAAGGAGGTGTATATTTCACATGCTTGAATGAGTTTTAAACTCATAAAAATTGAGATATTTCATCTCTCCTCTCTCCTCATTCAAGTCTAGTTCCAAAAAGTTAGCTTAACTGACCTAAAAATGGTCAAATATTGACCAAACTGATTTAGAAAATTCTAGAATCAGTTTGTTTGGTTAGGAGCTCAATTTTTCCTATAAATAGAAGCCTCCCCCTTGTTGAAAAATAGTTAGTGTTTATGCATCGTTACTCTACTCCACCTAAGCCAAGAACTGTGAATTCATTTAATAATTCACTAGTTTTTGGAGCTTCCCTCTTTCTTCAATCCCCATTAGTGGCTCCATCAACATACTTAACCAATTGATTGGTTGGGGGCCTCTACCGTGAACAAAGAATCAAGCAAGTTGTAAGGTAATTAGTGAATATTCATCTTTCTATAATTTCTCAATGTTTCTCTCTTCTCAACCCCTCTCAAGCTTGAGAAGTTTAATTGGTATGGTTTTTTTTAAATGCTATTGAAGTTTGAATAGTAGTGAAGAGTTACATAATTTAATAAATGCTATTGAAGTTAATTTTCATTTATGTTTAAATTCTAATGATTCTTATGTAAATTCTCTCTCTCACTCAAGAAATGGTCATACTCATGACCCATTCTCAATCCAAATCAAGCTTTTCATAAAGCTTTTCCTTAACCCAAGATTAAGCTATGCTTGAGGCCAAATTAATGGCTTTTTCTTATGCTTTTAGTTTATGTATATTGATGATTCAATCCATTATGGATTAAGGATCCAATTAGAGAATCATTTTAATTATTTCCTTAATGATAAGCTTTATCCCTTAGAAAAATTGAGATTTATCAGTCATAGCAGCGGAGCTATGGCAAAATTTTTATAAAAATTATGCATAAAAAAATTTTCATTCAAAGCATAAAAAGAGGACTTCCTACCATATTCTAGGAATCATCATCCTAGATTAATTGAAAGAATTTCATTATAATCATGGAGAAATTAAATTTTAATATTATGCATAAAGGATAAATTTTTATATCAAAAGTGTTATTTTTACCATTTTTATTTTCATGCATAGAAGTATGCATAATGGATAAATTTTTATATCAAAAGTGTTACTTTTATCATTTTTATTTCATACATAAAAGTATGCATAAAAGAAAATTTTTATATCAAAAGTGTTACTTTTATCATTTTTAATTTTCATGCATAGAAGTATGCATAAAGGAAAAATTTTTATATCAAAAGTGTTACTTTTATCATATTGGATTTCATGCATATAGGTATGCATAAAAGATATTCTTTTTATACTAAAAGTATGATTTTCCTCATAAATGGATTTTATGCTTAACTTAGATGCATAAGAGAAATTCTTTTATTCTAAAAGTATAATTCCCTACCAAATTGAAATCATGCATAAGAAGATGCATAAAAGATTGATTTTAATTTCGAAAGTGTTAGTCTCCTTAAATGGAATTTATGTATAAATAAATGTGTAGAGAAATCTTATATCAAATAAAAGAATTCTCTTTTTTAAAAAAAAAAGATATGAAATGTGATAAGATGTGATAAGAGGTGTATGAGATGTGATAAGAATTGATAAGATGCGTATGGAAAGTGATAGGATGTGATAAGAGGTGTGATAAGAGGTGATAAGATGCTTATGAAATAAGTTAGGATGTGGTAAGATGAATTAAGATGTGTATGGGGGGATGAGGTACTAAGAAGTGTATGTGATAGGATAAGATGTATATGGGTTGTGATAGGGCGAGAATGGATGTGATGTAAAAGATTAGATGTGAAGGTATATGGGGTTATATAAATGGGAATGTGAAAATGGATGTATGTATGTGGATGTGTGGATATGGAGATGGGAGTGTGGATGTATGAACATGAAAATGGATATATGCATGAAGATGTATATGCATAGATGTAAATGTGGATGTAGATGTGGATGTATAGATGTGAATGGATGTGGATGTATAGATGTGAATGGAAATGTGGATGTGGATGTATGTGAATGTGGATGTAGATGTGGATGTATAGATGTGAATGTGGAATGTGGATGTGGATGTATGTATGTATGTGGATGTAGATGTGGATGTATAGATGTGAATGGGAATGGGGATGTGGATGTATGTGAACGTAAATGTAGATGTGGATGTATGTGAATGTGAATGTAGATGTGAATGTGGAATGTGGATGTATAGATGTGGATGTATGGGAATGTGGATGTGGATGTATGTGAATGTGAATGTAGATGTGGATGCATAGATGTGAATGTGGAATGTGGATGTGGATGTATGTATGTATGTGGATGTAGATGTGGATGTATGGATGTGTATGTATGAATGTGGATATGGGATGTGGATGTATAAATGAGGATGTGAAAATGGAGGTAAGCATGTAGATGTGGATGCATGTATGTGAATGTGAATGTAGATGTGAATGTGGAATGTGGATGTATAGATGTGGATGTATGGGAATGTGGATGTGGATGTATGTGAATGTGAATGTAGATGTGGATGTATAGATGTGAATGTGGAATGTGGATGTGGATGTATGTATGTATGTGGATGTAGATGTGGATGTATGGATGTGTATGTATGAATGTGGATATGGGATGTGGATGTATAAATGAGGATGTGAAAATGGAGGTAAGCATGTAGATGTGGATGCATGGATGTGAATGTGGATGTGGATGTGGATGTGGATATGGATGTGTATGTATGAATGTGGATATGGGATGTGGATGTATAAATGAGGATGTGAAAATGGAGATAAGCATGTAGATGTGGATGTATGGATGTGAATGTGGATGTGGATGTGGATGTATGGATGTGGATATGGATGTGAATATATGATATGTGATGTGAAGGAATCTGAAGTGAAGAGATGGAAAAGGAGGTGATTGGATGAGTACACATATACATGGAATGTGGAATAAGTAATGTGGATTAATGAGGGATAATGTGGAAAAATGAGAGTTAATATAGAAACTGTATTTGTAAACTGTTTGTAAATGCTGTTTGTAAATGGCTGTTTTATGTCAAGAATGCTGGGGAAGCATTTTGACCGTCTTGTGATTAAGGTCGTGGAGACCTAACTGATAAAGTTGCAACTGCTGACGGAGAGTCAATGGAGGACGTCTCGCGTAGCAAGGTCGACCGAGGTCTTGACCAGCCTCGGTTCGATTAAAATGGTGAGCTTCCGGTACGGTGGATGAGGGACCAAGGAAGCGGCCTATGAGTGAAGCGCTAGGTCACCTGCGAAGGATCCTAGAGGGTGCTGACCATACGGTGCTCGGGCTCTGGGTCGCCTAGGATACCCACGCGTGCGTCGAGGAAGATATTGGAACAAGGAGTAAGAGTTGTTTTGTGAAACCGGGCATGGATCTGGTTGACTGACCTTGCTGGTCCTCAACGGATGAGTCCATGGCTCTTTTATATGGATCTGTTGGTTGATCTTGCTGATCTTCAACGAGAGTCCATCTTGATAAATGATTATATTGCCGAGTATTATGGGCTAGGAACTATGGAAACGGCCTCTGAGTGGACAGGTGGTGAGCGTTCTAGTTGCCAATGATGCCATAGATACTCTGATGATGAAGGAATGATGGGAAATTTGAGAATCAACCGGATAATTTGGAAGACTGTGACCAGTGGTACTATGGTTTCATTAAAGGATTGTTTTAAAGTTAGCTGATGCTAAGAATAAGGCAATTTCATATTGGGTGTGTAAGTGGTGTGCCTAATTTTATGTTTGCATGAACTTCCGGCTAGGGGGCCTTGGAACTCTTTTCCTTGGTACCCGGGACAAAACCTAACCAAATTCCAAATTGGATCCCATCACTACAGTGGTTGGGCGGTTGGCTAACCCATGGGATCGGATGGGGTTAGGCTGGACTGATGGATCCGTAAACCGAGACTCAATTTCTGTTATTACGATAGATGAAGTAAGTCCCGGATAGTAATTGTTCTATGGATAGGAATCAACGGCTGTGCCTCTTGATGGGGAAAAAAGCGTTGATCCCAATGATCCAAGTGCAAGTTTCTTCCTTGATCCGACCGAGTATCTTTATAGGTGCAGTTGGATCAGCGTGATCAGTAATGATCTTGACTACGTCAGAGTAAAAAATTATCCTGGTGGAATCGCCCGTGCTTTCCGGGTAAGGGAAGTTTTTTCCGGGTTCGGTTTTGGAAAAACCGACGGATTAGTCTCTTGTCCGGATATCCGTGGACGAGGCCCCGAATGTGGGACCCCTGTCCCGTGCGAGAAGTGCTTCTTCCGCTGCTAGTACCCGAATCCGTTGCTCGGTGGGAACAGGGGGATCTCACAGTTGGTATCAGAGCATTTGGTTAATAAAGATCAATTGAGAAGACAAATAGGTCAGAAATTTATCAAGAAACACAAAAAGGTTGTAATTGTGTGATATAATTCATACAATTTGATATTCAAATTGAAATTCGTAATTTGGTAATTGGGTCTTCAGATGGAAGTACTGCAATTATATAGAATCCTTAGCTTGCTTGAGGCCTAGACATGATGGTATTTACCTTATAATTCCAAGGGCCGTGACTATCCGTATATACCGAGAGTATAACTGCAGCTCTTTACTGACAGTATATACGAGTAAATCTAAGACTTGAAATTATAAGCGTTAATGCTATCCAGATGATGAATTTGAATGTGGTTGATATGATTTTTAATTCTGTTCGGGAACTGATGAATTGATTGGGATTCTGATTGAAAAATGATGATTTTTGAAATTTAGTTGAAATATAATAACTTGAGCAAAACCGCAATGAGGATGAATGGGACGAGTCCCTGTAATGATAAATGATGATAATGATTTCAACAAATCACTATGAGATTAGTGGATTGTGCTGTCAAAGTACTACTGTTAACACTTGACTCGGTATATCAAGTTAAGGGATGACAAATTGAAAACTTGCTTGACTGAAATTCCCGTGGAGGAATGTTCAGAAAGAAAAAATTTCGATCTGATGGACCATTATCATGTTAAAGATATGAATGATATGATCTGAAATGAATTTATTTAATGATGAGTTCTATATAAGGGATATTTATCCCCGTATTCTGTTGGGTTGACCAGAATATAAGGAACCCTAGAATAAATTGGATCTTAAGAAAAAGAGTTGTCCTCTACTTGGCGAGATGAGGACATCTCACACTTTTTTAAGTGGGGTAGAATGTAAGATTCCTCCCCAGCCTTCGAGGCATACAGGAGTAAGAATCTCCCTTTTTGATCTTAAAATTATTCCCTCTCAAAAATAAAAGAAAGATTCTGTTTAAAAAAAGGAAGACCCTTTCCCTAGAATACTTCTCAGGAGTCACGCTGTTTTAAGGATTCAGAACAATGAGTTCAGAAGTGAAAATCGGTGTTTTGGATACCAAGGTTTTGGTCTTCATTCGAGTACGGCACAAAAGAAGTTCTTTATCTATTGGGGAGTTTAAGAAGTTATCCCCCAGATATTGTGAGCCTTATCTGACTTCAAAGAAAGTAAGTGACTTAGCTTACGAGCTTCTTTTATCTCCTCATCTCAAAGTTCTTAATGCCTTCTATAGAAAATTGTGCCAAACCCAAATCATGGAAAGACGGTAAAACTTCAGTGGCAAGCTACCGTTGGCTTCTAAGTTACGCTAGCTCCTTCCTTTATATAAGTCGTAACTTTTACTTGTCGCTCACAGTAATCTTACTCCCAGCGATCTCCTTTCTTCCTAATCTCCTTCATGGCTTGGCAACAAGAATTAGTTTTATCCATAATGATTCCTCACCTTCAAGACGCAAGTGAGTCTGTGAAGAAGGATTTTATAGAACAGTATGAGCGCTCACTTTTCCCTCACTTGGGAACTTCTGTAGCGCAGACCAAATGGCGGACCTATCAAGACATAACTAGGGTAACACCCTGGGGTCAGCAGCACTTCCGTAACAATGTCCGCTTGGCCATGGTTATTGAAGCTTTGGGTTTGGGTCTCCGATACTACTGCGTCATGAGATCAAGGCATCCTGGGTTTTCTGAGCGGGTCTTCTTACTGGCGTGTTTTCTTCCTCATGAGAAGATATGCCTTTACCCCGTTTTTGGCTTGCCTCTCAGAGGTCCTTTTGTTAGAACACCTCATACCACTGAGATAGGCGCAGCAATAACCCACAGAATCATTCCCATAGATGAGTTACCTTATACATGCGCAGCTTGTGAGTGCTGCTTTTGTGATCATATGATGGACGGGCTTATGGAAGTGTAAAGAGTTCCTCTATCTTTACTGTATAAGTTCCGAGAATGAATAAAGTTTAAATCTTGTTCTTATCTTGAATCTTTCTCTCTTTGAGACTTTTTCTTGGTGGTTAATCCTGATTTAAATTTTTCTCTAAGTCTCATAATTCGTGCATCTTGCGAAATTATCCCAGTTTGCGAGATGAGGACATCTCGCGTTTTTTAATTCGTGCATAATGTAAGATTCCTCCCCCAAACCCCCTTTTGATGTCTAGTATCTTCTTCTATAATCAATCCCTCTTCAGAAATATAAAAGACTTGTTTCTAACTGTTTTAACCTAGAGAGAGAAAATATTCTAGAGAGAGAATATTCAGATTTTTAATATTTTTGGATAGAAAATTATCTCATCTTATTAAAATAAGTTCCCCTGAAACAGAAATTCAAAAAGAACTTTCCAATGTGCAATTGGAATTAATTGGAAATGTGTATAAAGGACCTTAGTCTAAGAGTCTAGATTTTCAGAAATTTTTGGATTATGGTCCAATTAAGGTTCCTATGGGCCAATAGCATCAATCCATGTGTAGGGAGGAGATAAATCCAATTTGTAAAAGAAGATACCCAAAAATGAGTAAATGCTCACATAAGATGAAGAGTTGAAAATGTACAAGGTTTATTAGTAAAAAACTATGAGCAATATTAAAAATATGAGATATTTTGGGTATCCAAAAATGAGTAAATGCTCACATAAGATGAAGAGTTGAAAATGTACAAGGTTTATTAGTAAAAAACTATGAGCAATATTAAAATGATGCCATTATGACACATATGTAAGGAAGGAGAATTCTTTAAAGGAGGTGCATATTTCACATAAGATGAAGAGTTGAAAATGTACAAGGTTTATTAGTAAAAAACTATGAGCAATATTAAAATGATTCCATTATGACACATATGTAAGGAAGGGGAATTCTTTAAAGGAGGTGCATATTTCACATAAGATGAAGAGTTGAAAATGTACAAGGTTTATTAGTAAAAAAAAACTATGAGCAATATTAAAATGATTCCATTATGACACATATGTAAGGAAGGGGAGTTCTTTAAAGGAGGTGCATATTTCACATGCTTGAATGAGTTTTAAACTCATAAAAATTGAGATATTTCATCTCTCCTCTCTCCTCATTCAAGTCTAGTTCCAAAAAGTTAGCTTAACTGACCTAAAAATGGTCAAATATTGACCAAACTGATTTAGAAAATTCTAGAATCAGTTTGTTTGGTTAGGAGCTCAATTTTTCCTATAAATAGAAGCCTCCCCCTTGTTGAAAAATAGTTAGTGTTTATGCATCGTTACTCTACTCCACCTAAGCCAAGAACTGTGAATTCATTTAATAATTCACTAGTTTTTGGAGCTTCCCTCTTTCTTCAATCCCCATTAGTGGCTCCATCAACATACTTAACCAATTGATTGGTTGGGGGCCTCTACCGTGAACAAAGAATCAAGCAAGTTGTAAGGTAATTAGTGAATATTCATCTTTCTATAATTTCTCAATGTTTCTCTCTTCTCAACCCCTCTCAAGCTTGAGAAGTTTAATTGGTATGGTTTTTTTTAAATGCTATTGAAGTTTGAATAGTAGTGAAGAGTTACATAATTTAATAAATGCTATTGAAGTTAATTTTCATTTATGTTTAAATTCTAATGATTCTTATGTAAATTCTCTCTCTCACTCAAGAAATGGTCATACTCATGACCCATTCTCAATCCAAATCAAGCTTTTCATAAAGCTTTTCCTTAACCCAAGATTAAGCTATGCTTGAGGCCAAATTAATGGCTTTTTCTTATGCTTTTAGTTTATGTATATTGATGATTCAATCCATTATGGATTAAGGATCCAATAAGAGAATCATTTTAATTATTTCCTTAATGATAAGCTTTATCCCTTAGAAAAATTGAGATTTATCAGTCATAGCAGCGGAGCTATGGCAAAATTTTTATAAAAATTATGCATAAAAAAATTTTCATTCAAAGCATAAAAAGAGGACTTCCTACCATATTCTAGGAATCATCATCCTAGATTAATTGAAAGAATTTCATTATAATCATGGAGAAATTGAATTTTAATATTATGCATAAAGGATAAATTTTTATATCAAAAGTGTTATTTTTACCATTTTTATTTTCATGCATAGAAGTATGCATAATGGATAAATTTTTATATCAAAAGTGTTACTTTTATCATTTTTATTTCATATATAAAAGTATGCATAAAAGAAAATTTTTATATCAAAAGTGTTACTTTTATCATTTTTAATTTTCATGCATAGAAGTATGCATAAAGGAAAAAATTTTATATCAAAAGTGTTACTTTTATCATATTGGATTTCATGCATATAGGTATGCATAAAAGATATTCTTTTTATACTAAAAGTATGATTTTCCTCATAAATGGATTTTATGCTTAACTTAGATGCATAAGAGAAATTCTTTTATTCTAAAAGTATAATTCCCTACCAAATTGAAATCATGCATAAGAAGATGCATAAAAGATTGATTTTAATTTCGAAAGTGTTAGTCTCCTTAAATGGAATTTATGTATAAATAAATGTGTAGAGAAATCTTATATCAAATAAAAGAATTCTCTTTTTTTAAAAAAAAGATATGAAATGTGATAAGATGTGATAAGAGGTGTATGAGATGTGATAAGAATTGATAAGATGCGTATGGAAAGTGATAGGATGTGATAAGAGGTGTGATAAGAGGTGATAAGATGCTTATGAAATAAGTTAGGATGTGGTAAGATGAATTAAGATGTGTATGGGGGGATGAGGTAAGAAGTGTATGTGATAGGATAAGATGTATATGGGTTGTGATAGGGCGAGAATGGATGTGATGTAAAAGATTAGATGTGAAGGTATATGGGGTTATATAAATGGGAATGTGAAAATGGATGTATGTATGTGGATGTGTGGATATGGAGATGGGAGTGTGGATGTATGAACATGAAAATGGATATATGCATGAAGATGTATATGCATAGATGTAAATGTGGATGTAGATGTGGATGTATAGATGTGAATGGATGTGGATGTATAGATGTGAATGGAAATGTGGATGTGGATGTATGTGAATGTGGATGTAGATGTGGATGTATAGATGTGAATGTGGAATGTGGATGTGGATGTATGTATGTATGTGGATGTAGATGTGGATGTATAGATGTGAATGGGAATGGGGATGTGGATGTATGTGAATGTAAATGTAGATGTGGATGTATGTGAATGTGAATGTAGATGTGAATGTGGAATGTGGATGTATAGATGTGGATGTATGGGAATGTGGATGTGGATGTATGTGAATGTGAATGTAGATGTGGATGCATAGATGTGAATGTGGAATGTGGATGTGGATGTATGTATGTATGTGGATGTAGATGTGGATGTATGGATGTGTATGTATGAATGTGGATATGGGATGTGGATGTATAAATGAGGATGTGAAAATGGAGGTAAGCATGTAGATGTGGATGCATGTATGTGAATGTGAATGTAGATGTGAATGTGGAATGTGGATGTATAGATGTGGATGTATGGGAATGTGGATGTGGATGTATGTGAATGTGAATGTAGATGTGGATGTATAGATGTGAATGTGGAATGTGGATGTGGATGTATGTATGTATGTGGATGTAGATGTGGATGTATGGATGTGTATGTATGAATGTGGATATGGGATGTGGATGTATAAATGAGGATGTGAAAATGGAGGTAAGCATGTAGATGTGGATGCATGGATGTGAATGTGGATGTGGATGTGGATGTGGATATGGATGTGTATGTATGAATGTGGATATGGGATGTGGATGTATAAATGAGGATGTGAAAATGGAGATAAGCATGTAGATGTGGATGTATGGATGTGAATGTGGATGTGGATGTGGATGTATGGATGTGGATATGGATGTGAATATATGATATGTGATGTAAGATTCCTCCCCCAACCCCCTTTTTGATGTCTAGTATATTCCCCTGTAATCAATTCCTTTTCTGAAATATAAGAGATCTTGTTTGTGGCTGTTTTAACCTAGAGAGAGAAAATATTCTAGAGAGAGAATATTCAGATTTTGAATATTTTTGGATAGAAAAATATCTCTTATAATTCAGATGAGTTCCCCTGAAACAGAAATTTAAAAAGAATTTTCCAATGTGCAATTGGAATTAATTGAAAATAGGTATAAAGAACCTTAGCCTAAGGGTCTAGATTTTCAGAAATCTTTAGACTATGGTCCAATTAAGGTTCCTATGGGCCAATAGCATCAATCCATGTGTAGGGAGGAGATAAATCCAAATTGTAAAAAGAAAATACCCAAAAATGAGTAAATGCTCACATGAGGTGAAGAGTTGAAAATGTACAAGGTTTATTAGTAAAAAAACTATGAGCAATATTAAAATGATTCCATTATGACACCTATGTAAGGAAGGGGGAGTTCTTTAAAGGAGGTGCATATTTCACATAAGATGAAGAGTTGAAAATGTACAAGGTTTATTAGTAAAAAACTATGAGCAATATTAAAATGATTCCATTATGACACATATGTAAGGAAGGGGAGTTCTTTAAAGGAGGTGCATATTTCCCTTAAATGATTTTATTATGACACATATGTAAGGAAGGGGAGTCCCTTAAATGCTCACATAAGATGAAGAGTTGAAAATGTACAAGGTTTATTAGTTTAAAAAACACATATGTAAGGAAGGGGAGTTCTTTAAAGGAGGTGCATATTTCACATAAGATGAAGAGTTGAAAATGTACAAGGTTTATTAGTAAAAAAAAAACTATGACACATATGTAAGGAAGGAGAGCTCTTTAAAGGAGGTGCATATTTCACATGCTTGAATGAGTTTTAAACTCATAAAAATTGAGATATTTTATCTCTCCTCTCTCCTAATTCAAGTCTAGTTCCAAAAAGTTAGCTTAACTGACCTATAAATGGTCAAAAAGTGACCAAACTGACTTGGAAAATTCTAGAATCAGTTTGTTTGGTTAGGAGCTCAAATTTTCCTATAAATAGAAGCCTTCCCTTGTTGAAAAAAAAATATAGAGTCTTATGCCTTGTTACTCTACTCCACCTAAGCCAAATTAGATAGAGTCTTATGCCTTGTTACTCTACTCCACCTAAGCCAAATTAGATAGTGTCTTATGCTTTGTTACTCTACTCCATCTAAGCCAAAATATATAGTGTCATATGCTATGTTACTCCACCTAAGCCAAGAACTGTGAATTCTTTAATAATTCACTAGTTTTTGACACTTCTCTCTTTCTTCAATCCCCATTGGTGGCTCCATCAACATACTAAACCAATTGATTGGTTGGGGGCCTCTACCGTGAATAAAGAATCAAGCAAATCATAAGGTAAGTATATTGAATTTTGATCTTTTCTATAATTTCTCAATGATTCTCTCTTCTCAACCCCTCTCAAGCTTGAGAAGTTTAATTGGTATGGTTTTTTTAAAATGCTATTGAAGTTAATTGGTGAATAGTAGTGAAGAGTTACATAATTTAATAAATGCTATAGAAGTTAACTTCCATTTATGTTTAAATTCTAATGGTTTTTATGTAATTTCTCTCTCTCACTCAAGAAGTGGTAATACTCATGACCCATTCTCAATCCAAATGAAGCTTTTCATAAAGCCTTTCCTTAATCCAAGATTAAGCTATGCTTGAGGCCAAATTAATGGCTTTTTGCTATGCTTTTAGTTTATGCACATTGATGATTCAATCCATTATGGATTGATGATCCAATTAGAGACCATTCTAATTGTTTTCTTAATGATTCAATTAGAGACCATTATGGATTGATTATCCAATTAGAGACCATTCTAATTATTTCTTTAATAATGAGCTTTATCCCTTAGAAAAAAATTGAGATTTATCAGTCATAGTAGCGGAGCTATGGCGAAATTTTTATAGAAATTACGCATAAAATAAATTCATTCAAAGCATAAAAAGAGGACTTCCTACCATATTCTAGGAACTATCATCCTAGATTAATTAAAAGAATTTTATTATGCATGGAGATGTGGATGTTGCATGTAGATGTAGATGTATGGATGTGAGTGTGAATGTGGAGGTGGATGTATGCATGGGATGTGGATGTATGCATGTAGAAATAGATGTGTAGATGAGGATGTAAATGGAGATGTGGATGGATGCATGTAGATGTAGATGTATAGATGTAGATGTGAATAGAGATGTGGATGTATACATGTAGATGTAGATGTATAGATGTAGATGGGAATGGAGATGTGGATGTATACATGTAGATGTAGATGTATAGATGTAGATGTGAATGGAGATGTGGATGTATGCATGTAGATGTAGGTGTATAGACGTAGATGTGGATGTAGAGGTGGATGTATGCATGTAGATGTAGATGTATAGATGTAGATGGGAATGGAGATGTGGATGTATACATGTAGATGTAGATGTATAGATGTAGATGTGAATGGAGATGTGGATGTATGCATGTAGATGTAGGTGTATAGACGTAGATGTGGATGTAGAGGTGGATGTATGCATGTAGATGTAGATGTATAGATGTGGATGTGAATGTGGAGTGGATGTATGCATGTAGATGTAGATGTATGGAGGTGAATGTGAATGTGGATGTGGATGTATGCATAGGGATGTAGATGTATGCATGTAGATGTGAATGTACGCATATAGTTGTGGATGTATGGATGTGAATATACGATTGTGATGTGAGGGAATCTGAAGTGATGAGATGGAAATGATGTGATGGGATGAGTATACATATAAATGGAATATGGAATAAGTAATGTAGATTGAGGAGGGATAATGTGGAAAAATGAAAGTTAAAATAGAAATTGTATTGTAAACTGTTTGTAAATGCTGTTTGTAAATGCTGTTTGTAAATGATTGTTTTATGTCAAGAATGCTGGGGGGAGCATTTTGACCGTCTTGTGATTAAGGTCGTGATGAGAAAGTTGCAACTGCTGACGGGGAGTCAATGAAGGACGTCTCGCGTAGCAAGGTCGGCCGAGGTCTTGACCAGCCTCGGTGCGATTAAAATGGTGAGCTTCCGGTACGGTGGATGAGGGGCCAAGGAAGCGGCCTATGCGTGAAGCGCTAGGTTACCTGCGAAGGATCCTAGAGGGTGCTGACCATACGGTGCTCGGGCTCTGGGTTGCCTAGGATACCCACGCGTGCGTCGAGGAAGATATTGGAACAGAGTTGGAGTTGTTTTCTGAAATCGAGCATGGATCTGGTTGATTGACCTTGCTGGTCTTCAATGGATAAGTCCATGGCTCCTTATATGGATCTGTTGGTTGATCTTGCTGATCTTCAACGAGAGTCCATCTTGTTAAGTGATTATATTGCCAAGTATTATGGGCTAGGAACTATCGAAACGGCTCCTGAGCGTTCTAGTTGCCAATGATGCCATAGATACTCTGATGAAGGAATGATGGGAAATTAAGAATCAATTGGATAAATTGGAAGATGGTGATCAATGATACTATGGTTTTATTAAAGGATTGTTTTAAATTGGTTGAATCTGGTTGAAAAAGGCAATTTCATATTGGGTGTGTGAGTGGTGTGACTAGTTTTATTTTGCATGAACATCCGGCTAGGGGGCCTTGGAACTCTTTTCCTTGGTACCCGGGACAAAACCTAACCAAATTTTAATTGGATCCCATCACTACAGTGGTTGGGCGGTTGGCTAACCCATGGGATTGGATGGGGTTAGGCTGGACTGATGGATCCGTAAATCGAGACTCAAACTTTTGTTTTTACGATAGAAGAAAAAAAAAATCTCGGACAGAAACTGTTCTATGGATAGGAATCAACGGCTGTGCCTCTTGAATGGGGAAAAAAGCGTTGATCCCAATGATCCAAGTGCAAGTTTCTTCCTTGAACTGACTAAGTATCTTATAGATGTAATCGGATCATCTCGATCAGAAATGATCTTGACTACGTTAGAGTAAAAAGTTATCCTGGTGGAATCGCCCGTGCTTTCCGGTAAAGGAAGTTTTTTCGGGTTCGGTTTTGGAACAACCGACGGATTAGTCTCTTATCCGGATATCCGTGGGCGAGGCCCCGAGTGTGGGACCCCTGTCCCGCGCGAGAAGCGCTACTTCCGCTGCCAGTACCCCGAATCCGTTGCTCGGTGGGAACAGGGATCTTACAGTTGGTATCAGAGCCTTTGGTTAATAAAGATCGACTGAGAAGATAAATATATCAAAAATTTATCAAGAAACACAAAAAGGTTATAATTGTGTGAGATAATTCATACAATTTGATATTCAAACTGAAATTCGTAATTTGGTAGTTGGGTCTTCAGATGGAAGTACCGCAATTATAGAGAATCCTTGACTTGCTTGAGGCCTAGACATGATAGTAGTTACCTTATAATCCCAAGGGCCATGACTACCCGTATATACCGAGAGTATACTGCAGCTCTTTACTGACAGTATATACGAGTAAATCTAAGACTTGAAATTATAAGCGTTAATGCTATCTAGATGATGATTTCGAATGTGATTGATATGATTTTTAATTCTGTTTGAGAATGAATGAATTGATTTGGATTCTGATTGAAAATGCTGATTGAAAAATGTTGATTTTTAAAAATTAGTTGAAATATAATGAAACCACAATGAGGGGGAATGGGACGAGTCCCTGTGATGATATTCATAACTAGAATGATGATATTGAATTCAACAAATCACTATGAGATTAGTGGGTTGTGCTGTCAGATTGCTGCTATTAATACTTGACCGGTAGATCAAGTTAAGGGATGTAAAATTGAGAACTTGCTTGACTGAAGTTTCCGTGGAGGAATGTTCCGAAGGAAATTTTTCGGTCTAATGGACCATTATCATGTTAAATGAATTGTTATTTAATGATGAGTTCTATATAAGGGATATTTATCCCAGCGTTCTGTTGGGTTGACCAGAATATAAGCAACCCCAGAATAAAAATTGGATCTTAAGAAAAAGAGTTATCCTCTACCTTGCGAGATGAGGACATCTCGCACTTTTTAAGTGGGGTAGAATGTAAGATTCCTCCCCAGCCTTCGAGGTATACAGGAGTAAGAATCTCCCTTTCTGATCTTATAATTATTCCCTCTCTAAAATAAAAGAAAGTTTCTGTTTAAAAAAAGGAAGACCCTTTCCCTAGAATACTCTCAGGAGTCCCACCTGTTTTAAGGATTTAGAACAATGAGTTTAGAAGTGAGAATCGGTGTTTTGGATACCAAGGTTTTGGTTTTTATTCGAGTACGGCCCAAAAGAAGTTCTTTATCTCTTGGGAGTATAAGAAGTTATCCCCCAGATATTGTGATCCTTATATCTGAATTCAATGAAAGTAGGTGACTTAGCCTACAAGTTTCTTTTATCTCCTCATCTCAAAATTCTTAATGCCTTCTATAGAAAAATGTGCCAAACCCAAATCATGGAAAGACGGTAAAACTTCAGTGGCAAGTTACCGTTGGCTTCTAGGTTACGCTAGCTCCTTCCTTTATATAAGTCGTAACTTTTACTTGTCGCTCACAGTAATCTTACTCCCATCAATCTCCTTTCTTTCTTATTCTCCTTCATGGCTTGGCAACAGGAATTAGTTTTATCCCTGATGATTTCTCACCTTCAAGACGCAAGAGAGTCTGTGAAGAAAGACTTTATAGAACAGTATGAGCGCTCACTTTTTCCTCACCTAGGAACTTCTGTAGCGCAGACCAAATGGCGGACCTATCAAAACATAACTAGGGTAACACCCTGGGGTCAGCAGCACTTTCGTAACAATGTCCGCTTGGCCATGGTTATTGAAGCTTTGGGTTTGGGTCCTCGATACTACTGCGTCATGAGATCAAGGCATCTTGGGTTTTCTGAGCGGGTCTTCTTACTGACGTGTTTTCTTCCTCATGAGAAGATATGCCTTTATCCCGTTTTTGGCTTGCCTCTCAGAGGTCCTTTTGTTAGATCACCTCATACCACTGAGATAGGTGCGGCAATAACCAGCAGAATCATTCCCATAGATGAGTTACCCTATACTTGTGCAGCTTGTGAGGACTGCTTTTGTGACCATATGATGGACGGGCTTATGGAAGTGTAAAGAGTTTCTCTATCTTTACTGTATAAGTTTCGAGAATGAATAAAGTTTAAATCTTGTTCTTATTTTGAATCTTACTCTCTTTAAGACTTTTCTTGGTGGTTAATCGTGATTAAAAATTTTCTCTAAGTCTCATATTCATGCATCTTGCAAAATTATTCCAAGTTGCGAGATGAGGACATCTCGCGTTTTTTAAGTGGGGTAGAATGTAAGATTCCTCCCCCAACCCCCTTTTTGATGTCTAGTATATTCCCCTATAATCAATTCCTTTTCTGAAATATAAGAGATCTTGTTTGTGGCTGTTTTAACCTAGAGAGAGAAAATATTCTAGAGAGAGAATATTCAGATTTTGAATATTTTTGGATAGAAAAATATCTCTTATAATTCAGATGAGTTCCCCTGAAACAGAAATTTAAAAAGAATTTTCCAATGTGCAATTGGAATTAATTGGAAATAGGTATAAAGAACCTTAGCCTAAGGGTCTAGATTTTCAGAAATCTTTAGACTATGGTCCAATTAAGGTTCCTATGGGCCAATAGCATCAATCCATGTGTAGGGAGGAGATAAATCCAAATTGTAAAAAGAAAATACCCAAAAATGAGTAAATGCTCACATGAGGTGAAGAGTTGAAAATGTACAAGGTTTATTAGTAAAAAAACTATGAGCAATATTAAAATGATTCCATTATGACACCTATGTAAGGAAGGGGGAGTTCTTTAAAGGAGGTGCATATTTTACATAAGATGAAGAGTTGAAAATGTACAAGGTTTATTAGTAAAAAACTATGAGCAATATTAAAATGATTCCATTATGACACATATGTAAGGAAGGGGAGTTCTTTAAAGGAGGTGCATATTTCCCTTAAATGATTTTATTATGACACATATGTAAGGAAGGGGAGTCCCTTAAATGCTCACATAAGATGAAGAGTTGAAAATGTACAAGGTTTATTAGTTTAAAAAACACATATGTAAGGAAGGGGAGTTCTTTAAAGGAGGTGCATATTTCACATAAGATGAAGAGTTGAAAATGTACAAGGTTTATTAGTAAAAAAAAAACTATGACACATATGTAAGGAAGGAGAGCTCTTTAAAGGAGGTGCATATTTCACATGCTTGAATGAGTTTTAAACTCATAAAAATTGAGATATTTTATCTCTCCTCTCTCCTAATTCAAGTCTAGTTCCAAAAAGTTAGCTTAACTGACCTATAAATGGTCAAAAAGTGACCAAACTGACTTGGAAAATTCTAGAATCAGTTTGTTTGGTTAGGAGCTCAAATTTTCCTATAAATAGAAGCCTTCCCTTGTTGAAAAAAAAATATAGAGTCTTATGCCTTGTTACTCTACTCCACCTAAGCCAAATTAGATAGAGTCTTATGCCTTGTTACTCTACTCCACCTAAGCCAAATTAGATAGTGTCTTATGCTTTGTTACTCTACTCCATCTAAGCCAAAATATATAGTGTCATATGCTATGTTACTCCACCTAAGCCAAGAACTGTGAATTCTTTAATAATTCACTAGTTTTTGACACTTCTCTCTTTCTTCAATCCCCATTGGTGGCTCCATCAACATACTAAACCAATTGATTGGTTGGGGGCCTCTACCGTGAATAAAGAATCAAGCAAATCATAAGGTAAGTATATTGAATTTTGATCTTTTCTATAATTTCTCAATGATTCTCTCTTCTCAACCCCTCTCAAGCTTGAGAAGTTTAATTGGTATGGTTTTTTTAAAATGCTATTGAAGTTAATTGGTGAATAGTAGTGAAGAGTTACATAATTTAATAAATGCTATAGAAGTTAACTTCCATTTATGTTTAAATTCTAATGGTTTTTATGTAATTTCTCTCTCTCACTCAAGAAGTGGTAATACTCATGACCCATTCTCAATCCAAATGAAGCTTTTCATAAAGCCTTTCCTTAATCCAAGATTAAGCTATGCTTGAGGCCAAATTAATGGCTTTTTGCTATGCTTTTAGTTTATGCACATTGATGATTCAATCCATTATGGATTGATGATCCAATTAGAGACCATTCTAATTGTTTTCTTAATGATTCAATTAGAGACCATTATGGATTGATTATCCAATTAGAGACCATTCTAATTATTTCTTTAATAATGAGCTTTATCCCTTAGAAAAAAATTGAGATTTATCAGTCATAGTAGCGGAGCTATGGCGAAATTTTTATAGAAATTACGCATAAAATAAATTCATTCAAAGCATAAAAAGAGGACTTCCTACCATATTCTAGGAACTATCATCCTAGATTAATTAAAAGAATTTTATTATGCATGGAGATGTGGATGTTGCATGTAGATGTAGATGTATGGATGTGAGTGTGAATGTGGAGGTGGATGTATGCATGGGATGTGGATGTATGCATGTAGAAATAGATGTGTAGATGAGGATGTAAATGGAGATGTGGATGGATGCATGTAGATGTAGATGTATAGATGTAGATGTGAATAGAGATGTGGATGTATACATGTAGATGTAGATGTATAGATGTAGATGGGAATGGAGATGTGGATGTATACATGTAGATGTAGATGTATAGATGTAGATGTGAATGGAGATGTGGATGTATGCATGTAGATGTAGGTGTATAGACGTAGATGTGGATGTATGCATGTAGATGTAGATGTATAGATGTAGATGGGAATGGAGATGTGGATGTATACATGTAGATGTAGATGTATAGATGTAGATGTGAATGGAGATGTGGATGTATGCATGTAGATGTAGGTGTATAGACGTAGATGTGGATGTAGAGGTGGATGTATGCATGTAGATGTAGATGTATAGATGTGGATGTGAATGTGGAGTGGATGTATGCATGTAGATGTAGATGTATGGAGGTGAATGTGAATGTGGATGTGGATGTATGCATAGGGATGTAGATGTATGCATGTAGATGTGAATGTACGCATATAGTTGTGGATGTATGGATGTGAATATACGATTGTGATGTGAGGGAATCTGAAGTGATGAGATGGAAATGATGTGATGGGATGAGTATACATATAAATGGAATATGGAATAAGTAATGTAGATTGAGGAGGGATAATGTGGAAAAATGAAAGTTAAAATAGAAATTGTATTGTAAACTGTTTGTAAATGCTGTTTGTAAATGCTGTTTGTAAATGATTGTTTTATGTCAAGAATGCTGGGGGGAGCATTTTGACCGTCTTGTGATTAAGGTCGTGATGAGAAAGTTGCAACTGCTGACGGGGAGTCAATGAAGGACGTCTCGCGTAGCAAGGTCGGCCGAGGTCTTGACCAGCCTCGGTGCGATTAAAATGGTGAGCTTCCGGTACGGTGGATGAGGGGCCAAGGAAGCGGCCTATGCGTGAAGCGCTAGGTTACCTGCGAAGGATCCTAGAGGGTGCTGACCATACGGTGCTCGGGCTCTGGGTTGCCTAGGATACCCACGCGTGCGTCGAGGAAGATATTGGAACAGAGTTGGAGTTGTTTTCTGAAATCGAGCATGGATCTGGTTGATTGACCTTGCTGGTCTTCAATGGATGAGTCCATGGCTCCTTATATGGATCTGTTGGTTGATCTTGCTGATCTTCAACGAGAGTCCATCTTGTTAAGTGATTATATTGCCAAGTATTATGGGCTAGGAACTATCGAAACGGCTCCTGAGCGTTCTAGTTGCCAATGATGCCATAGATACTCTGATGAAGGAATGATGGGAAATTAAGAATCAATTGGATAAATTGGAAGATGGTGATCAATGATACTATGGTTTTATTAAAGGATTGTTTTAAATTGGTTGAATCTGGTTGAAAAAGGCAATTTCATATTGGGTGTGTGAGTGGTGTGACTAGTTTTATTTTGCATGAACATCCGGCTAGGGGGCCTTGGAACTCTTTTCCTTGGTACCCGGGACAAAACCTAACCAAATTTTAATTGGATCCCATCACTACAGTGGTTGGGCGGTTGGCTAACCCATGGGATTGGATGGGGTTAGGCTGGACTGATGGATCCGTAAATCGAGACTCAAACTTTTGTTTTTACGATAGAAGAAAAAAAAAAATCCCGGACAGAAACTGTTCTATGGATAGGAATCAACGGCTGTGCCTCTTGAATGGGGAAAAAAGCGTTGATCCCAATGATCCAAGTGCAAGTTTCTTCCTTGAACTGACTAAGTATCTTATAGATGTAATCGGATCATCTCGATCAGAAATGATCTTGACTACGTTAGAGTAAAAAGTTATCCTGGTGGAATCGCCCGTGCTTTCCGGTAAAGGAAGTTTTTTCGGGTTCGGTTTTGGAACAACCGACGGATTAGTCTCTTATCCGGATATCCGTGGGCGAGGCCCCGAGTGTGGGATCCCTGTCCCGCGCGAGAAGCGCTACTTCCGCTGCCAGTACCCCGAATCCGTTGCTCGGTGGGAACAGGGATCTTACATGTGATGTGAAGGAATCTGAAGTGAAGAGATGGAAAAGGAGGTGATTGGATGAGTACACATATACATGGAATGTGGAATAAGTAATGTGGATTAATGAGGGATAATGTGGAAAAATGAGAGTTAATATAGAAACTGTATTTGTAAACTGTTTGTAAATGCTGTTTGTAAATGGCTGTTTTATGTCAAGAATGCTGGGGAAGCATTTTGACCGTCTTGTGATTAAGGTCGTGGAGACCTAACTGATAAAGTTGCAACTGCTGACGGAGAGTCAATGGAGGACGTCTCGCGTAGCAAGGTCGACCGAGGTCTTGACCAGCCTCGGTTCGATTAAAATGGTGAGCTTCCGGTACGGTGGATGAGGGACCAAGGAAGCGGCCTATGAGTGAAGCGCTAGGTCACCTGCGAAGGATCCTAGAGGGTGCTGACCATACGGTGCTCGGGCTCTGGGTCGCCTAGGATACCCACGCGTGCGTCGAGGAAGATATTGGAACAAGGAGTAAGAGTTGTTTTGTGAAACCGGGCATGGATCTGGTTGACTGACCTTGCTGGTCCTTTGATCTTGCTGATCTTCAACGAGAGTCCATCTTGATAAATGATTATATTGCCGAGTATTATGGGCTAGGAACTATGGAAACGGCCTCTGAGTGGACAGGTGGTGAGCGTTCTAGTTGCCAATGATGCCATAGATACTCTGATGATGAAGGAATGATGGGAAATTTGAGAATCAACCGGATAATTTGGAAGACTGTGATCAGTGGTACTATGGTTTCATTAAAGGATTGTTTTAAAGTTAGCTGATGCTAAGAATAAGGCAATTTCATATTGGGTGTGTAAGTGGTGTGCCTAATTTTATGTTTGCATGAACTTCCGGCTAGGGGGCCTTGGAACTCTTTTCCTTGGTACCCGGGACAAAACCTAACCAAATTCCAAATTGGATCCCATCACTACAGTGGTTGGGCGGTTGGCTAACCCATGGGATCGGATGGGGTTAGGCTGGACTGATGGATCTGTAAACCGAGACTCAATTTCTGTTATTACGATAGATGAAGTAAGTCCCGGATAGTAATTGTTCTATGGATAGGAATCAACGGCTGTGCCTCTTGATGGGGAAAAAAGCGTTGATCCCAATGATCCAAGTGCAAGTTTCTTCCTTGATCCGACCGAGTATCTTTATAGGTGCAGTTGGATCAGCGTGATCAGTAATGATCTTGACTACGTTAGAGTAAAAAATTATCCTGGTGGAATCGCCCGTGCTTTCCGGGTAAGGGAAGTTTTTTCCGGGTTCGGTTTTGGAAAAACCGACGGATTAGTCTCTTGTCCGGATATCCGTGGACGAGGCCCCGAATGTGGGACCCCTGTCCCGTGCGAGAAGTGCTTCTTCCGCTGCTAGTACCCGAATCCGTTGCTCGGTGGGAACAGGGGGATTTCACAGTTGGTATCAGAGCATTTGGTTAATAAAGATCAATTGAGAAGACAAATAGGTCAGAAATTTATCAAGAAACACAAAAAGGTTGTAATTGTGTGATATAATTCATACAATTTGATATTCAAATTGAAATTCGTAATTTGGTAATTGGGTCTTCAGATGGAAGTACCGCAATTATATAGAATCCTTGGCTTGCTTGAGGCCTAGACATGATGGTATTTACCTTATAATTCCAAGGGCCGTGACTATCCGTATATACCGAGAGTATAACTGCAGCTCTTTACTGACAGTATATACGAGTAAATCTAAGACTTGAAATTATAAGCGTTAATGCTATCCAGATGATGAATTTGAATGTGGTTGATATGATTTTTAATTCTATTTGGGAACTGATGAATTGATTGGGATTCTGATTGAAAAATGATGATTTTTAAAATTTAGTTGAAATATAATAACTTGAGCAAAACCGCAATGAGGATGAATGGGACGAGTCCCTGTAATGATAAATGATGATAATGATTTCAACAAATCACTATGAGATTAGTGGATTGTGCTGTCAAAGTACTACTGTTAACACTTGACTCGGTATATCAAGTTAAGGGATGACAAATTGAAAACTTGCTTGACTGAAATTCCCGTGGAGGAATGTTCAGAAAGAAAAAATTTCGATCTGATGGACCATTATCGTGTTAAAGATATGAATGATATGATCTGAAATGAATTTATTTAATGATGAGTTCTATATAAGGGATATTTATCCCCGTATTCTGTTGGGTTGACCAGAATATAAGGAACCCTAGAATAAATTGGATCTTAAGAAAAAGAGTTGTCCTCTACTTGGTGAGATGAGGACATCTCACACTTTTTTAAGTGGGGTAGAATGTAAGATTCCTCCCCAGCCTTCGAGGCATACAGGAGTAAGAATCTCCCTTTTTGATCTTAAAATTATTCCCTCTCAAAAATAAAAGAAAGATTTTGTTTAAAAAAAGGAAGACCCTTTCCCTAGAATACTTCTCAGGAGTCACGCTGTTTTAAGGATTCAGAACAATGAGTTCAGAAGTGAAAATCGGTGTTTTGGATACCAAGGTTTTGGTCTTCATTCGAGTACGGCACAAAAGAAGTTCTTTATCTATTGGGGAGTTTAAGAAGTTATCCCCCAGATATTGTGAGCCTTATCTGACTTCAAAGAAAGTAAGTGACTTAGCTTACGAGCTTCTTTTATCTCCTCATCTCAAAGTTCTTAATGCCTTCTATAGAAAATTGTGCCAAACCCAAATCATGGAAAGACGGTAAAACTTCAGTGGCAAGCTACCGTTGGCTTCTAAGTTACGCTAGCTCCTTCCTTTATATAAGTCGTAACTTTTACTTGTCGCTCACAGTAATCTTACTCCCAGCGATCTCCTTTCTTCCTAATCTCCTTCATGGCTTGGCAACAAGAATTAGTTTTATCCATAATGATTCCTCACCTTCAAGACGCAAGTGAGTCTGTGAAGAAGGATTTTATAGAACAGTATGAGCGCTCACTTTTCCCTCACTTGGGAACTTCTGTAGCGCAGACCAAATGGCGGACCTATCAAGACATAACTAGGGTAACACCCTGGGGTCAGCAGCACTTCCGTAACAATGTCCGCTTGGCCATGGTTATTGAAGCTTTGGGTTTGGGTCTCCGATACTACTGCGTCATGAGATCAAGGCATCCTGGGTTTTCTGAGCGGGTCTTCTTACTGGCGTGTTTTCTTCCTCATGAGAAGATATGCCTTTACCCCGTTTTTGGCTTGCCTCTCAGAGGTCCTTTTGTTAGAACACCTCATACCACTGAGATAGGCGCAGCAATAACCCACAGAATCATTCCCATAGATGAGTTACCTTATACATGCGCAGCTTGTGAGTGCTGCTTTTGTGATCATATGATGGACGGGCTTATGGAAGTGTAAAGAGTTCCTCTATCTTTACTGTATAAGTTCCGAGAATGAATAAAGTTTAAATCTTGTTCTTATCTTGAATCTTGCTCTCTTTGAGACTTTTTCTTGGTGGTTAATCCTGATTTAAATTTTTCTCTAAGTCTCATAATTCGTGCATCTTGCGAAATTATCCCAGTTTGCGAGATGAGGACATCTCGCGTTTTTTAATTCGTGCATAATGTAAGATTCCTCCCCCAAACCCCCTTTTGATGTCTAGTATCTTCTTCTATAATCAATCCCTCTTCAGAAATATAAAAGACTTGTTTCTAACTGTTTTAACCTAGAGAGAGAAAATATTCTAGAGAGAGAATATTCAGATTTTTAATATTTTTGGATAGAAAATTATCTCATCTTATTAAAATAAGTTCCCCTGAAACAGAAATTCAAAAAGAACTTTCCAATGTGCAATTGGAATTAATTGGAAATGTGTATAAAGGACCTTAGTCTAAGAGTCTAGATTTTCAGAAATTTTTGGATTATGGTCCAATTAAGGTTCCTATGGGCCAATAGCATCAATCCATGTGTAGGGAGGAGATAAATCCAATTTGTAAAAGAAGATACCCAAAAATGAGTAAATGCTCACATAAGATGAAGAGTTGAAAATGTACAAGGTTTATTAGTAAAAAACTATGAGCAATATTAAAAATATGAGATATTTTGGGTATCCAAAAATGAGTAAATGCTCACATAAGATGAAGAGTTGAAAATGTACAAGGTTTATTAGTAAAAAACTATGAGCAATATTAAAATGATGCCATTATGACACATATGTAAGGAAGGAGAATTCTTTAAAGGAGGTGCATATTTCACATAAGATGAAGAGTTGAAAATGTACAAGGTTTATTAGTAAAAAACTATGAGCAATATTAAAATGATTCCATTATGACACATATGTAAGGAAGGGGAATTCTTTAAAGGAGGTGCATATTTCACATAAGATGAAGAGTTGAAAATGTACAAGGTTTATTAGTAAAAAAAAACTATGAGCAATATTAAAATGATTCCATTATGACACATATGTAAGGAAGGGGAGTTCTTTAAAGGAGGTGCATATTTCACATGCTTGAATGAGTTTTAAACTCATAAAAATTGAGATATTTCATCTCTCCTCTCTCCTCATTCAAGTCTAGTTCCAAAAAGTTAGCTTAACTGACCTAAAAATGGTCAAATATTGACCAAACTGATTTAGAAAATTCTAGAATCAGTTTGTTTGGTTAGGAGCTCAATTTTTCCTATAAATAGAAGCCTCCCCCTTGTTGAAAAATAGTTAGTGTTTATGCATCGTTACTCTACTCCACCTAAGCCAAGAACTGTGAATTCATTTAATAATTCACTAGTTTTTGGAGCTTCCCTCTTTCTTCAATCCCCATTAGTGGCTCCATCAACATACTTAACCAATTGATTGGTTGGGGGCCTCTACCGTGAACAAAGAATCAAGCAAGTTGTAAGGTAATTAGTGAATATTCATCTTTCTATAATTTCTCAATGTTTCTCTCTTCTCAACCCCTCTCAAGCTTGAGAAGTTTAATTGGTATGGTTTTTTTTAAATGCTATTGAAGTTTGAATAGTAGTGAAGAGTTACATAATTTAATAAATGCTATTGAAGTTAATTTTCATTTATGTTTAAATTCTAATGATTCTTATGTAAATTCTCTCTCTCACTCAAGAAATGGTCATACTCATGACCCATTCTCAATCCAAATCAAGCTTTTCATAAAGCTTTTCCTTAACCCAAGATTAAGCTATGCTTGAGGCCAAATTAATGGCTTTTTCTTATGCTTTTAGTTTATGTATATTGATGATTCAATCCATTATGGATTAAGGATCCAATTAGAGAATCATTTTAATTATTTCCTTAATGATAAGCTTTATCCCTTAGAAAAATTGAGATTTATCAGTCATAGCAGCGGAGCTATGGCAAAATTTTTATAAAAATTATGCATAAAAAAATTTTCATTCAAAGCATAAAAAGAGGACTTCCTACCATATTCTAGGAATCATCATCCTAGATTAATTGAAAGAATTTCATTATAATCATGGAGAAATTGAATTTTAATATTATGCATAAAGGATAAATTTTTATATCAAAAGTGTTATTTTTACCATTTTTATTTTCATGCATAGAAGTATGCATAATGGATAAATTTTTATATCAAAAGTGTTACTTTTATCATTTTTATTTCATACATAAAAGTATGCATAAAAAAAAAAATTTTATATCAAAAGTGTTACTTTTATCATTTTTAATTTTCATGCATAGAAGTATGCATAAAGGAAAAATTTTTATATCAAAAGTGTTACTTTTATCATATTGGATTTCATGCATATAGGTATGCATAAAAGATATTCTTTTTATACTAAAAGTATGATTTTCCTCATAAATGGATTTTATGCTTAACTTAGATGCATAAGAGAAATTCTTTTATTCTAAAAGTATAATTCCCTACCAAATTGAAATCATGCATAAGAAGATGCATAAAAGATTGATTTTAATTTCGAAAGTGTTAGTCTCCTTAAATGGAATTTATGTATAAATAAATGTGTAGAGAAATCTTATATCAAATAAAAGAATTCTCTTTTTTTTTTAAAAAAGATATGAAATGTGATAAGATGTGATAAGAGGTGTATGAGATGTGATAAGAATTGATAAGATGCGTATGGAAAGTGATAGGATGTGATAAGAGGTGTGATAAGAGGTGATAAGATGCTTATGAAATAAGTTAGGATGTGGTAAGATGAATTAAGATGTGTATGGGGGGATGAGGTAAGAAGTGTATGTGATAGGATAAGATGTATATGGGTTGTGATAGGGCGAGAATGGATGTGATGTAAAAGATTAGATGTGAAGGTATATGGGGTTATATAAATGGGAATGTGAAAATGGATGTATGTATGTGGATGTGTGGATATGGAGATGGGAGTGTGGATGTATGAACATGAAAATGGATATATGCATGAAGATGTATATGCATAGATGTAAATGTGGATGTAGATGTGGATGTATAGATGTGAATGGATGTGGATGTATAGATGTGAATGGAAATATGGATGTGGATGTATGTGAATGTGGATGTAGATGTGGATGTATAGATGTGAATGTGGAATGTGGATGTGGATGTATGTATGTATGTGGATGTAGATGTGGATGTATAGATGTGAATGGGAATGGGGATGTGGATGAATGGGAATGTGGAATGTGGATGTATAGATGTGGATGTATGGGAATGTGGATGTGGATGTATGTGAATGTGAATGTAGATGTGGATGCATAGATGTGAATGTGGAATGTGGATGTGGATGTATGTATGTATGTGGATGTAGATGTGGATGTATGGATGTGTATGTATGAATGTGGATATGGGATGTGGATGTATAAATGAGGATGTGAAAATGGAGGTAAGCATGTAGATGTGGATGCATGTATGTGAATGTGAATGTAGATGTGAATGTGGAATGTGGATGTATAGATGTGGATGTATGGGAATGTGGATGTGGATGTATGTGAATGTGAATGTAGATGTGGATGTATAGATGTGAATGTGGAATGTGGATGTGGATGTATGTATGTATGTGGATGTAGATGTGGATGTATGGATGTGTATGTATGAATGTGGATATGGGATGTGGATGTATAAATGAGGATGTGAAAATGGAGGTAAGCATGTAGATGTGGATGCATGGATGTGAATGTGGATGTGGATGTGGATGTGGATATGGATGTGTATGTATGAATGTGGATATGGGATGTGGATGTATAAATGAGGATGTGAAAATGGAGATAAGCATGTAGATGTGGATGTATGGATGTGAATGTGGATGTGGATGTGGATGTATGGATGTGGATATGGATGTGAATATATGATATGTGATGTGAAGGAATCTGAAGTGAAGAGATGGAAAAGGAGGTGATTGGATGAGTACACATATACATGGAATGTGGAATAAGTAATGTGGATTAATGAGGGATAATGTGGAAAAATGAGAGTTAATATAGAAACTGTATTTGTAAACTGTTTGTAAATGCTGTTTGTAAATGGCTGTTTTATGTCAAGAATGCTGGGGAAGCATTTTGACCGTCTTGTGATTAAGGTCGTGGAGACCTAACTGATAAAGTTGCAACTGCTGACGGAGAGTCAATGGAGGACGTCTTGCGTAGCAAGGTCGACCGAGGTCTTGACCAGCCTCGGTTCGATTAAAATGGTGAGCTTCCGGTACGGTGGATGAGGGACCAAGGAAGTGGCCTATGAGTGAAGCGCTAGGTCACCTGCGAAGGATCCTAGAGGGTGCTGACCATACGGTGCTCGGGCTCTGGGTCGCCTAGGATACCCACGCGTGCGTCGAGGAAGATATTGGAACAAGGAGTAAGAGTTGTTTTGTGAAACCGGGCATGGATCTGGTTGACTGACCTTGCTGGTCCTCAACGGATGAGTCCATGGCTCTTTTATATGGATCTGTTGGTTGATCTTGCTGATCTTCAACGAGAGTCCATCTTGATAAATGATTATATTGCCGAGTATTATGGGCTAGGAACTATGGTTGGAAGACTGTGATCAGTGGTACTATGGTTTCATTAAAGGATTGTTTTAAAGTTAGCTGATGCTAAGAATAAGGCAATTTCATATTGGGTGTGTAAGTGGTGTGCCTAATTTTATGTTTGCATGAACTTCCGGCTAGGGGGCCTTGGAACTCTTTTCCTTGGTACCTGGGACAAAACCTAACCAAATTCCAAATTGGATCCCATCACTACAGTGGTTGGGCGGTTGGCTAACCCATGGGATCGGATGGGGTTAGGCTGGACTGATGGATCCGTAAACCGAGACTCAATTTCTGTTATTACGATAGATGAAGTAAGTCCCGGATAGTAATTGTTCTATGGATAGGAATCAACGGCTGTGCCTCTTGATGGGGAAAAAAGCGTTGATCCCAATGATCCAAGTGCAAGTTTCTTCCTTGATCCGACCGAGTATCTTTATAGGTGCAGTTGGATCAGCGTGATCAGTAATGATCTTGACTACGTTAGAGTAAAAAATTATCCTGGTGGAATCGCCCGTGCTTTCCGGGTAAGGGAAGTTTTTTCCGGGTTCGGTTTTGGAAAAACCGACGGATTAGTCTCTTGTCCGGATATCCGTGGACGAGGCCCCGAATGTGGGACCCCTGTCCCGTGCGAGAAGTGCTTCTTCCGCTGCTAGTACCCGAATCCGTTGCTCGGTGGGAACAGGGGGATTTCACAGTTGGTATCAGAGCATTTGGTTAATAAAGATCAATTGAGAAGACAAATAGGTCAGAAATTTATCAAGAAACACAAAAAGGTTGTAATTGTGTGATATAATTCATACAATTTGATATTCAAATTGAAATTCGTAATTTGGTAATTGGGTCTTCAGATGGAAGTACCGCAATTATATAGAATCCTTGGCTTGCTTGAGGCCTAGACATGATGGTATTTACCTTATAATTCCAAGGGCCGTGACTATCCGTATATACCGAGAGTATAACTGCAGCTCTTTACTGACAGTATATACGAGTAAATCTAAGACTTGAAATTATAAGCGTTAATGCTATCCAGATGATGAATTTGAATGTGGTTGATATGATTTTTAATTCTGTTTGGGAACTGATGAATTGATTGGGATTCTGATTGAAAAATGATGATTTTTGAAATTTAGTTGAAATATAATAACTTGAGCAAAACCGCAATGAGGATGAATGGGACGAGTCCCTGTAATGATAAATGATGATAATGATTTCAACAAATCACTATGAGATTAGTGGATTGTGCTGTCAAAGTACTACTGTTAACACTTGACTCGGTATATCAAGTTAAGGGATGACAAATTGAAAACTTGCTTGACTGAAATTCCCGTGGAGGAATGTTCAGAAAGAAAAAATTTCGATCTGATGGACCATTATCGTGTTAAAGATATGAATGATATGATCTGAAATGAATTTATTTAATGATGAGTTCTATATAAGGGATATTTATCCCCGTATTCTGTTGGGTTGACCAGAATATAAGGAACCCTAGAATAAATTGGATCTTAAGAAAAAGAGTTGTCCTCTACTTGGCGAGATGAGGACATCTCACACTTTTTTAAGTGGGGTAGAATGTAAGATTCCTCCCCAGCCTTCGAGGCATACAGGAGTAAGAATCTCCCTTTTTGATCTTAAAATTATTCCCTCTCAAAAATAAAAGAAAGATTCTGTTTAAAAAAAGGAAGACCCTTTCCCTAGAATACTTCTCAGGAGTCACGCTGTTTTAAGGATTCAGAACAATGAGTTCAGAAGTGAAAATCGGTGTTTTGGATACCAAGGTTTTGGTCTTCATTCGAGTACGGCACAAAAGAAGTTCTTTATCTATTGGGGAGTTTAAGAAGTTATCCCCCAGATATTGTGAGCCTTATCTGACTTCAAAGAAAGTAAGTGACTTAGCTTACGAGCTTCTTTTATCTCCTCATCTCAAAGTTCTTAATGCCTTCTATAGAAAATTGTGCCAAACCCAAATCATGGAAAGACGGTAAAACTTCAGTGGCAAGCTACCGTTGGCTTCTAAGTTACGCTAGCTCCTTCCTTTATATAAGTCGTAACTTTTACTTGTCGCTCACAGTAATCTTACTCCCAGCGATCTCCTTTCTTCCTAATCTCCTTCATGGCTTGGCAACAAGAATTAGTTTTATCCATAATGATTCCTCACCTTCAAGACGCAAGTGAGTCTGTGAAGAAGGATTTTATAGAACAGTATGAGCGCTCACTTTTCCCTCACTTGGGAACTTCTGTAGCGCAGACCAAATGGCGGACCTATCAAGACATAACTAGGGTAACACCCTGGGGTCAGCAGCACTTCCGTAACAATGTCCGCTTGGCCATGGTTATTGAAGCTTTGGGTTTGGGTCTCCGATACTACTGCGTCATGAGATCAAGGCATCCTGGGTTTTCTGAGCGGGTCTTCTTACTGGCGTGTTTTCTTCCTCATGAGAAGATATGTCTTTACCCCGTTTTTGGCTTGCCTCTCAGAGGTCCTTTTGTTAGAACACCTCATACCACTGAGATAGGCGCAGCAATAACCCACAGAATCATTCCCATAGATGAGTTACCTTATACATGCGCAGCTTGTGAGTGCTGCTTTTGTGATCATATGATGGACGGGCTTATGGAAGTGTAAAGAGTTCCTCTATCTTTACTGTATAAGTTCCGAGAATGAATAAAGTTTAAATCTTGTTCTTATCTTGAATCTTGATCTCTTTGAGACTTTTTCTTGGTGGTTAATCCTGATTTAAATTTTTCTCTAAGTCTCATAATTCGTGCATCTTGCGAAATTATCCCAGTTTGCGAGATGAGGACATCTCGCGTTTTTTAATTCGTGCATAATGTAAGATTCCTCCCCCAAACCCCCTTTTGATGTCTAGTATCTTCTTCTATAATCAATCCCTCTTCAGAAATATAAAAGACTTGTTTCTAACTGTTTTAACCTAGAGAGAGAAAATATTCTAGAGAGAGAATATTCAGATTTTTAATATTTTTGGATAGAAAATTATCTCATCTTATTAAAATAAGTTCCCCTGAAACAGAAATTCAAAAAGAACTTTCCAATGTGCAATTGGAATTAATTGGAAATGTGTATAAAGGACCTTAGTCTAAGAGTCTAGATTTTCAGAAATTTTTGGATTATGGTCCAATTAAGGTTCCTATGGGCCAATAGCATCAATCCATGTGTAGGGAGGAGATAAATCCAATTTGTAAAAGAAGATACCCAAAAATGAGTAAATGCTCACATAAGATGAAGAGTTGAAAATGTACAAGGTTTATTAGTAAAAAACTATGAGCAATATTAAAAATATGAGATATTTTGGGTATCCAAAAATGAGTAAATGCTCACATAAGATGAAGAGTTGAAAATGTACAAGGTTTATTAGTAAAAAACTATGAGCAATATTAAAATGATGCCATTATGACACATATGTAAGGAAGGAGAATTCTTTAAAGGAGGTGCATATTTCACATAAGATGAAGAGTTGAAAATGTACAAGGTTTATTAGTAAAAAACTATGAGCAATATTAAAATGATTCCATTATGACACATATGTAAGGAAGGGGAATTCTTTAAAGGAGGTACATATTTCACATAAGATGAAGAGTTGAAAATGTACAAGGTTTATTAGTAAAAAAAACTATGAGCAATATTAAAATGATTCCATTATGACACATATGTAAGGAAGGGGAGTTCTTTAAAGGAGGTGCATATTTCACATGCTTGAATGAGTTTTAAACTCATAAAAATTGAGATATTTCATCTCTCCTCTCTCCTCATTCAAGTCTAGTTCCAAAAAGTTAGCTTAACTGACCTAAAAATGGTCAAATATTGACCAAACTCATTTAGAAAATTCTAGAATCAGTTTGTTTGGTTAGGAGCTCAATTTTTCCTATAAATAGAAGCCTCCCCCTTGTTGAAAAATAGTTAGTGTTTATGCATCGTTACTCTACTCCACGTAAGCCAAGAACTGTGAATTCATTTAATAATTCACTAGTTTTTGGAGCTTCCCTCTTTCTTCAATCCCCATTAGTGGCTCCATCAACATACTTAACCAATTGATTGGTTGGGGGCCTCTACCGTGAACAAAGAATCAAGCAAGTTGTAAGGTAATTAGTGAATATTCATCTTTCTATAATTTCTCAATGTTTCTCTCTTCTCAACCCCTCTCAAGCTTGAGAAGTTTAATTGGTATGGTTTTTTTTAAATGCTATTGAAGTTTGAATAGTAGTGAAGAGTTACATAATTTAATAAATGCTATTGAAGTTAATTTTTATTTATGTTTAAATTCTAATGATTCTTATGTAAATTCTCTCTCTCACTCAAGAAATGGTCATACTCATGACCCATTCTCAATCCAAATCAAGCTTTTCATAAAGCTTTTCCTTAACCCAAGATTAAGCTATGCTTGAGGCCAATTTAATGGCTTTTTTCTATGCTTTTAGTTTTTACATATTGATGATTCAATCCACTATAGATTAATGATCCAATTAGAGATCATTTTAATTATTTCCTTAATGATAAGCTTTATCCCTTAAAAAATTTTGAGATTTATCAGTCATAGCAGCGGAGCTATGGCAAAGTTTTTATAAAAATTATGCATAAAATAATTTCATTCAAAGCATAAAAAGAGGACTTCCTACCATATTCTAGGAATTATCATCCTAGATTAATTGAAAGAATTTCATTATAATCATGGAGAAATTGAATTTTAATATCATGCATAAAGGATAATTTTTTTATATCAAAAGTGTTACTTTTATCATTTTTAATTTTCATGCATAGAAGTATGCATAAAGGATAATTTTTTTATATTAAAAGTGTTATTTTTATCATTTTTAATTTTCATGCATAGAAGGATGCATAAAGGAAAATTTTTTATATCAAAAGTGTTACTTTTATCATTTTCATGCATAGAAGTATGTATAAAGGATAATTTTTTTATATCAAAAGTGTTACTTTTATCATATTGGATTTCATGCATAGAGGTATGCATAAAAGTTGAATATTTTATTATAAAAGTGTTACTTTTAGCATAATTGAATTTCATGCATAGAGGTATGCATAAAAGATATGGGAAGTGATAAGATATGATAAGATGCATGTGGATGTGGATGTGGATGTATGAATGTGGATGTATGGATGTGAATGTGGATGTAGATGTGGATGTATGAATGTGGATGTATGGATGTATGAATGTGGATGTATGGATGTGAATGAGGATGTAGATGTGGATGCATGGATGTAAATGTGGATGTGGATGTATGGATGTATGCATGTAGATGTGGATGCATGAATGTGGATGTATGGATGTGAATGAGGATATAGATGTGGATGTATGGATGTGAATGTGCATGTAGATATGGATGTATATATGTGAATGGAAATGTGGATGTGGATGTATGTATGCATGTGGATGTGGATATGGATGTGTATGTATGAATGTGGATATGGGATGTGGATGTATAAATGAGGATGTGAAAATGGAGATAAGCATGTAGATGTGGATGCATGAATGTGGATGTATGGATGTGAATGAGGATATAGATGTGGATGTATGGATGTGAATGTGCATGTAGATATGGATGTATATATGTGAATGGGAATGTGGATGTGGATGTATGTATGCATGTGGATGTGGATATGGATGTGTATGTATGAATGTGGATATGGGATGTGGATGTATAAATGAGGATGTGAAAATGGAGATAAGCATGTAGATGTGGATATATGGATGTGAATGTGGATGTGGATGTGGATGTATGAATGTGGATGTATGGATGTGAATGAGGATGTGGATGTGGATGCATGGATGTAAATGTGGATGTGTATGTATGGATGTAGGCATGTAGATGTGGATGCATGAATGTGGATGTATGGATGTGAATGAGGATATAGATGTGGATGTATGGATGTGAACATCGACCATCCCTTTGCCATGCTTGCTTCTGGTCTTGCTCTTTGTTTCACAAAGTCCTTTAAGATTTTCATGAACCTTTCAAGAAAAAGCATCCATCAAACATGAACAACACCAGACAATGCCAATTCATCAACCAAATGCACCACAAGATGCAATTGGCCAGTGAGAATTGTTCTACAAAAGTTATCTTCGATCATACACACTACCTCCCGATAGCATTGAGAGGAGCCATCTCAATGGATGTAGGATCTATCTCCTTTAAGGATATGTACCTACATATATAGCAATTATGTGTACTATTTACCAATACATAACTTGTGAGCACATGAGAATTCCAAATAAGCAATATATCTTAGTGAATTGAAGAGAAGATTATCTCACCAAGCTTCCCATTTTGTAAATATCCTCTCTGACCTTCTTATCTCACAACCAACTATAGAAATTGGAAGAATAAACTATGCATAGAAAAAAATGGAAGTTTGTATATGAGCTTAAAAATTATGTACCACAAAGAGAAAATGAAAAAGCAAATATATATATACCTGTAATATCTTGTGCCAATCATGTGTCTTGAGGCCATGTAATTGTTCCTCTCCTTTCTTTTTGGTCTTTGTGAAGGTACCCTTCAATGAATGCATTACTCCCATTGGTGTATTAAAAGAGGCAATCACACTTTTCACCTTATCTCTCTTGGGGTTAATACCCATGGTGCCTTTGGTAGGACTATTTTGCAGCTCCTACTTTCAATTGGCCATGCACTTTGAAGGCATCCAATGTTTTGTAAGTCATCCCTTGCACCCTTTGTATCTCTTTTACCAATTAAATGGTCCCAAATATTTATTGCCACATTCTTGAAGATATGCATTGGATCTAAGAGATGATTGATCTTCATGTCACACCAATATGGAAGTCGAAAGAAGATTGAGTGTCTAGACATCCCATTTGGTGGTGGATTGGGAGTGCTTCTCCATGCCTCAAACCAATCTCTACCTCTCATCACAAGTGATGAGACATCATGTGGCGGCACATACTTTGGATGTGAAGGAAAGAGAAATCGATGATGTTTGTTAGACACCACCTACTTAAGTGTAGAGGGTCTTTCCAAAAAAACAAGTGATGGTTCGCAAATCGGACATGCAGGATTTCGGGAGGTTGCCAAACCTATTTTAAAATTGAGATGATTGAGATAGAGATATAAACTTAAAGTTTAAAGGCTAAAGCCTTATGCATTCAAGGTTTAAGTAGGTACCTGAGCACTCCGAGAACCTGGGATAGTCATGCATCATCCAAAGAAAAACTCCTTTCACCTCTGCCTCACGTTTATTTATTGGCCTTGAAACGTCATGTACTTTGATACCTCTCCATAGTGTCTCAAGATCCTCAATCAAAGGCTCAAGGTACACATCCACGTTTGCCACCTTATACTTGCTTGGTACAAGGAGATCAAGCATGATATAACCTTTCTTGATTGCCACCCATGAGAGAGGTTGTAATTCACCAATACAATAGACCAAGTAGACCATGATGTTGTTGAGATGTCAAGCTCAATATGAGCTGACACTCATGAGGCGCCTGCATGACCATTCGACATTTATATCATGGCGAGTTTGGTAGTTGGCACTGACATATCTTCGCCAGAGATTCTGCAGCTTGACTACAGCGACTAGTCCACATCTACCCACTCCTCTTAGCGTGTTCACATGATGGACTGTTTGTACATACTCTATTATGTGTGTTAGTCAGATTATCTTCATTGTAGACCTCTTTTTTTTGTGAAGAAGAAGAAGAATTTTTAGCCTCTCACCTTGTGTGTTCTTTTCTAGGGTTGTGTGAGTGTGTGTGTGCTTGATACAAGAGCTCAAGCTCTCTTCTCCCTTGCATATTTTCATGGTATCAGAGCTTGGTTCATGCTAAGGGTTGAGCGGCAAGTAAGAGAAACACAAGATGCGGTACGAGGGTAAGATCTTCACCTACTCTTTCCCCTTTTGTGTTGACTACTACACCCTTGTCGGGAGCTCTTTGGGGAGGCACCGGCAAACGAAGTTCAATTGAGGAGCTTTCTTCGCAGGAGTAGAGCTACAGAACAACTATAAGGTTTGTTGAACAAACATTTTCGGGCCGAAAAAGCATTTCGGATGCATCTGGACCTTCGTTTTTCAATTCGTAGGCGTTCACAAGCACTACGAGTAAGTCTCGATTCTCTGCAGAACTCTGCTTTTGGAACTGCAAGAAGGGCGATTGGTTGTGTAGACGCACTGTGTGTATTGTAAAGAGGTCTCAAAGTTGCCATTGGGTGTATGTATGCAAATTGAGGTCACTGATTGTGATAGTTTGGGTGCAATATAGTACCGCTGCTTGTAGAGAATACAATAGTTTGTGAAGGTTAAACAAGAGTGCTGGTTTTGGTAAATTGTGTTGCAGATAAGATGTCAAATGCTAGAATAAACCAGATTATTGTAGAGAAGCTTGTCGAGAACAACTTCCATGCTTGGAGGTTTAGATTGACCATTTTTCTGATGGGAAAAGGTTACTAGGACTACATTATTGAAGGTGCAAAATAGTTCAGAGGAGCACGCCTTCTACATAAGTTCAGGTAGAGGTCGTGGATGTAGCCAAGCTGGTGTGGCCGAACAGGTAATCAGAATTATGGTCAGCAGAAGCAACAGTCCTAAGATTCGCAACAACACATAGGTGGAAGAGGCCAGTTCAGAGGTAGGGGGAGTCAATGATGTCGTGGTAATTGGCAAAGGTAGCATAATGATACACGAGGCTGTGTTTACTGTGGTAAGCCTAGGCATGTGTGCAGGCAGATTGCTATAAGAAATAGAGTGACATGAGAAATGAAAAAGTGTAGCAAAATAACTATGCATCCTCTTGCAGAAATAATGAGGATAATGAGAGGTTGTTTATTATGCAACATGTGGTTGATGCTATGTTTGGAAATGATGTAGCAGCATGTAAGGATGATTGTAAGGATGATGTATGGTATGTTGATTTAGGTGCTTCAAACCACATGACGGTGAGTGGTTCAAGGAAATGAAGAGTCTTGAAAGACCAGGTTTTATTGAAACAGGAGATGACACTGCTCATCTGATTGCCCATGTTGGGGATGTGCCATTATCTATGTAGGATCGTAAGGTGAAGTACCTTGCAGATGTACTTCATGTTTCGAACATTACAAAGAATCTGGTTTCTATTGGCTAGATGATTGAGCAAGGTTTGCAGGTTCGGTTTAACCTTGATGACTGTTATGTAGAAGACTTTAAAGATAAGTGCAGGTTGGTTGCAAAAGGCAACAGAGTGGACAAAATGTTTACATTGAATGTAAATATGCCTGAAGTGAGTGCTGTAATGTTTGCAAATGGTTCATGAGTTGTTGCTAGGCCTATTGCAAAAAAAAGGGCTCCTCTTGCATGCGCTGGCAAGTTAGTGCTGCATGCAAGGGAAGCCCCCTATTTTCTTGCTTGTGCATGTGCTGCAAGTGAAGGTGAAAATAATTATATTTACATTTAAAGCTTGACGGATGAAATACAACAAATTTTACATGAGATTGAGGCCAAATATAGTTTTCATTACTTAATTACTAAAGAAATACATTTCGGGTTGGGGAAAAAAGGAGTAATTCATATCAAGGCAAAACAAAAAGGTAAGGAGATAAAAGCCTAGGAAGTTGGGGCTCCATTGAGGTCATCCTCATCACGAATAGGTTGTTCCTTGTTGTCATCTTCACCTTCCTTGTCAGTGTGGAGAAGTACCTCATCCTCTCCAAAAATGTCGATAGCTTGATTTAGCTGCTCTTTGGTGATGAGTTTGCCTGCATGATGCAACCATTATGAAGTCTCGTTGTCTAGATAGTAGCATTAGTAATTCACTTCTACCCTTGTAGGCTGATGGCCAACAACAATTTCCTACAAAAAAAGAGAGAAGTAATTAATGGATCATTCATTTAGAATAAACACAAACAACAAAAGAAACAACTAAATTTTGAAGAATTTACAAAATGATCCCTCCAACGATCCTTCCCACCCGGCCCCTAACACGTCAAGCCAAACTTCTCCATTTGTGAGTGGCGGCAAGAGTAGATTTTTGTTGTTGCCACTCTTGTTCCTCTCTTGCAACTTGGATGCGCTTTCTCCACTCATTACTTATTATGCACCCATAAGGTGGTAGGAGAATGGTCTTATTTTCTACCACGATGTCCCTTGCACTCTATCAAATCCATGATGTCTTCTTTTGGAGGAAACTCATTATCTTCGTACAAAGCTATTCCTTAGAGAACCGCTAATCAAGAGGGGTGGGGAATCTCTCATGTAGGCACCTAACAACATAGTCACAAAGTCCAAACTAGATTGTTGTTCACATGTCTTAAAGTAACACCATTAGGTGGATTTCAAAGAGCTATTTGAAGTGCATAACCATAATCTTATGTATAAGCTTTTACATAAGGTTATGGTTGTACATAAAGCTTCATGTATAAGCTTTAGACATAACCATAAGCTTATGTGTAAAGCTTCTTATGCATAAGCATAAAGGTTGTGCAATAAGAATAAGAATAAAGCTTATACGTAAGCTTTATGGATATGCATAAGCTTATACATAAGCTTATACGTAAGCCATAAGCTTATGGCTATGCATAAGACTTATACATAAACCTTATGCACGACACTTTATGCATAACCATAAGATTATGTAAAACCTTTACAACATTTTCATATAAGCTTCCTATGATTGCTCAAGAGTCAGTTGTTGTCGAGAAGCTATTTTGAAACATGTATCAATTTTAATTCATCTCATGCAAGCACAGGTCTTCATGCCACATCTTTAATATGATATTCTTTTGAAACTTTGGGAGTTTTGTAGTTATGCATAAGTTTTACACATAAGCTTATACTTGTGTGTAAATCTTTATGCATAAAGCTTATGCATAGACTTATGCATGAAGCCTATATGAAGCTTTATACACAACCATAAGCTTATGTAATAGCTTCATGCTTATGCATAATCTTTACACATAAGCTTATGTTTGAAGCTTTATGCATAACCATGTAAGTGTAATGATATCTCAACCTATCCAATTGGGTACCTAACCCTTGTAGACCTGCGTACACCTGGATCATTGCCAAAAGTCTTAAAAAAATCCCTAGTTCTCCTTACACTAGGAGTAACCAAAGACGGAATGCTGAGCTCCTCATCAAGCCTCTACTCAGAGCCACTAAAGTCACCATCCACATATGATTGACCTGTTGACAGATCAGGCACAAAAGGTTGATCTAACTTTTCCTTCCCTTTGCATGTGTACCTACATCTATCCTAAACATGTCTGACATTGGATCCATTGCTAGAGGAATATCCAAGTCCACTAAGCACTTGTGATATTTCTGCTCTACATGTGGTGCAACATCAACACTTCTTACATCAGCATCTTTTGTTTCCATCACCGTTGGTGCATACGAGCTACTCATCTCATCAAAGGCAACATCTTTTCTTATTTGCATCTCACGAGTGGTGGGATTATAACATTTGTAACCTTTCTTCTCTATAGCATAACCAATGAAGATGCATTTATCTACCTTTGGATCTAACTTTGTTCTTAATTCATCAAGAACATGGAAAACCCACCCTCTCCCTTTCTCACAGTGTTCCCCCATCTTGCCATGGTTAAGCATGTCGTACATCGACTCAGATTCTCCCATATACACGCTTATTGATTTATTTATTTAATCTCAAAAGAATTTAAAGCAAAATAATAGAAAGAGTGTTTGTGTACTTCCCCGATATATTTGCTAATGTCTTGATTGATTGGGAATCCATGTCTACTCTCCACAAGTTGTGGAGGAGCTGTTTGTAGATTTAGCAAGCCTCTCAGATCTGCTGTTAGGACTACAACATGTAACATGTATAACTTCGCACGTAGTTATCAGATACTAGTCATGTGGGTACTTAAAATTACCAGAATGCATGCAGTCTACAACTTCTCGTCGCAAAAAGCGAAATCGCCAAAATTAGTTGTATGTTTAAGTCGACTCCAACAATAGGGCGCACGCTTTACTTTTTTTATCAAATTTTGATTTGTATGTCCATCTACACACTTAAAGGCTTCCTTTGAGTATACTAACTAATTGAAAACTCAATCTTGAATCTTTACTACTAAAAAACCACTGAAAACTTGCTGGAATTCATTTACTGAAATCTGTAGCATCCAAAACTTAGGATTATCTTTAATCATAACTTAGTTAATCTCAAAGCTATGTTACACTCCTTAATTATGAAAGAGGTGGCGGATCTCTACATGTTCTATCAAACTTTCTACTAACTAAAGTCTAATCAATTTTCTAAGTTTTTGTCTCAGTTTTTGGCCTCTTTTAGATAGCATGTATACACATTAAGATCCATGTCTTGGTCTCTTTTAGATAGACTATATACATAGTTAGATCCATGTCTTGGTCAAGTCTAACAATGGTGGGGGAGATTAAATTATTAGGGATAGCTGGTCTTTCAGGACCCATCTTGTGATTCTTAGGGATGGTTTTAAGGATTTACCAACTCTAAAATATGAGCCTCAATCCCATGGGTTCGCAACCATCAAGGAGAGTAATTTAGTGTGCCCTTTTTTGGATTTGGGGGTTGTGCTCGGGTACAAGGGAGTATATTCCAATGCCTTCTAGTTGCACAGTTTAGAAATTTGCAATGCAGATATTGAAAACAGACACACCAAATAATAATTTCCAATCGAGAATCATTTTCACTTTTCTAGAATCATCATATATACAACAATTTCAAGGTACAAAACATTATGATTTGGACCAATTCCTTTAGGTTCCTTATCTGAGTTAATTACCTTAGACTCCAATAATTTCACAGTTGATGCTATTGGCCTCTCAAAGATTACCCTGAAGACCCTATTAGGGAGTTTGGAAAAATCTCATTACTTTGAGAATTTTCTTTTCAATCTAATTCTTAGTGTATCTTAAGCATGCCAATTCCAAAGTTATCGGAGAATGTGGATTCAAAACCTACTCTTCAAGAGCTTTACAACGATATGTCACATGAGGGCATTTTGACAAAATCTTAAAAGGGTTCACCATGCTCCCCCCCATTTTTGATCTTAGAAAATGGGAATTGGGATTTTTCCAAATTCCCTAAGATGGTCTTCCTGTCTAGTTTCAAATTATAAGGACCATTTTTAGATGTGGTTTACACCATCAACAACCATTCAAAGAGTGACTCACTCTATGAACCATTATCATGTGTAGCTCACACTGACAATCTCTACATATTACACACTTAAGATTCTCAGATTCCATGTGAGCCCATCCACCTTAGGGCTTCTTCCACTAGATAGACCCAACTAGGGGAGAATAATACACCCATGAGGTCACTTTGACACTTTATCACTTAGTTGTTCTAGGAGCACACCCTTAACCCCCTTATGGAGGAGGGTCACAACCTTGGAAGTTGGCCCGCCCACATGAGAACCACTCAAGATGATCCAAATGACAAAAATCACATGAGCACCACCCAAGATGACCCATATGATGAGACAAATGGAAATCACATGGCTTTTTGCCACATAATAGTCCATAGCCATGCTACTTTTCAGGAAGTCACATCAATATCAATCTTGTAGAAATAGTAGAATACAGTCCTCTATTTCCAAACAACATTCTCATATTCACAATAGTAAATTGCATTGCGATAATAGAATTTTCCTTAGACCAATCTAATGTCCCATACCACCATATTAACTCCACATCACTCCATCAAAATAGAAGCTTGAGATGGAGTGACCAGTTTCCCATAAAAAATTGTATTATGACACAAAGTTTCTTTATATCAAAGACAAAGGAATAACTAAATTCATTCTTTTTGACAACTTTCAGTAACTTGATAAATTATTATGGTTGGTCACACCAATTTTGAGATGCGAAAAGAAAAAAACTATGCTAAGAGATTCTCTTGAATTTTTATCTTGTTAGCTTAAACTACTCATAAAGAGAGTTATGATTCGTTATATCTATTTGTATTCAAATATGGCATTAACAACATATTTGAATATAAACAATATCACTCATAAATAGAGTGATGATTGATAATATATATTTTTATTGAAATCTAGTGTTAAAACTAGATTTGAATAATATAAATATTACTAATCATCACTCTCTTTATGAGTAGTTTAATCTAACAAGATAAAAATTCAAGTGAATCTCTTAGTATAGTTTTTTTTTAGCATCTCAAAATTGGTGTGACCAACCATAATAATTTCTCAAGTTATTGATTTTTTTCAAAAAGTATGAATTTAGTTATTCCTTTGTCTTTCATATAAAGACATTTGTGTCAAAATTCAAGTTTCAGGGGGAATTGGTCACTCTATCTCAAACTTCTATTTTGAAGGAGTGATATGTGGAGTTAATATGGTGGTATGGGACATTAGATTGGTCTAAGGAAATTTGTATTATCCTAATGCAATTTACTGTTATGAATATGAGAATGTTGTTTGAAAATAAAGGATTGTGTTCTACTACTTTTAAAAGATTGATATTGATATAACTACCTAAAACGTAGCATGGCTATGGGCCATTATGTTGTAGAAAGCCATGTGATTGACATTTTCCCCATCATATGGGTCATCTTGAGTGGTGCTCATGTGGGCGGACCAACTTCTAAGGTTGTGACCCTCCTCGATAAGGGCGTAAGGGTGTGCTCCCATAACAACTACGTGATAGAGTGCCAAAGTGCCTCACGGGTGTACTATGCTCCCCTAGTTAGGCATATCTAGTAGAAGGAGCCCTGAGAGGTGGATGGGCTTATATGGAATCTGAGGATCTCAAGTGTGTTATATGGAGAGATTGTCAGTGTGAGCTACACCTAATAATGGTCAATAGAGTGACTCGATCTTTGAATGGTTGATGGTGTGAGTCACATAGAAAAATGGTCCTTCTTATTTAATGGTGTGAGTTGCACCTAAAAATGGTCGATATAATCATGTGGAACCAATACTTTGAAGATATTAGCCCATTTTAAATCCAAACTAGACAGGGTAACCTTTGAGAGGCTAATAACATCAACTGTAAAATTAGAGTCTAATGCAAATAAATTGGATATGTAGCCTAAAGAAATTGGTCCAAAGCATACTCTTTTGTTCAATTGAAATGGTTGCATCTATGATGATTCTAGAATAAGTGGAAATTATTCTTCATTGGAAATTGTAAATTAGTAAGTTTAGTGTGTTTGTTTTCAATATATGCATGCAAATTTCTAGACCATGTCAGCTAGGAGGCATTGGAATATACTCCCTTGTACCGAACACAACCCCAACCCTAAAAAAAGGGCACACCGAATTACTCCACCTAAGTGGTTGGGAAGGTTTTCTAACCCATTCGATTGGACATGGTTAGGTTTAGATTTTAGATGTGGTAAATCCTTGAAAAAATCCCTAAGAATCACAAGAAGGGTCCTAAAAGACCAACTATCCCAAAGAGTTTAATCTCCCATTGCTAGACCTGAACAAGACAGGGATCTTATTGTGTATACAGCTATCTAAAAGATACCAAGACAGGGATATTACTATGTATATGTGCTATGTAAAAGTTACCACACCCTTGAAAAAAATATAGAAAATTGATTAGAATTGTAAGATTCCTCCCTCCTGCTTTTGAGATGTAAAGGTGTAAGAGCCTCCCCTTCTGTTCTTGTAATCATCCCCTCTCTGAAATAGAAGAAAGATCTTGTTTTACCCTGTTTTGGCCTAGAGAGAGAAAATATCTAGAGAGAGGTAATTCAAAATTGAGATATATTTGGATACAAAAATTCTTCTAATGTCTAAAATGGATTCCCCTGAATAATAAGTTCAAAATGAACTTTCCAATGTGCATTAGGAATTAATTGAAAATGATATAAAGGACCTTAGCTTAAGGGTCTACATTTTCAGAAATTTTTGGATTATTGTCCAATTAAGGCTCCAATGGGCCAATTGGATTAATCCAAGTGTTGGGATGAGATAAATGCACAGAATAAAAGAAAATACCCAAAAATGAGTAAATGATCACTTAAGATGAAGAGTTGACTGAGTACAAGGTTTATTAGTTAAAAACTAAGGTATATTACTAAAAAAATGAGATATTTTGGAGAAATGATGCATTTTTGACACCTTGGTAAAGGAGAGGGAGACTCTTGAGGTAGGCACATTTTTCACATGTGTGCTTGGGTTTTTTAGTTCAAAAAAATGTGATATTTTTATTTCTCCTCTCTCCTGGAACAAACTAGATCAAAAAGGGAGCCAAACTTATCCAAATCTTGTCCAAATTGAGTCAAACTGAAGCTGCAAAATTCTAGAACCTAAGTGGACTTGGTTAGTGGCCTCCCTCACCTATAAAAAGACCATTATTCCTTTTTATTCTCATCTTTGAGCTATACCGTGCCAGTATTATTTTAAAATAAGCGTATTTTCTATTATCCCTTAATTTTCCTCTTCTCTTGGGAGCTTGGAGCTTCTCTCTCTCTCCAACAACTCTTGGAGGTTGCTCTTCTCCTCTTGGTGGCCAATAATGATTGGTTGGGGGCTTCCCTGCTAATTAAAGAATCAAGCCAAACTTGGAGGTAAGATTAATTGTTATGGTTTTTTCAATTATCTCAATGACTTTCTTCTTCTCAACCCCTCTCAAGCTTGAGAAGCTTTCAAAATGATGGTTCTTATTTAAATCAAGCTTTCCGAGAGATTCTTAATGTCTAATTAGAATTAAGTTAATCTTTATTCTTAATTATAATGCTTTCCTTAACTAAATCTCTCTCTTAAAAAGAGTAATCTTTATAGCTAAATCTTTAGAAAAAGGATGCTTCTCAATGATAGTCTCTTATTTCAAATCTAAACTCTAGGCTTGATGAGCTAGAGAATAAGAATTGATATTTTCATGAATTGAGTTAGTAAAAATATGGTTAATCCTTTTTAGATTGTTTATGAGTAGAAAATAATTACTTTAACTCATTCTAAAAAGGAAGTGGAATATACCAGCAATTTTGGAAAGGAAAAATGTTTAATTTAGCTTAATCAAGGAGAATAATCATAGCTATGCTTATAATTATGGTTAAAATTATGATATGTATACATAGTTTAATTTAAAGTTTAAAAGAAGAGCTTATATCATATTTTCATTACAAGCTTTTATTCTTTTAGAAAAATTGAGAATTATCAATTATAGCACAACGAAGCTATTGGCAAATTTTTCAGGAAAAAAGTACATATCTTATTTTTATGCGTAATGCTAAAAGAGGACTTCCTACCATATTCTAGGTTTAGAAATTGTAAGCAAAAAGAATGATTTTTATCATATTCATGAAAGAATACTTTTTAGTATGTATGCATAATTATTTAATTAAAATAAAAGAGAAATTTTTGATAAATTTATTTTTATGCATAAGAATTTTGATGTAAAAAGAGGAATTCCCATGATATTCGAGATCTAAATAATGAAATGTTAAAAGAGGAATTTTTGGCATAATTCAAAAAAATGAGTATTTATTAAAAGTGGAATTCTGAGTATTATCATTTTTATTGAGAAATATGGGTAGAATTGATTTTTGTAAATCCCATGAATCATTTATTCAAAAGAAGAATATTGAATATATCTTATTTTGAGAAATTTGAGAAAGAATGTGAAAATATCCATCAAGAAAACTTTGATAATTCTTAATCAGAAAAGGGAATCTGGAATCCTTGGGAGAACCAAGGATCCAATGAGTAAACGAAAGTTTAGAATTAGTCCTCGTTAATGAAGCTTAAGGAATGAAAACACTATATGTAAATACTCTTTCTCAGTTTTTACTATAAAATTCTGATAAGGTTCATTTCTCCTTTTTAAAACCTTCATGTGATGATATGTGAATGGATGTAAATGGATGGGACGAGATGTGAGTGGATATGAATGTGATGTGCTGATATGTGAATGGATGTGATGAGATGTGAATAAATGTGACGCGATGTGAATGGATGAGATGAGATGTGAATGGATGTGGTGAGATGTGGATGGACGTACATAGATGTGAATGTTATGTGAATGGATGTGATGAGATGTGGATGGACGTACATAGATGTGGATGGACGTACATAGATGTGAATGTGATGTGATGAGATGTGGATGGATGTAAATAGATGTGAATGGGTGTGATGAGATGTGGATGGATGTAAATAGATAGGAATGGGATGTGATGAGATGTGAATGGATGTAATGAGATGTGGATGGATGTCATGGATGTGGATGGATGTGAATGTGATGTGAAGAGACGTGAATAGATGTGATGTGATGTGATGTGGATCTGGATAGATATAAATGGATGAGATGTGATGTGATGTGATGTGGACTTGGATAGATGTGAACGGATGAGATGTGATGTGGATGGATGTGATAAGATGTGATGTGGATCTGAATGGATGTAGACGGATGTGGATGAATGTGATGTGATGTGGATAGATGTGATGCGATGTAATATGATATGAATGGGTGAGAATCGATGAAGGATGATGGGAATAGATATGAATGGGTGTGGATTAAGCAATGTGAATTGATGTAGAAGAATGTCGGAACAACCAGAAATGATGTGAAACAATGTGGAAAGATGAGAGTTCATTAGAAACTCTATTTATGAAACCTGTTTTTAAAAGATTGTTTTATGTCAAGAATGGTAGGAAGCATTTTGACTATCTTGTTGATTATGTCATGACGACCTAAGTGCCAGTTGCAACAGCTAACAGAGAGTCAATGGAGGACGTCTCTCGTGGCAAGGGCGACCGAGGTCTTGACGACCAGCCTCAGTTCGATTAAAATGGTGAGCTTTTGGTACGGTGGATGAGAGACCAAGGAAGCGACTTATGAGTGAAGCGCTAGGTGACCTACGAAGGAGCCTAGAGGGTGCTGACCATACGGTGCTCGGGCTCTGGATCGCCAAAGATACCCACGTGTGCATCGAGGAAGAAAATGCAACAATGAGTTGGAGTTGTTTTCTGAACATGGGCCTGGGTTTGGTTGATTAGCCTTTCTGGTCAACAGATGAGTCCATGGCTCTTTTATATGGATCTATTGGTTGATCTTCTTGATCTTCAAAATGGAGAGTCCATCTGAATTTTCTTATATGATTATAATTCTGGGTACTATGAGCTAAGAACTATTGAAAAGCCCCCTGAGTGAGCAGGTGGTGAGCGTTCTGGCTCGCCAATGATGCCAGAGGTACACCGATGAAGAAATGATTGGAAATTAGATTTCAAGCTAGATACTTTGGGGAGGATTATGATTAGTGATACTATGGTTTCATTCAAAGATTGTTTGAAAAAGTCAATTTCATATTGGGTGTGTAAGTGGTGTGACTATCTTGAATTTTTCTTGAAGCACCGGCTAGGGGGCCTAGGAACACTTTTCCTTGGTACTACCCAGGGCAAAACATGACCAAATTTGTAAATGGATCCTATCAATATAGTGGTTGGGCAATTGGCTTACCCATGGGATTGGGATGGGGTTAGGCTGGATTGATGGATCCTTAAATTAAGACTAAATTTTGTTAAGTTACGATAGTTGAAGTAAATCACGGATAATCCTTGTTCTATGGAAAAGAATCAACGGCTATGCCTCTTGATGAGGGAAAAAGCATTGGTCTCTATAATCTAAGTGCAAGTCTCTTCCTTGATCTCACCATGTGACTTACGATTTTAGTCGGATCAGTTTGGTTAATTAAGACCTTGACTCGTTAGATTGATTCTCGCGTTAGATGATTTTCCTGGTGGAATCGCCCCTGTCTTTCGGGTGAGGGAAGTTTTTCCAGGTTCAGTTTTGGAAGAACCGAGGGATTAGTCTCTTGTCCGGATATTCGTGGGTGAGGCCCCAAGTGGGAGACTTTGCCCTGTGTAAGAAGTGCTACTTCCACTGCTAGCACCCCCGTATTCGATGAACAGTGGGGGCAGGGATCTCTCAAGAATTTAGTTAGTAGAAAATTTGATAGAACATATAGAAACCCACCGCCGCCTTCATAATTGAGGATTAAGACATCCGTTTTGAGCCCTTGGCCAGCCATCGATCACCTCTTACTTGTGAGAATTATGAAGGGGACATGTGATGGAGGAATCATACCCATTTTTGAACGTGAGGACTATTCAAGTACTACTAAATGAGAAAGCTAGGATACTAATAGATAACCAAGTGTTAGGATATTAATGTATGAGGCCCCAAGTAAGTCATGCTACCCTCGATTAAGTCTTTTGTTATAGTTGTATTTAGAGGGTAGGGGTATTATACTTAGTATTAGAGCATGATTTAGTTTTTTTTAAAGCTAAATAGTTTACTATTAAAGTTATGCATCTTCATTGACCAATAGGTTAGATCTTTTCTTAACTAGATGGCTTAGATTGGATCAAATTGTAGTTTTGGTCTTTTTTCTTAAGGACCAGATGATCACATTTGTTGAAATATACATGTGAATAGGGTGTGTGTGGGAACAAGCCCTTAGCTAGAGGCTATAAAAGAGAATCTGTAAATGTGAGAGAACCTGTGAAAAGGTGAGAGGTATCTACTGGGAGAGAATAAAGGGTAGCATGAGGAGATTTAGGAGGTGTGAAGATATTCTGGGAGAGGTGGAGAGAATCAAGCAAAAGAGGTGGAGTGAATCAAGGAGAAATCACTAGGATTGGATGCTTGGATGTAAACTCTATAAATTCAGGCATTGGCCTAATGATAATTTGTTGGTTTTTGATTATCCATGCCTACATTAAGCTATCAATTAATTACTCACTAATCACGTCTTAATTATCATCTAATCTCTTTGTTAATGATGTTGATTCTAGCATTTGATCCACCATAGCTCATCACATTGCTGTATTTTTAACATGGTATCAATGCCTAGCCTAAAATCCATCAAGTTTATGAGCCCATTATCTAACTAATCAAGATTAGTAGATGATTAAGAAATAATCACTTTTTTTAAAGTTATTTTCAAGTAGCCCACTGTACCCCCAGCCAGTGGAGGGGCTTGATCTCCCTCCAGGAGAAACATTAGCTCAAGCCCTTAAGCCATACATAGCTATCTCATTGTGCTCCAGCCAAGCGAATCAGCGCAGCAAACCGCCTACGAAAGCTCACGATTTTTGCTAATTTACAGGTGCCATTTTTTCTGAGGAAAAATGATATCTCTTCTTCTCCAGTTGCAATGGGTCTAATTCCTCTTGGCCCTAGGGATTTTCAAGTGTGCTCTACAAGCTGGTGAAGTCAAAATTTGATTTGATCAAGTCTACAGTGAGATCCAAGCTCTTCATGAAATCTGAGTGACTTTGGTAAAACAGAGATTAAGCATTCAATGTTTGGTCAAATCTTGTGTTTCTTGGCTTAATCCTCTACTATAATAATTTCTATTGATGGCCTTGAAAGGATTTGAGCTCATTTGAATTCTAAGGCCTCAGATCTCGGCTCCCCGCATACTCTGTTTTCTGCACACAAAACAGAGGATTAATTTGCTAATCAATGCTAATCACTAATTTTCGGTGCATTTGAGGGTTCAAATCAACTGTTAGGTATCTGATACAGATCCCTATAACTTCATATTACAATTTAGAGATGGTTTGATACTCCAACCATTCCGTACAGATTGGTTACCCTTGATTTAATGTAATTTTTGGTGATTTTATGCTAATAAATCTGTTGTAATCATCACCAAAACACCAGATTGAGTAGTAAAAAGGTAGAAACTATCCTTGAATCTTGAAATTGGATCAAGAGGTAAGACCCCCTTCACATTATCATGACTACGGCACAAGAAATAGCTAAATTTAATGGGGAGTAGTTTTACACATGGCAGACAAAAACCATGTATCTGCTATGAGGAAAAATCTATGGGGGGGGGCTAGTTGAGGGAAGAGATGAATGCCCAGAGGTGAGAGGGGAAAATGAGTGGAAGAGCAGGAATGAAAAAGCATTGGGACTTATCGCACTCAGTTTAAATGATGAAATCAATCATCACATCACAGGGATACAATGGGCAAAAGATGCATGGGATAAACTCAATAAATTATTTAGCACACAAGCTAAAAATTCAAAGATAAATCTGTTAATGCAATTCTATAAATTGGATATGAAGGAAAGTGAACCTTTAATCACACACTTGAACAAATATAAAAGCATTAAGCAACAACTAGCAGCTATTGGCAAAAAGGTAGAAGATGATGAGGCACTAGTAGTGCTTCTAAAGAGTGTGGACAAAGGTGAATATGAAAACATTGTAGCAACACTAAAGAATGTACCTGAATTGAAGCTACACGAGATAGAAGGAGCTCTACTAGCAAGAGAGCAGAGGCAAAGAGAAGAAATGGCTCGACTCAACAACACGAGAAGAAAAAGCATTCTTCACCCGATAAGAATTCTCTCGAGGACGAGGACGAGGAAGAGGCAGAGTAGGAGGAAGGACCTTCACTTGCCACAACTGTGGAAAGCCAGGATACATGGCAAGAGACTACTACAGTGAACCCAGTGGAGAAGGAACGACATCGGCAAACTTCATGGAGGCTCCTAAGGAAGTGGAGTCAGATCATCTTTTCTGAGTAAGAGAGAGAGAGAGAAACCCCACAATGCAATGTAACCTACCCCAACAGAGTAAAACCACCTCTGAGCCATCGATGATGTAGGCCATGTGGTAGATGTATGTATGAGCACTTTAGTCAAGGTCACGGCGGGCACTTGTAGTAGCCTTGGACACATAGAGAGAGAGAGAGAGTATCAAGGACTATGAGTTTAGGGACTTGAGGCACTGGTCGCGGACTATCAAGTAAGAAGGAAACTTGGTATAGGGTCCACGTGTGCTAGGAGTATTCACTTGAGGGGAGGTGTTGAAATATACAAGTGAATAGGGTGTGTGCGGGAACAAGCCCTTGGTGGTTAGAGACTATAAAAGAGAATTTGTAAATGTGAGAGAATCTGTGAAAAGTTGAGAAGTATCTACTGGGAGAGAATAAAGGGTAGCATGGAGAGATTTAGGATGGGTGGAGATATTCTGGGAGAGGTGGAGAGAATCAAGCAAAAGAGGTGGAGTGAATCAAGAAGAAATCAGTGGGATTGGATGCTTGGATGTAAACTTTATAAATTTAGGCATTGGCCTAATGAGAATTTGCTAGTTTTTGATTATCCATGCCTACATTAAGCTATTAATTAATTGCTCACTAATCACGTCTTAATTTACCCAGTCATAGAGGTACTTTACCTATGTATTCCACTCTCTCTACTAGGCGTTAGTTAACTTAACCTCTAAGGATATGGAAAACTATTTTGTATTTATAAGAAAACTAATATTACTTTTTGCAACACAAGTATGGACTTAAAATTCTCCTTAAAAACCAAGAAAAAACTTGTACAAGATCATGACTCCACCCCAAAATGAAGGCTTTCATGCTTTTCTACAAGAGCAACTCAAGTTTTTCCAAATATGGATGGAACTTCTATATGCATTCCTTCTTGTCTCTCTGAACATGAATTATTCTAGAGCCTACTGGTCTCAATTATGGAATGAAGGATTCTATTTATGCATAGTGGAGCTCCCTATAGGCGATTTGGAAGAGATTAGTAAGAACATGGTTTTCCATGAGCTAGAAGTCGTAGGATTGGTAGACCACTACTTAATCACTAATATAGATTGTGCCTCTAATTATTGGGAGTTCTACCAGGAATTTATAGATCTCATGTAGCTGTTGCCCGCAAAGTAAGATTGTTTACCTAAGGAAATAAAAATCTTGAGGGATTTAGAAGATTTGTAGAAAGAAGCCTTGGGTCTAATGGAAAACTTTTATAATAACTTGTAATACTTTTGGAGCCTTAGATATATGATATAACTTTTGCAAATATAAGTTTTGGAAAAGATGAAGCTCTTTTGAATAGATAACAAATTCTATAAACATATATGTTTTGATTATAGAATATGGCACAAGCTTGATTACTTTGATTTACTCGATCATTACTTCCCCCACATGCAAGCCTTAATGTGGACCTATGAGTGGGCTTCCCGAGAACAAAAGTTCACCATTCACATTAAGCAATGGATTTTATGGCCTTGTTTTAAAAGAAATCTAAAGATGGCCATGATTATGGAAAACTCGAATATAGTAAAAAAGTATAGAATCACTGGTATGTGTAGTTTTTCTCTCGGCAGAGAAGTTATCTATAGACTAAATTACCTTAGTTTTGTATATCCCTCATACTTTAAGTTTATATATCCACATCATGCTTATCATCTCGGACTATTGTGATTAATGAGCTTACTCCAAGTGGTGCAGTGCGTTTAGAGACACTAGAAGGTGAGCAAATGCCTAACTTCATTAATGGAAGTCATCTCAAGAAATACAATGAACCATTAACTAAAGTCATGCTTCAACAAATGCATGCTGCCCACACACGGAAAGAAGCACATGACCTACTTAAACGTCAGTCTCAAGAAGAAGCTAAAGCTGGAATTGCAAAAGCCAAGGAGCGTCGCAAGGCTTCTGTGTTGACCTTACAGTTGGCTACTGATGAACAATATGTCGATCCTTTCAATATTCACATGTGTCTTCATCTTCATGAGACTACCTACTTTTGTCTCTGCCTTAATTGACTCTGGTGCATATTATAATGTTCTCTCATTTGACACATGGGTAGCCTTGGGACAACCAACATATGTGCACATTCCTATTGACTTACAAAGCTTCTCAGGTGAAGATAACCCTATAGAGGGAAAATGTGTCATTATGATGTCCATTCAGGATCACCAGATGTCAGTTCCCTTTTATGTGGCTAGTAAGTCCAAGGCAGTGGTAGAGGCTGTTCTTGGTCGAATGTGGTTAAGTGCTACCAATTGTTCATTAGATTGAAAAAATAGACAATACAAATTGCAAATTAATTCTGATTGCATCTTGGGATCTGCTGCTCCACGAGTTTTATCATGTCAAAAGGGTGGTAGTTCTACCTTACACAACCCACTTTCAACATCTGCTCTTCAAGCTCCAAGACAAATGATGTGGATAATCGATGAGTCCTCAAATGAGGGCCATGGCTGGCATGTTCCAACTACTCTAGTCACTCCTCAAAGAAGGCCAGGCAAGAAGGAATTGTCAATTTGGCTACCCAAAGATGCGTACAAACTTGTACCATCTAGCCTAGTTGCTAAACCTCCTAAAAAGCATATCTTTTCCAAGCCTAAACCTAAGATTGTTACTCATTGGGTCCCAAAGCATGTTCTTAAAGCACAAGGCTATTATGAGGGTGCAACAGCACTTTGGCTTCCCAAATGCCATGGTTTGCTAGAGCCAGAAGAGTGTATCAATAAGATTCCAAAAGCCACTTTTGGTTTTTCAGATCAATGGGTGCAAAGGAAATCAACACAACCTCTTCAAGATAGGATAGGTGGTTGTAATATCACCTACAAATCTACTTGTGTTGACCTTCCCCAAACATGTATTGAATCACCAGTTGTCCCAACTTCTCCTTATTACACAATTCCACCATCAACTTGTGTACCTAAGACAAATCCAACTTTACATGAGTCTCTTTTGAGCATAGATTCTAGCACTTCACTGCCTAAATCCTCTTATCTTACTCAAATTCCTCGACAATTGCTATCCTTCCCACCTCTTAAGAAGGACATACCCAAAACCAAAGGTAAGGCATTAATACTACAATTGAAGCTCTTTGGTAGATCAGTGTTTGAATAGCCTCACTTTTACTAATGTGGTTCCTTATGCCTTTACAGGATTGTGTTTTTTTTGAGATGAACTTATCTACATTTTTTATGATAGGGATTGTAATGATGGATATGAGTATATAAAGTTTGAAGTTTCTAAATTTCATTGTTCTACGCCCAGATACCTCCTGATGGATACCTGGCGAGATACATGCCCACCATGCATTGACCCTGATAGCACTCAACCTGAACATCGCGGGGGTTATAGTGCTCCTCCTTTTCAAACTCATTCTAGGTACTTTTATGCTCCCTTAGGTGAAATTTGCTGTGGGCATCACTTTGTCACTTTATTCTATCAACAGCATCATCCATTTCCACATTGTCAAGAGTGTGCACGACTCGTATTAGGAGAAGCTTCACACATTTGTTGGCTATGCCGCTCTTCCTTTTGACGATATGGCACGGGCTTAATGAAACAAATTGTGGGAATTACACCCCAACGCCATAACCTTCTTGATGTGAGAGTACCAGATTGAGGACCAAATCAATGTAGATTACCTGAGGAGGTTCAAGCACAACAATGGAGGGATACATGCATAAATGACTTGCAACCACCTATCTTGCAAGCCCTCCTTCCCCCAGCCTCAACATGTCAATTTTGGATCACTATGAGTACCTTTATTGAGCAATTCCAAAATCGAAATTGTCTGCTTAACCTTCCCATAGAACCAATGCCATATTTTAGCGAGGAAGCACTCCTTCCTCTACCACCATCTCCAGAGGCCGGCTTTTGTATAGGGTTGTCCTTGCATCCTGAAGTGATTGATACCATCTTTCCAGCAGAAGTGGACACGGGTTCACCACCAGTGCAAGGGTAAGCTCATCAACAAGCCAGGGCACTTTTCTCCCACTGGGTTTTTCCCCTCGGCTATATTCAGTGATTGGCACCAATAACAAATTTTATTCTTTTCTTTTCTTTTCTTGTTTGTTAATAAGACATTTTGCAGAGATCTCAGCTAAACAAGAGCATACAAACACGCCCCAATAGTCTAGCTACCGTGCACAAAAAATTAGGAAGGGGGGAGACATGTAATTCCTACAAAGAGCAAAGAGAAGCAATCTGCACAACATCAGCAATGCATCAATGCAAACTCACAACATCAACGAGTACTACAACAGGTGTATTCAAATCAAAATCTTTTGTTCTTTATGTGCTTTTCACTTTTGCATATATTGTTTGCATGTTCACACACAGTTGGCTGGTTTAAATTTTAAATTAGTTGTTACAATGTGGTGAGTGATTTCTAGATTCTTAGAGGACTTAGTAGAAGGTATTTCTGCAAAGGAATATTTTGAAAATTTTGAGTTATAAAAATTAAGCTGCCCTAAAAAATATATACAAGTGAATCGAGACATGACGTGTCTACAGCCATGTGGAATGCTTGGTAGGACCTTGGGTTATCTTAGCACCTTGGGGCCGATGCCTTGGTTTCCATGGGGTGAACACTGACGTCTAAAAGATTAAGAAGAAGACCTTCAAGGACTCTATCGCCTTGATAGATGATAGATGCTGGTAGGACTCTGGGGTACATTATGGACCCTCGAGATCGATGCCCTCATCTTCATGGGATACTCCTTATGTCAAAAAGAAAGAAAAGGGTCTGTCACCCTTGAGATACTTAGCGGCCTTTAGATTCTCTTGGCGGAGGTCTCTTGGCCATTTGTTGGGTCTCATTGGGATGGAACCTTCCTCTTTATCATCTTTTACACACACACACCCAAAAAAAAATTTAAGAAAAAAAGAAAGAAAGAAAGGTCCAATCACCATTGCTCATATTTAGGAGTAGGGTTGCCACTTAGGAATAACTTAAACACTTGTAGGACATTGAGACTGCGGTCATAACTTGTGGTGGTGTACAAGCAAACTTGCCTTTGCATAGCACTATCTACCACTTAGTCTCACTTTGACTAGTCTTTACTCACTTCTTTTAGCACTCTTTAAAACTCTAATCGGCCGTTCACTTGCATGCTCACATGTGAGATTGTCATTGCGGTTTTTTTTTCAATAAAAGGCTTTACTTGTCTTCCATTGTTTTTTGCAGCTTTTGCTTCTACCGCGCCCGAGGACGTGCGCGATTTAGGAAGGGGGGAATGTTCCACAGGAACAGTCAAACAGGAACACGGATTATGGAAGGAGGTCGGAAGCAATTAATGCGAGAGAGCGGGATTGTAGTCATGGGAACATAAAGACGCACATAATTTTTCCATATTTTTGTGCCGAAGTGCAATGTAAATCGTTTTTGGTCAATGTGGGTTCTAAATGAGAGTTCTAAGTGTATTAAGCAAGGCTCACTTATGGGGTTGTCCGCCCATGTGTGAAAGAGGCCTAGGGTTAGGGTTAGTGACATCTTTATAAAAGAGATGTTAGCTAAAGAAAGGGGACGCTTTTTGACCATTCTCATAAGCTATTGAGTAAAGCTCTTGAGTGAAGCTCTTGAGCTCTCAAGCTATGGCAACTCTCTAACTCAATCTATTGTACTCTAATGAGCATCAAGCTCCAATGAGTATAGCTCCACTTCTTTCTCTTAATCTGTTTTAGCACCATTGAAGTAGATTAATCTATGATTAGTTGAATGCTTCTTTCTTTCTCTTGTGTATGCTGCATGCTTGTAGTGTGTGTGTGTGTAGTCTCCATTGATGCAAGCTCTTGCCCACTTCATTGTTTGCGATGAGTTATTCATGGATAGACTCTCTCTATGAGCTTGTGGATTTGTGAATGTTACATTCTATGCTTGCTTAAGCTTGTGGGTTAGTAGATGCACGCTTATGGGTTTGCAGGCATTAGGGAAAGCTAAGATTTAATCAATGTTTGAATGGGATTAAGAGATTGCCATGCATTGCTTGTTCTCTTGATTAGTGTAGTGGATTAAAGGAATTGAGAGATTGATTGAGGTGTTGAATGGTTGAATCGTCAAGTGGTGGTTTGTGTATGTGAGCTCTCCCTCATGGGATAAGCCTTCATTCACTAATCGGGTCGAGTCCTCGGATTGACATTGTGTTTCTTAACACATTTGTTGATCGGTAGTACTCTATGAGCACTATATTGGACGGTAGAGAGAACCGCTCTACAAGGAGTAAACCCATAAATCAAGCAGAATATTTTGTTTATGTTGTCTCTCCATGGACGGTCTCCATGGATGGGATATTTGCTGAGTGTGTCAAAGTCCAAGTAGTAATAGATAGCTCATGATAGTCGGATTAGAGGACATTTAGGTTATATAAAAACCTACATGTCAATCAAAAGGAATTTCTTTTGGCTTGGACTTAAAAGGGATGTATTACATCATGTGTGCCAATCCCTAGTGTGTCACAAAGTCAAAGCTAAGAGTTAAGATGCCTCGCAAATTGCAACCTTTACCCTAGATGAAAGGGGAATGTGTAAGCATGGATTTTATTACTGGGTGACACTCAAGATATGATTCCATCTTTGTGATGGTGGACAAACTAACCAAGGTTTCTCATCTGATTTACAACACCAACAAGACTTATACTGCCTTAGATGTTGCCAAGGTATTTTTGAAACAAATATTTAGATTGCATAGGGTTGCCTAGAAGGATTGTAAGTGATATAGATACCAAATTCACTTCAAGTATTTGCAACACTTTCTTCGAGGCAATAGGCACTTCTCAAGATCATCTCAGTACTTATTATTAACTAGAATCATTGGCAAATGGCCAAATTGAGAGGGTTAATCAAGTAATTGAGGACATTCTTTGTTCCTACTATGGAGGCAACCCAAGATTATATGAAAAACTACTTACATTTATTAGAACTTGTGTATAATACTTCCTATCATCGTAACATTGAAATGAGCCCTTTTAAAACACTCTATGGTTGGGACTGCCCTATGCCATACTTGGTCATACTACCGAATGATTAAGATCGAGGTGTCAAAGTAGATGCTAGATTAAATGGATCACCAAATGTGAGAAGGATATAAAAGTAGTCCAATACAGGGAGAAGCAGTACGCAAACCAAAAGAGGCCTAGTAGAACTTTGTTATAACAATATCACCCATTCTTCCCATAGGCAAAGCCCCTTTTGAAATCTTGTATGGTAAAAGGAAACATAGTGAAGCCTTAGAAGAGTTCCTTATCTTTGGAAAAGTACAAGAACCTTATGTAATCACTAAGAGAATAGGAAACCAAGCATGTGAACTTTTCTTAACCCCTCATTTGAAGGTTCACAATGTGTTTTACATCAGCTTGTTCAAGAAGTATGTACCAGATCCTATCCCTATCCTAGATGACAAGCAAGTAATATCCCCCACCACAAGAACAGATAGATCTTGAACTCAAGACAATCTTGGATGTCTAGGAAAAACCTCTTAGAAACATGACCTTGAGAAAATTCCTAGTCAAATGGAATTTTTTTCAAGTAAAATATGCCACATGGGAGAATAAGGAGGATTTGCAAAGTGATTATCCCTGATTTCTGAGAGGTGATGACATCTCGATTATTTAAGTCGGCGATGTAAGATATTAATGCATTGTTTTAAATAAATTTTTTGAAAATAAACAAAATTTTAGTTGAAACTTTTTCAAAAAATTTCTTTATACCAATTTTTCTATTCCTATAAAAGTGGAGAATACGTTAGCCAGTGTGACATTGTGTGTTGGTGTTAAATTACAATTGAAAAAGAGGTTACATGTATTGAACCTATTTGGAGGTACCTACAAGGTTAATAATTCTCCATGTAATGATGGATCATACCATGGACTAGGGTTGTCCCCCCCCATAGTCCCCCCATCGAGACATGTACCTAGACGGTTGGCATTAAGGAGGCTAATTATACAGGCATGTTCTTGTGCATATCATGATGTGCAAGATATGAAAAATAGTGTGATGCCCATAGTGAAATGTGCAAGTTTGAATTCTTTTTTTTTTCTTTTTGATGTGTGTGTAGAAGGTGATAAAGATTAAGGTTCCATCCCAAAGAGACCCAAGCAATGGCCAAGAGACCTCCGCCAAGAGAATCTAAAGACCACTAAGTATCTCAAGGGTGACAGACCCTTTTTCTTTCTTTTATGACCTAAGGAGTACCCCATGAAGATGAGGGCATCGGTTTCGAGGGCCCATAGTGTACCCCAGAGTCCTACCAACATCCATCAAGGTGATAGATTCCTCAAAGGTCTTTTTCTGAAGCTTTTAGACACCAGTGTTCACCCCATGGAAACCAAGGCATCGGCCCCAAGGTGCTAAGACAACCCCAGGTCCTACCAAGCATTCCACATGGCTGTAGACACGTCATGTCTCAATTTACTTTGTACATATTTTTTTTAAGGGTATAATTTTTATAAATTATTATTACTCCTAGCACCTAGCTCATATCTAAGAGGTAGCTACCACTAGGGATAACTAATATACCTTGAAAGCATAAGAACTTGGCATATTCCCTTGGTATATATCCTACACTGTCTTTAGATAGAAATATCTTTTACTAAGTCTTCTAAGACTCTAGAATTCACTCACCATATTTTAACAACTAATCAAAAACTTAAACCAGCCAACATTGTGTGAACATGCAAACCATATATTCGAAAGATAAGAGCACATAAAGAAATAAAGATTAAGATTTGAATACACCTGTTGTAGTGCCCTGTTGATGTTGTTCGTTTGCATTGATGAATTGCTGATTTTGTGCAGATTGCTCCTCCTTGATCTTTGTAGGCATAGCATGTCTCCCCCCTTCCTAATTTGTGTGCACGATAGGTGGACTATTGGGGCGTGTTTGATGCTCTTGTTTTTTACGGAGATCTCTACAAAATTTTTATTAACAAACAAAAAAAGAAAAGAAAAGAATAAAATTTGCCATTGGTGCCAAACACCGAATATAGCCGAGGGAAAAAACCCAGCGGGAGAAAAGTGCCCTGGCTTGTCGATCTTATTGTGGAGTCGCTGAGCTTACCTTTGCCCTAATAGTGGCGATCATATCAAAAAGAACATAATCCTCTAAGGCATAAGGAACCACACTATTCAAACATTGATCTACCAAAGAGCTTCAATTGTAGTGTTAATGCCTTATCTTTGGTTTTAGGTATGTCCTTCTTGGGTGGGAATTTTATCAATTGTCTTGGAATTTGAGCAAGATAAGAGGATTTAGGCATTGAAATGCTAGAATCTATGCTCAAATGAGACTCATGTGAAGTTGGATGTTTCTTAGGTACACCATGGAGGGTGGAATTGTGTAACAAGGAGAATTTGGGACAACCGGTGTTTCAATACATGTTTTAGGAAGATCAACACAAGTAGATTTGTAGGTGCTATCACAGCCACCTTTCCTTTCTTGAAGAGTTTGTGTTGAGTTCTTTTGCACCCACTGATATGGAAAATCAAGGGTGGCTTTTGGAATCTTTCTGAAACACTCTTTTACCCCTGCCAAAGCATGGCATTTGGAAGCCAAATTGCTGTTGCACCCTCATAATAGCCTTGTGCTTTAAGAACATGTTTTGGGACCCATCGAGTAATAATCTGAGGTTTAGGCTTGGAAATGATGTGCTTTTTAGGAGACTTGGCAACTGGACTAGATGGTACAAGTTTGTACGCATCTTTTGGTAGCCACATTGATAATTCCTTCTTGCTTGGTCTTCTTTGAGCAGCAACTAGAGTAGTTGGAACATGCCAGCCCCATGGCCCTCACTTGAGTACTCATCAATTATCCACATCATTTGTTTTGGAGCTTCAAGAGCAGATTTTGATTGTGGGTTGGGTAAGGTAGAAACATTACCCTTTTGACATGATAAAGCTCGTGGAGTAGCAGAGACTTCCTCTACATGCAGAGCTGTTGTTGGTACAAATCATCTAGAAGGTCACGTGGTTGTACCATTCGTATAGGTATAATGTCATATCCATCTGAGTCACAGAATTGAATTGGCTTCGGTAAAGCACATGTCGATAATGTTGCAAGGACATGACTCCATTCTAATGGATCAATTAAATGCTCAGGGAAGGGTTGTGGAATGTATGCCTCGTCTGATACACTTCGATTACCCTTAAGTCTCTCAGTGTTGAAATCCCTACATGAGGCTCCACACATCCACAGATCTTCTCGCCCATCAGACAATGTAACTCTCGAGCCCTTTGATGAAGCAGAATCAAACTCATCTATTGGAGACCTTGTTACATCACGATATGAGTGATTCCTTAGGTTGACCCTTGTGATGACAGAATCATGTCGGAGGTACAAATAATTGTATCCCCAATATTGAATCATTTTAAATTGTCGCATGAATGGTCTACCCAATATCACTTCATAGTTTGGATGTTTTCCAAAATCCACTGCTGCAAAGGTGTGCTCATATTCAATCCCACATGTGGTGACCAATATGTTCTCAAGCAGCCCAAGGGGGTGTTCTAAGCTTCCATCTACTAGCTGCAAGCGCATCCTGGTACTCCTAATAGCTGGTTTGCCCCACTTTTCCCAAATGGACCTTGTCACAATGCCCACTCCTGCGCCACTATCAAGTATTGCAGTTGAAGATACTTTTCGCACTTCTAATGGGAGGGTAGCATTTCCCTGATCGTCCTCACAAAATTTTCCTACTTTGTTGATAGGAACTGGCATTACATGCTTTGTCTCGGAGTGTATAGTACACTCATGGTGACCCTTTTGTAGCAATACCTGCTCTGACAAACATGTGGCAATATCATTCCACAACTCAGGTTGAATTTTTATCAAATCAAGCAAAGGTAAGGTACAAGCCACTGGTGCTGACAAAATAGCTTACACCATACTCATATCTTTCTTCTTTGTCAACCTTTTATGTATGGAGGGTATCCTCAAGGTTTAAGAATAGTTCTCATATTCCCCCAGATATGATGGTAAGGTTTTCATTGTATGCTTACTTCTAGGAGAAACAATTGTTTGAACTTCCTCCTGGATGCTTGGGCGTCCAAAGTTGTTTTCCGTGCCCCTGGTAAAATCCACCTCAAAGAATGGAGGCGAACTAATAGAAGACATGTTCTCATTAACTTTCTCATGAACTGCATCCCACATCTCATTTGCCATGTCCTCATTAGCATCAATAACTTCATCATTGCATGGGAAGACAAGGCTAGGTGGTGGTAGATTACCTCCTTTCAATTGGGTGTCAATTGGTGCAGACCTTTCGCTATGAGCTTGTGAAATGAGCTCACTTTTCATTTCCCGATTTGATGACACTTTTGGTATGGTTTCTAATGTTGGCTTAAGAGAGGTCGGGCCCCGAGGAATAGGTGGTGGTGGTCCCTCAAGTATTGACTGAGCTTCCCTAATGAGTTGCTGATGTACAGCTAGATTGATCTTCTGGGTTTGGGTATTCTTGAAGCTTCTTGGGTAGCTCAGATAAAGCTGCAATGCGACTTCTATGAGCATCAATGATGGCCTCTAGAGTCTCATTCACTTTATCCACAAAAACAGAACCCCCAGAACTATCCTCAGTCGTACTAGCCTCATCTTGTTTAGCACTAGGCTCAGGTTGAGGTTGATGTTCCTCATGCACTTCTTGGGATGTAAAAGTTTTATCCCTCATGTTTTGTTTAGAGGCTTCTTGAGAACTAGTGGATGCACTTTTAATTTTCTTGTTTCGGTTCTTCTTCCTCCTAGTGGTCTTTTTTCTATTGGACTGTACGGTCTTGTCCACTAGATTTGTCTTTGCATCCCTAGTTCGAGGTGTCTCATCAGTTTGTATTTCGGCGTTTCGTGTCTGTGATCTAGTCATGACTCTAAGTGGCACGACATCCTCATTCTCAGATGAAGGTGGTGATGGAACTGCCCCTACAAGGTTGAGTGAGACCTTCGGTTGAGAGGTGCCTTCCTCATGTGGTTTGAGCAGACAATCTTTTGGGAAGTGTTCTACACAACACCCTAGACAATATCTTTCAATTGGTGGAAACTGTTGTACTGTTGTATTGGACCGAGATGCTTGCCTTGAGCGATGTGGACAATCACGAGCCCAATGGGGTTCTCCGCACTCATAACAGGGCCCATTGGTTTGGCCTCTACTTTCCTTGGCTGCCATTGACCTGAGGGGCCTGGAGTCCTAGGTTGGTAGCCGCCTAGCAACATTAAAGAGTTTTGTTCCCCTGGTTGAACGTTCAGTGCTAGATTGGGTATGCGGGACTTTCAAAGATATTTTCTTTGGATGAATATGATGCATATTCCTCCTCCACATAGCCTGGGTTTACCAATTCTCTACACATATTTGAATTGTCGTAGTCAACAATCCTCACAGGAGCAGTCCCTGGAGCAGGAGGTTGAGCACCAAGAACAGGTCGTGCTTGCTCTTGTACCATCGGTGGCTTACGTTCAAAATTAGTATACTGTTGATACATTTGTGGAGCCACTCCACCCCTTGGCTGCTCACGTTCCTGTCTCATTCTCGCAATGCGAGTGCATTCCTGTGTGGTATGGGTAAAGTTCCAAGCACAGGCTTGGCACCACTTTTTTGTGGGTTGGTTTGTGAGACTAGAGGAGAAAAGGTGTTACATTCCTCTGTTTTATGGTTACCGCCACATGCTCCACAAAGATGAGAACCTGTAGGAAGTACATTCCTCATTCTCTGCTTCTGCTATTGTTGTGGCTGCATGGGTGGACGATAGGACTGTCCCAATCTCCGTAGTACTAGGTTAGCTATCTGGTCTGGATTTACTAGCGCGCTAGACCCTGAACTTTGGTCATCTCCCCACTGATCTCTAGGTTTCACCTCCGGGCCAGAACCATCTTGGAACTTGAAGTTATCGGTGAAATCCATAGCATCATGGCAACACTCATTGAAATTTGTATGCTTCTTCGCATAGAGATGTGTATGCAGTGTTGAATTTTTGAGTCCTTTTAAGAAGAGAGAAATTAATCGACTTTGGGCGGGCTTCTCATCTTCTGGGCAACGATTAATGTACTGCTTCATTCTATTTACACAGTCTCTAACACTCTCATTCTCGCCTTGCTTGAAAGAGTAGATGTGTGCTACCGTGTCATGTTGAATTCCCATCAAGGAAAAAGCAGCAATGAATCTCTCTTCCAAAACTCGTAAAGAAGATTTTTCTGAAGCCTCTAATGCCTGAAACCAAGCCAGGGCTTTTCCCTCAAGAGTGAGTCCAAATCCTTCAATTTGAGTATGCTTATCAGCCACTTGCTCAGCTCGAACTGCTTGCCTAAATGCTGCTACATGGTCGTATGGATCTCCCGACCCTTCATACTTCTTTACCAGTTTCTGAAGAGTTGATGGCCTTACTTGTCTTGAATACTCATCATAGGGCCCACGGCCTCTCACTCTCAGTGGGAATTGTTCCTCTCTTTGGAAAGATGGTCCACATGTTTCCAAAATTGGTGTGGGTACCCTATTACCAGCCTCACCAAACCCCTCCAAAGATCTTGTCACCCGCATTTTAGGAGGTGCATTAATGGGAGGCCGAGTTGGCTCCCCTACCCTCCGATTGTTATAGTGAGAAAGATGGTGTGGTGTGACCTGTGGTCGCACATTTGGTGTAGGACGATATCTTGGTGCTAGAGTTGGGCTACTAGCAGTGGTCCACTTAGATGTTGAAGGTCCCTCTCTAGTGAACTCTCGTAGGGGAGGAGCAACAGTTTCTCCAATAAAGGCTGTCTCTCCTGGTTTGGCTGTATTTGTTGAGAACACTTCCATGAATAATGGTTGTCCTTTCCACGTGAGTTCCCGAATCTCTTTCCAATCTAAGGTTCGGTATTCATTGGCCCATTTAACAATTATTCTGTTCATGTGTCCTGCAAGCTTCTCAACTACCACCACATGAGCTAGAGGAAGATCCAGCTGTGGCAATCTAGTTGTGGCATAATATCCTTCTAACGAGTCCTTATAGACCTCTTGAAGCGGGTCATCCTGTAAGACCTTTGTCATTGGAATTTGTCGTACAAACTCCCATTGGTTCTCAGCCCCCTGATCCATTTTACACTTGCCTTTCCTATCCCTTTCCAAATTTAGATCTACAAGAAGTAAATCATCTATGGATGGCTTTGAGGACTGGGCATTGGATGGTCCAGGCATGTCTGGCTCAATGAGCCAATCATCTCTAGACTCCCTTGCTCTGGAAAGTTCTGATAAGTCTAAGAACTCGGTTTTAGAGAGCTCCCCTAATTTGTCTACCTTTTCTGGATGGTAGGTGACTTCGTAGCGAACACCATCTCCACCCATGTACATGTTACCCTGGTCATTGACTAGAGGTGCTCTATCAAGTTCTGAGAAAATGTCTGCGATCTTAACAAGATACCGTTGTTGTGGGTCCCTAAAGATCTCAGCTCCTTGAGCATTTGTGTAGACATATTGGAGTCTCACATTGAGTGTTAACCCCATGGTGTCGGCTTCAAATGGATTAAAGGATCTTGAGGGTGTCCTATTTGGGGCTACGGGATGACTATTTGTCGGCCCTAGATTGTCCATGGACAATGAACTAGTTGTTCTAGAGGAAAGGGTATCGGATTGGGATTCAGAAAGGGTTTCAGCAATATCTTCCAAATTTCCTACCGATTGGGTCCCACTTTCCTGCGTAGGTACTCTAGAAGGTGCCCTAGGCCCTATGGCAGAATCTACAAGAGACGTCCCGACCGCAAGTGCATAAGGTCAAATTTTTTTGGTTTTTTATGTGTTTTTGTTTTGTTTTTTGTTTTTTAACCTACCTAATCACTAAATGCAACTAAAATGAGTATGTGTGGTGTAACTATCTATCCTATTTATTTTATTATTATTATTTTTAATGATTTTTTTTAATGATTTTATGATTTTTTTGATTTTTACTTTTTTTTAACACAAAAATTATGAATCACACTAAAAAAATACTAATTATGTACAAAGTTACAAAAATTAAAAAATATAGGAAAATACTAATTATGCAAAAAATTTAAATGAAGAATTACAAAATATGCAAAAAAAATAGACTCCTAAAAAAAAACTTAATTTATAGAATTTTTTCTTTTTATTTTTTGTTTTTTTTAATTTTCTTTAGTTTTCTTTTGTTTTTTCTCCTTTTGTTTTGTTTTGTTTTGTTTTTGTTTTTTTTTAAACTAATAAATTTCGTGCCTAATTACAAAAAATATAAATCTACTAATTATGCACGTAATTACAAAAAATAAAAATAAAAAATGCACGCTACTTTACTTATGCAAAAATTTAACAGAAAATTTAAAAAATGGATTTAAACTACCAAGACTAAAAATTATTTTTCTTCTTTTTCTTTTTTTTTCCTTTTTTTTAAAATTTAATATTTTTTTAATCTTTTTTTCTATCTCTTTTTCTCTTTTTTTAAAATATATATATATATATATATATATTTGTTTTTTTATATTTATTATTATTATTTTTTTATTTAAAAATATAAAAGAAACATGAAAAATTAATAAAAATAAAAAAAATAAAAAATTATTTAAAAATGAACTTACCTTATCCGTCACCGCCTTGCCGGGTTTCTCGCCTGCGCGCACGTGCCTCCTTGCGGCGCTTTCTGCCAGCCGTCTGCTCTTATGCTGCTCCGCGTTGCTGCTTGCTACAGCCCGCCCGCACCATAGCTCAAAAGACACAGTCACTCCGTGCTGCCGACAGCCTGCGCTTCGACGCCTTCCGCTCCGCCGGTCAGCCGCGCACTCCTACAACCTTTTGTTTCTTCGCCTTCGCTCGCTCTTCTGCCAGCTGCACCACCAGAGTCGCCGCTGCGCCTCCAACAGCCACGCACCGCCACCTTCGCTGCTGCGCCTCCACTTCACGGCCCTTCAACAACTCTGCCTACCTCGTCGCCTCCACCTCAACTGCCGACAAGCCTGCAGCTTCACTCGTAGGTGTTTGGTCGCATCACTCGTAGGTGTTTGGTCGCTTCACAGTGCAGGTGCCGTCTAATGCTTCGCCCACTACAGGCACCTCCACTGTGCTTCACACGATGCAGACGACGCTTCAGTTGCTGCGCCTTTGCCTGCGTTTCTACCCGCCTACGCCAACGTAAAAAACAATTATATATATATATAATTGTTTTTTTTATAAAAGCCGTCTCCTCTGCGTTCCTTTCAGCCGACCTTCCACTCCAGCGCTTGATGCAGCGCTCACGTCACTTTTCAGCTGGCCGCCTCCCTGCACATATATATATACATATATATATATAGATATATATATATATGTATATCTATTTGTCTTTACTTCACTTGAGGGAGATGCCTCCCCACACTATAACAAAACAACAAAACAATAAAAGAAAGAAGGCCGCTTCCAATGTTCTACCTCCCACTCGCCAACCCCGTCAAAGATGCAAAAACAGAAAGTGCATAAATCTGATTAATGGCGGGATTTCTCTTCCACATTGGGGTTTTAATTAATTTTGTTTTTTTTGCTTCTAATCAAAAACCGAAAACACACAAGGCGCCCTTGAGATCACACACTCAATGCCCTTGCCAACTCTACTCTAATCTACCCTAATCCACGATTTTGCAATCAATGGAGCACTTAGTAAGAAGTAATGGTTAACACCCTTCACTAACTTAGGTGTGCGTTCCCCGGCAGCGGCGCCATTGTTTGGGACATCATAGCATAGCGGAGGCTACACTCCAACCCACACACTTGTCAATCCGTGAAAGCAACCCGGTTAGTGCATAGAGGCTATCCCGAATGGGAGAAGATGAGTTAACCACATACTAATGACTTCTAGTCCTACTCAATCCTTCTTCAACACTCAAGCAATCAATCTAACACAATCAACATATCAATCTAACATAATCAAAGCATCAAGATTAGGCTACACTTAAGCACAAAAAATGCAACTTATGCAAAGAATCTAACATGCAAAGAGCTATCACACAAGCCTCAACTACACATCATTTCATGCACAAGCTTCATCACATGCACTCTACAACTCACAAATAGAAACATCATTAAGAAATCTAGATTAGCAAGTGTGTAGACCAAAACCTCATATCATTGAAAATGAAAAGAATAGAGAGTACAAGATTGAAGCAAGAATGGAGATGGAGAGCCTTGGGAGAGCACTTGAGAAGGAGCTATGGAGCAAGCTCTCTCTATGAGCCTCTCAACCAAATGACCAAAGAGTGCTCTAGCTCTCAAATGGGCCACCTTTTATACAAAAATTCTAGAACTCTTAAAAGTTCCCATGTGGGATTATTGTCAAGCCCTCTCCCACATTCATCTACAACTTAGAACTCTTTTCAAGTGCCCTAATTGTCTTTTTTGTTGCATCCTTGTATTGATTCGTCATGCAACAGGCGGGCCACCCACATCTTGCCACGCATTGCGACAATGGGCGGCTGCCTGCACAAACACACCCACACACACATCCCTCGTGTGGTGGACCACCCACATCCTGCCGCGCTTTGTGACAGTGGACGGCTGCCCGCACGAACACACCCACATACACACACACACACACACACACACAAGTTTCATTACCTGTGTATGCTGTCAGCAATGAACTCCCAAAGGGCCCCCCGGGCCCATATATATAGGAAATTGTACCCCGTCGGGCTGGATGACGACCCCGCCGGGACCCGTCGGGGTTTCCTTTTTTCCGGCGGGACCGCCGGGTATAGCAAAAGCCCGGCGGGATTTTATCCAGTTACCAGGTCGCTTGCCACCGGCTTTTTTGAGAACATGTTAACATGTGAACATGTTAATAACATGTTAACACATGTTATTAACAAAAAAAATTTTGTGATCACGTGAATATAAAATCCCTGCTTGGATATGTTTCTAGATGAGGCATTGTAGGACTTCGTAGCATATGAAAGTAAGAGGAAGACACCTCCATGTGATAATACCCAGGGATATGATGCGACAGATTTTGATGATGATGGCAACCTATTGGATGAAGTTTTAGATGATATTTTGGTTTTAGATGCTCATAGAAAAGAGTGTGTCAGCTCTAAGGCTTGTGATTATGGAGAGACTATTTGTCAGAGATCGGTGATGATGTCAGTTTTGATAAGGATATGCATATGACTGAGCAGGTGACCAAGGATGGTATGGAAGGTGATTCAGGTTCTAGACTGATTCTGGATATGCAGGTTGTGTCTTTTGGGATGCCAAGAAACTCTTTTGTGGATAGTAATATTGATGAGATGTCTAAGATGCTTTCACACATGTGTTTTAATGTTCTGAAACTGGATAATGATTATAGATATATGAATGATTCGAGTATTTTTATTATATGTAAAAGTGTGTTGGATATGTTTGAGATATATTAATGATTCGGGTATTTTTCTTATATGTAGCAATGTGTGGGATATGTATTTTTCTTATATGTATAAATGTGTTGGATATGTTTGAGATGTAGTAGCAATGTGTTAGACATGTTTGGGATGCCATTTGATCCATGTGGAGCCATGATATGCAAGGAAACTATATAGGTCAAGGTTATTATTCTTTTTGATCTAGGTGGGTGGATCAGCTCAATTGGATGGGTTTTGAGCTGCTTTTGTATCCCTTTAATCCAGGGGATGATTAAGCGATGGATGATGCCTTTGCTGTAAATAGAACTCTAAATAATGGTTTGTGAGAAGAAAGCAGTTTGAATGTGTTTCACCTAGGGGGGTGGGTTATATGTGAGGTGAATCCTGATTCCCTCCTAAACCCAATGTATAAATAGATATAATGTATGAAAGATGGCATGATCAACCTAGGTGGCAAAAAAACAATGTGGTAGCGAAGTAAAAAACGCAGGTGTGGGAATGGCGACCACAAGGAACTTGGGTGATGTGTTTTGGAAGAGGAGAAGGTGGAGATGGGGCTTGAAGAGGGAGAATGGAAGCAATTTGCATGTTTAAAAGTGCAAAACAAAATTCTTACAACCTTGTCAAACACATTGGAGCAGGGCCTAGTCTTCTTGAGAAGCTTGTTGAAAGGGAAAATTCTACCACTCCTAGTCTAGCATAGGTCATACAAACTATGAAAAGCAGCATTGCAGGTACTCCCATGTACAAAGCACCAACTCCTTTCAGTGGTGATGATCAAGAGTCAACAAGGCGTAAGAGGCAATCTTCTGTAGTAATTGATGTGGAGGATGATGCAAGCCATAGGCCAGAATTCAATGTGCATATTCGAGATAGAAAACCAATTGGAAGACCTAGAAAGATTCATTTCTTAGATGAAGAGACAAGTTTGGGCAGTGAATCCACATATACTAGTGTGGTGGAAGCACCAATACATCAAACCTTCTAGGCAATTAGGAGGACTACAGAAAATAGTAGGGTCAAATGTCGGGCATTTAGGAAGGATAGGAAAATGTGCGCGAACTATTGTGGGATGTGCAAGGGGGGCACCTACTCCCTCATTTTTTTCAACAAGGTCTCATGAGGCTGGGAAGACTAGTCAGATGATGTGGTTTTGCAACACAGATGTAATGCACACATGGGCCATTGATAGGAACATTTATTATCCTCCACACAAAGTCTCTTCAGTTTGGCCTGTGGGGGGCAGAGGGTACAAAACTCTCAAAAGATGAGGTCGATGCATTGCTTCTTGCAGGATTCAATTTGCAAATGAAGAAAGTGGAAGCAAAGATATCCTCCTCTACAATACAAGGAGTGAGCCAGGAGATTCAAAAGGAGGAAACAACAGCAGCAAATGTCATCTTGAGAGGGGTGACGCATGAGATGTAGGACTAACATCTTAGAGCAAGCAGCAACAGGAATTAAAAGAGCTCTCCAAATGAAAGCAAGGGTAACACAAGAAATGGTGATTGAGTCTAAACAACATGAGGTTTTCACTGTAGAAACTTTTGGGGGGAAGGCATAAAAGTTGGTGTTTATGATATACATATCAAAGGCCATCCAACATGCACTTGTCCAGATTTCATTAGAAGGATTGAAAAGAGGAAGCCATATCTTACATTATAGATCTCATTTGTAAAATTTGTTCTCACTATAAGAATCTCTATAACTTGTTTTAAAATTAATTATTTCAAAAATTAAACATCTAAAGATGAAAACTATATGGATTGAAGTACTTGTTACCATCAATTCATGAAAAAATAATTGACTAAATTTGAGTATGGGACGCTCCATTTTTGTAGAGATAGAATATGTAGCGATCCTTAAAGGGCCCAATTTACATCAAAATTTTCCCTAATGTTAGTTTTGTATCTCCTCCTTATATATCTGCATCATGCTTACAATCTCGCACTATTTTGATCTCAAACCTAGGACATATCTTTGTAAATTTCCTCCTAGTTTGATAATTTTTAACTTTTTTGAGATCTATCTTTTTTAAATTATTAACCATAAACTTTGTAAGTATGATAAATAAAAAATTAATTATAAAAATTCATAAACATTATAAATCAAGCAAGATATCACCCTGGACCAGTGGTGGTACCCCTTGACAATGATGTCAGGGAAGCCCTAGATAAGGCGTTACTTGGCATGTTCAAAGAAGAAGAAAAGAGCCTAGGAGAGCTAACTGAGGCATGCATCGAATCGATGGACGAATATTTTTATGTGGTAGGATATAATGAGAGAAGTATGATGGCCTTAGCATGCCTGAAGGTTGTTAGTGTATCCCGGATAGGGTGGAAGAACCACTGTGAGTTCAATGGCTTGAATCAGAATCAACTTGGATGGGATGATGTAAAGAAATTTATTCCACAAAGGCTCTATCCTCTTGGATTTGATGATCGAGACTGAATAAGTTTTTGGAGCTAGGACAACAAGGAAGAACCAACAAAGAGTACCACCAAGCCTTTGTTAAGTTTCTTTGCACACTTCTGAATAGATTCGTTTGAAAGCTTGATGAACCCTTACACAACTTAGTGAAAAATGCCAAACCTACACAATTTTAGAGGCATTGGCAATGGCTAACGCCTTTTCCAAGCCCTTCTCCACTATAACATTGGTCAAAGGACCATGCCACAGTCTGCCAAGAGGAGTTTCTTTCAATGACCTCCTCTACCAGAATGAGGCACGAGCCAGAGTGTCTCTTAGAATGTAAGAGATGTCATAATTAAGGAAGAAAGATAATTAAATCCGTGTCCACTAATATCATCATTCACTCCTCAAGCAAGGGGACAATATGACCGAGCCCCCACAACGAAGTTAAGAGTTTATGGTGCCTATAGCCTAGCCAAATGGTGAGAGATTACCCAAATTAGCCTAAATTTCTTTCAGCTCAATAGAGTAATCAAGGTTCACGATTCCAAAGAGCAACAGTCTTAGTCCATTTTGTAACTAAGGACCTCTGTCAAGTTGCGACAAGGTTCACGATTCCAAAGACCAGCAGTCTCAGTCCTCCAGAGTAACCAAGGACCTCTGTTGCCAAGTCGGGATTATCTAAGCCTAAATTCTTTCCATTCTATAGACAACAAAACCTCATTCACACCCATATTATTGGCAATCCTTGGTACACATCAACACTCAAACTCCTACCGCCAGAGATCGTGTGTAAGAGTCATGGCAAGAAAGCACTGTGTTAGAGTTTTCACAAGAAGGAGATTCTACATGGGCACATCTTCAGCTCATAGCCCATGCATGACACCTATAATATACACATGGACCCTACATTTACTAGACATAATCTAGAACGAATAGGCACCACTAGCTCAAGCACCTCCATTAAGCCTTATCATCCATAACTGTGCAAGTATAATTTTTATGAAGGAAATTTGGACTCAAATTGGGCCCTTTAAGGATTTGTTCACATTCTCTCTCTATAAAAATGGGATCATGGTGAAATTTTTACAAATAAACTAAGAAGTAACTGGAGTTTAGACATTTGGAATCTACTCTTTGATACCTTTCCAATGATATATAGCATGATGGGAAATTTTGCATATTCAAGAAGTTCCCAAATTTGGTGACTGATGACATGGCACCTAAAAATGGTTCCATTTCACGGGTTATCAATTCGAGTCCGATAGTGAGTATACCTGCTTGGTGGAATTGGTAAATGCGATAGACTTTGAATCTGCTCCAAGTTGTCAGTTCAAATCCGATAGTGGGTATGGACGTCTGAATTGATTTCAAGGGCAGGCCCTTATAAATCTAAAGGGGCGGGGAGCTAGTGCTGGGGCCAGGTTGTTAACCCATGACGGACATTGAGACGTACTATGTTTTACGTCATTTATTTAAATATTCTGAGTCATGGGCCGGGTTTGTCGGCACCATATGTTAAGGATGAAGGGATTGGGTGATCGCCGATGAGAGGTGCACCTTGAATATCAGTAGGATAAGGGTTAGGATTGGCCGGCCATGTATGGGCGCCCAAGTGTGAACGGCCAAGTCACCTATAAGAGTCAAATGTAACCCTAAAATCCTCATTCTCATGTGTTGTGAATACAAGAGTGCTCTTGCCTTATCTCTTGGGTTTCCTTCTCCTGCGTGTGTGAGAGAGAGAGAGAGAGTGAGAAAGCGATCGAGCACTGTGTAGCGGCACGGCAGCGGAGAGGCGGTAGAGCGGCGACAGCGGCTCCTCCCTCACGGCTGCGACGCGGGAATCCTTCAAGGCGGCGGTTGAGCGGTGAGTGACACACCCTTTGGCATTCTGTTTGAGCTTCCTTCCCTGGTTGTATGCTTGCAGCCATTCGTGGCTCGCATACGGTGTCCGGCAAGTCCCCAGCTACGACCTGTGCGGCAAAAATGTGCGCTTTTGCCGCACAGGTCGTAGCTGGGGACTTGCCAGGCACCGTATGCGAGCCACGAATGGCTGCAAGCATACAACCACGGAAGGAAGCTCAAAACAGAATGCAAAAGGTGTGTCACTCACCGCTTAACAGTCGCCTTGAAGGATTCCCGCGTCGCAGCCGTGAAGGAGGAGCCGCCGTCGCCGCTCTACCGCCTCTCCGCCGCCGTGCCGCTACATAGTGCTCGATCGCTCTCTCACTCTCTCTCTCTCTCTCTCTCTCTCACACGCAGGAGAAGGAAACCAAAGAGATAAGGCTAGAGCACTCTTGTATTCACAACACATGAGAATGAGGATTTTAGGGTTACATTTGACTCTTATAGGTGACTTGGCTGTTCACACTTGGGCGCCCATACATGGCCGGCCAATCCTAACCCTTATCCTACTGATATTCAAGGTGCGCCTCTCATCGGCGATCACCCAATCCCTTCATCCTTAGCATATGGTGCCGACAAGCCCGGCCCATGACTCAGAATATTTACTAATAAATGACGTAAAACATAGTACGTCTCAATGTCCGTCATGGGTTAACATGCCCCCCTTCCTGATGTAGATTCCGTCCTCGGAATCTATGGTATGGTAAGCTCGATAGGGTTGTTGTGGTGGACCGTCTGCAAAATAGGAAAGTAGAGTGAAAGTATGCTGGAATTCAAAAGATATAAAGTGTGTAAATTCAAGCATGTTAAACCACAATGGATGTTGCTATGAGAACTTAGTTTAAGGGTCACATGAATGAGCTAGTGTAGCAAATTAACAGGAGTTTAAAATTATTGAAAGTAAATCAAGAGTAAGCAAGGTGTCAAAGGTTAATCAAGGTTTATAACTGGCCTAAGTCAAGGAAAATAACCAAGCTTAATAAATAAACAGATGACCACACTGTGTCTACTCTAAGAACAAGTTAATACCACAAGCCTTGGGACACAAGAAACATCAGAGTTACAGGAGCTTTTTGCCTTCTTCTTTTTTTTTTTTTAATGCACGTGACAATTTTTACACACAATGGCGACCTTCCTAAGGCAAAACTAACATCGATCCTGGTACCATGTTTAACACAAGGCATTATCCAGGAATCTATTAGCTTACTTTAGGCAAGGCTACCCCCTACCAACCAAGGCATCGGTCTGGAGTAGAATACTCCTCGCCTACCAAGTATCAATAAGGCGATAGGCCAACATTAAAGCACATCATAGACTTGTATTGCCATTTATTGTAGGCTTTTTTTTTTATAATCTATTTCTTTTGATCTTCGCTCCTGAACTATAATTTGTCTTGCATCCTTTCGACAAAGGGGTAATAGCTATGTCCTAGAGGTCAACACACACATGGCCAGGTGTCAAACATTCAGATGGTTTGACCCTAGACCTAAGACAATCGTATTCCAAGGTTAACTAAAGACGTCATGCTGCCTAGGAATATTTCCAATAAAGTTAAGCTCATTAATGATTTACACTAGCATGCAAGCAACTTCAAAAACTAAGTAGTACATTGACAATTTCCATGTGGTCATGCATTATAGTTTATGCAATTGATTGAACAATAAAAACGAAAGAGAGTGGGTATGGAAGAATTACACCTGTAATTGGAGATCTCCTTGATTCGATGAGACAGCTTGCAATTTGATGTAGATATATTTTGATGAACGTTGCGGTAGTCTCAGGACTTGAAAGCGAACCCACCTCAAACTTTTTTAACCTGTACAATCAACTAACAAGCACTATACCTCGAGAGGCACATCAGTGTGAAAATTTCAAGACTTGTTTAAGGAATCTAAACTAGAAAAAACTTAAAAACACTAACCTACCTACCAGTCACCACACTACTACTGAGGATACGGTAAGAGGATGTTGTAGAGTCCTGGCTCTAGCTCTAAGGCTAAGCCTCTATCTGCATCATCCAAACAAATAAAGTCAACCTCAGTAGTGCCATGAGTTTCATCCGTCCATTCATCATTGTCAGATATTTCCTTTTCATTTTTCCATCCACATAAACTCATCAAAAATGTAACCATGCGAGGATAGTCATCTTGTGGAAAAGGAAAGCATTGGGCTATCGGGGATATGTCCTCTACGGAGTAGGGGTCAGTCATGGTCAATAGGCGAATTAGCCATTCTAATTCCTCAATATTTTCCTCTCTGGCTAGTACATCTATATGATCCCATTCAGTTTCAATTACAGGATAGCACATGTGGAATATCTGAGAAAGGTACAGATGATACCTCTCACCAAAGGTAGGAGTGGATGAAGTGTATGATGATCGGGCATCTGCCATATCTGCAAACACAGATATAGCATCAGTAGGTTTATGACAGGACAATCTAGTTCTTGATTGTATACGGATATTTCTCTTGTTTTTGTGCTCTTGCTCTTTTTACTATTTTTGTTTTTCTCTTTTCTTTTCTATGTATGAAGCTATATATATACATCCCCTTGAATTTGGCAATTACATGGTCAGGGGAGAAGGTTAAGGAGGAAGCAATATAATTTCGAGCGTGAGGACATGCTCCCCCTTTCCTTGGGTAGATCATATTATTTGCAATGATGTTGCAGCCTCTTGGAACCAATTTGTCCAACGGGTCATAGGTTGTGATGTGGGCAGATAGCTTTTTATGACCCTTGTGGCCACATCCAATTGCAGAGATGGTAGTGTACGCTCCCATTGACGAATGGAGGAAATGGTTTTCGACGATACTATTACAAGGGGAGACGTAGACTCATCGGTTTTTTGTTGGGTGTTGACAAGAGTAGGTGTAGAGCATGTAGAAACTTCTATATGAGTGTGTGCCTGGCATGAGGAGCTAGAAGCTTCATGTGGCTCCCCCCTTCCTGAGCTAGGTGGTAATGATCGATATCGTTTGGGAATCCAAACTAACTCTGGAAGAAGTGGTGCAGAGCACTCTATTACCTTTCCCTTACCACGGTCTTGAATTGTCATTGGGGTGGCAACAATTGGTTTGCAAGGTTTTACAGGTGATGTAGAGGGTTTCAACTTATGTTTAGGGACCCAAATCTGGTCATTTCCCTCGTAGTACCCTTGGGCTACTAATAATTTTTTAGGGATCCATCGCGATGTTACATTGCCCTTTCTCGGGTGGGTAGCTGCTTTCCTTTTACGAGGCTTCTTGGTGGCTGAACGAGATTGAGCAGGGGAAGTAGCTGTTAACGAAGCTTTGGGAACCCATTTGTATGTACTCTTTGGCATAGTAAGCGAAGCTTTAGAGACCACCTTGCCTGTTTCCAGTCTTGGCGTTGAAGCGTTAGAGGGGTGGCAAACAATCAAAGATGGATTTGCCACTGGGACTTGGTGATTTTTCGTTATCCATCATTTTGTCCAGAGTCGATGGCTTAGGAGCGAGATTTTGAGCGGTCAGACCTAGTGTTGGTTCTTGCATCGTGACTCGTCTGGTTGCCCAATCGATATTGCATTTGGTGGCCATCATCCATTTGCGCCCTAAGTTTACAGTCCCTTCCATGGTACCAGCAGGCATAACCAAAAAGCTTTGAATTATGGTTCCCTTGTCATAAGCAACCGGAGTGTGCAGAATTCCTGAGACAGGGGTTTTCTTCTTGTTGATTCCTTGAGCTTGGATAGAGCTCTTGGATAAAGGTGGTTTTCCCAGTTGACACCACACGCCATATGATAGCAAATTGTGTTGAGCTCCTGTATCCAATAATGCATTATACAGCACCTCCCCGTAAGGACTCTGTAACTCAATTGGGTATCTTAGAGGTGGGTCAGATTCCAGTGCATCCTCCTCTGCTTCCTTGAAAAATACTTGCATAATTCCCAAGTTGGCTTCTCGTTGTCGCCTAGCACGCTGTTGACGTTCTTTGGCTTCGACTCTCGCTTGTATCTTTTTAAGCTCAGCTTGTTCTTTAGCTGCCTTCTTTTGATGGATTGCATGTAACTCCTCTTGGCTCAGGGGGTCATAGTATCTTTTGAATTTACTCCCATTAAGGAATCCAATGGTTTCAACTCCGTCGAGAGTCTCCACTCTAATGGTAGCTTGCGGGGTAATTTCACATACTCTATACGGTCCCTTACCAGCATATTTGAGCTTCTTCTTTTCGTTTCGCACTCCATACATCAGGACTTTATCCCCAACCTTGATGTCCTTGTCCTTTAGATGGCGATCAAACCATTTTTTCCTTCTATCCTTCTCCACAAAGGCATTGTATACAGCCATCGTTTAGCCGCTCAAGGATATATAGACGCTCTACTAAGGGATTACCATCCCAACCCTCTTGAGTAGCAACAGGAAGACTAGGAATGACAAATTCTCACGGCATGACTGCTTCTTGGCCATATACCATTTTGAATGGTGTGCCATTAATAGCCACTTTGTACGCAGTACGATAGGCCCATAAAGCTGTCGTGAGCTTTAGATCCCAATCCGTGCGATGAGCTTCAACTGTCTTTGTCAAAACAGAGATTAATGTCTTGTTTGTACTCTTGGCTTGGCCATTCGCTTGCGGATAATAAGGAGTAGATTTATGATGGGATATCATGAAATTTGTTGTGAGCTCCTTAATCACTTCATTTATAAAATGCATACCATTATCGCTCACAAGTTCAAAAGGACAACCGAAGCGTGTGATTATATTTTCAAAGAGGAACTTAGCTGTTGTCCTCGCATCTGCCTTACGTGTGTCACTTTCGCTTCAGCCCATTTGGTCATATAGTCAATGGCCACAATAATATAGCGAGATTGTGTGTTTCGGGCCGCTGGGCTAATTGGACCTACAAAGTCTAAACCCCACTTTTCAAATGGTTGGTTTACTTTGATTGGATGTAGGGGCATCTGATCTTTCCTCTGGGGTTTCTTATATCGTTGGCATTCATCGCAACCCTTCACAAAGAGTGATGCATCTTGGAACATAGTGGGCCACCAATACCCTGATTGTAAGATCTTTCGCGCAGTTAAGTCTCCTGAGAAGTGACCACCGGCTACGCCCATATGTGCCTCTTGCAAAATGTATAGATACTCATCCTCTCGGGCACAACGCCTAAGAACGTCATCCTTTTCTCTTTTATAAAGAGTCCCAGCTATCAGGCAATAGGGTTCGCATTCTTTGATTAGCTTTCGAGCTAGATCTTTACGAAGCTCCTTGGGTGGAAAGCCATTAACCAAAAAGTTAACAATCTTCTCACTCCATTCAGGCATTGTCTCCACCATGAACAAGGAAGTATCCGGTAAGTCATCATCAACCCCCGTAGGAGCTTCACCATTAGGTATGCGAGACAAATGATCAGCCATGACATGTTTTTTGCCAGGTCTCACAACAACAGTGAAATCAAACTCAAGAAGAATCAATAGTAGCCATCGTGTGATTCTTCCTGTGGAGCATGGTTTGTTTACCAGATACAACAATGCTTGATGATCCACATAGAAAACAAACTTGGTGGCAAGGAGGTAATAACGAAATTTCCTTACTGCATATATCATTGCCAACCCTTCTCGCTCCGTAGTGGTGTAGTTCATCTCAGCATCGTTCAACTGGCTGGCAAAGCTAATGGGGTAGTCTAGCTTGTGTTCTCCAGGTTGAGTTAAAACACACCCAATAGCAAAGTTTGATGCATCAATATGCACATGGAAGAGTAAATCCCAGTTAGGCATTCTCAAGATTGGAGCACTCGCCAAGGCCTTCTTTAATAGCTCATAGGCACTATCACATTCTTCGGTCCAAATAAACTCGATGAGAAGCTTATACAATGGTCGAGCTATCTCGGCGAAGAATAGAATAAATCTTCGATAATAACCAACGTGGCCCATAAAGCGTTGGACTCCCTTGTAGTTGGTGGGTGGGGGTAATTCCAGAATGACCTTGATTTTACTCTCGTCAGTGGAAATCCCATTTTTGGACACTATATGCCCTAAGATAACTCCGTGTTTAACCCAGAATTGGCATTTGAAAGGATTCAAGGAGATGCGATATAATCTACACCTTTCAAATATTTTTCGTAAACACATCAAGTGCTCATCCCAAGAGGAATGAACACAAAGATCGTCTAAGAAAGCTTCACAGAAGTCCCTTAGATATTCCTTAAAGGCCGTGTTTATCAATCGTTGGAATGTTGCAGGTGCATTGGTCAAGCCAAAAGCCATGACGCGAAAGGCAAACACTCCAAATTCCGTGATAAATGCTATTTTAGCTTGGTCCTCGACTGCAATTGTGATCTGATTGTAACCCGAGTACCCATCTAAAAAGCTATATGCCTCCTTGCCTGCCACTCTTTCAAGCACATGTTCAGAATATGGCAAGGGGTAATGATCCCTTCTGGTGGCTGCATTAACCTTTTTGAGATCAACGCACACTCTGAGTTTCCCATTCTTCTTTGGCACGATGACTATCGGAGAAACCCATTCTGAGTGCTCAATAGGATATATGAATCCACATTTTACCAGCTTTTCAATTTCCTCTTGTACAATCTTTGCGTACTTATGATTCATTGGGTAGGGACGTTACTGGACTGTGGTTTAGCAGTGCTAATCATTGGAATCGTGTGTTGCACCACCGAGGGTGGGACACCCTTCATATCATGATATGTCCAGGCAAATATGTCCTTGAATTCCTTAAGAAGCTTCGTAAGTGCAGCTTCTTCCACCTTGGTGAGGTCTTGAGCAATAAAAACTGGTTTAGACTCCTCACCCGGATCTGCTAAGTCTATCTCCTTGACTACCGCAGGGCCATCGTAGACACCGCTACTCCCATTGGTAGGCGTTCGTTGGGCTTTTGTGTAGACTACTTTACGTTCCCCTGTGGTGAATGATTTGAAATGCTCGGGTGCGGGGTGTAAGTCTACTGGTTCTTGTTGTGCCAGGTTTTTTTCTTTCAATTCCGCTTCCCTTTGTTGTTGAGCCAACTCTTGGTTTTGCCGCCTTCTTGCAGTACGACTTAGTTTCGGCTTCTCTTCGATTTCTAATTGGGCGACGTCATGAGGTTGCGGAATACACCACATGACACTTTGGAGGTATTGTCCCCAATCAATGGCTCCTACATAACTAAGCCATTCTGCAGTGGATCGCTCCTTGTTTATTGCAGTTCGTACATTAGCTCGATAGCGTTGGCGCTTATGTCTCGTTTTCTTCTTACCAAGTTTTTGATTTTTGTTTCTATCAGATTTGAACTCACTTGGTCGATCTTCACTTTCGGATGAACTGCAGGAGGTCACTGTCCTAGGCCTTGAGCACCTTGCTTCCACATTTGGGTGAATATTTGATTCATTTTCCCCATGAGGCTCAGGGTTAGTTTCTTCTTGAGATTCATACTCAGAGTTGCATTGGTCAGAGTCTTCGCTACTTTCAGTGTCGGTGGAGTTTGCCACGTTCTCGCCATCAGGAGTCAAGTGCATAACACCTATCATGTTTATTGGCACTAACGGTGGCATATCTTGCCCCTCATGTGTTACCCAACTTGTGCCTCTATTTCCCCATGTGTCTATGGTTGCCGCTAGTAGGTGTACCCAATCCACGTTATCCGACTCAGTCATACCCGGTAGGACATCCATGTAAGGAGAATCCTTCCCATCATCAGTCTCTTTTTTGCATGTATAGCAATACCTTAATGGGGCAGAGTGAATAGTGGTATCCGATCGATTATCAATGATAACCTTGCTTCCTAAAGGATGTGCACGACCATTCTCAAGATCAACTCGAATGACAGAGTCCTGGAATTGTAGGTAGACATGGTTTTTCGACCAGTCATGTACCATTTGTGCTTCCCTCATGAAAGGATGTCCTAAGATCATTTGATATGACATAGGATGCTTGGAGAAATCCATTACAATGAAGGTATGTCTTACCTTGTACCCTAGAACCTTGATCTTAAGGTCCCTTAACATTCCAATAGGTTTAGCAATAGTTCCATTTGCCATCTTAACCACTATGTTCGTGACTTCGAGGTGAGGTCTCCCCATGGATTCCCAACAGTTTTTAGTCACAATGCTCACGCCAGCACCACCATCAAGGATTCCCTTTAGAGTTAACCCGTTGGTAGTAATGGGGAGGGTTGCATTAGATTCGTCCCCTTCAAAGTACTATCCCAACTTGTTAACAGGTATTTCAACGACCGAATCTTCATCTAAGTTGGGTTGTAGATCCCAATGCTCCCCTTCATCTTGAAGCGTGTCGGGTCTATCCATATTTGCAAATTGTGGTAGCCCCGCCTTTAGTTCTCCATTGAGAAATGCCCAAAGAGCTAAGAATAGCTCAGGATCTCCGTATAATTTGGATATGATCGTGGTTCTAATTTCAGAGGACATGAAATCCATTAGCTTAGACACATTCAACGGTACTTTTCGAGACATCGCCCCTTGACTTGGTGAAGATGGAATCACTTCCTCTTCAATGGGGTCAGGCATTCCCTCACTAAACATTCTTTCCAGCAAGAAGGGTGTTTGTCCACTTCCGGATGTCCTATCCTCACTTTCTTCCCGAATGATACTAGGTATAGCTAACGGTTTATGGTTCCGGTGAGGCTCAACTTGCGTAGGAAACACTGTGTCTGGAATTTTGATTTTTCTCAGGTTTGGCTCCAGTTCTCTTTGTGTTTCTTCCACCAAACCCCTTAAGTGTTGCACTTGTTCAATCTCCTCAACTGGGTTTGGATAAGTTCCAATCTTTTTCTTAAGGGTTTTTGGCCCACGTGGCTTGTCTTGGGGAGTCTCAGTTAGTTTGGGTGGTCGAGAGGGCATTAACTGACTTGATTGTGGGGCCCAGGAAGTTTCCTTCTGTTTCCCCTTATTTATGGACTCGCTTGATTCTCCTTCGTTGAGCTCCCGAGTGGGTTCCTCCCTTAAGGTAGTGGCCTTGGTCCCCATGGTTTCTATTGAATCAGAATCATCTTCAGGATCATTCATATACACGGGGTTGTCTCCTGTCCCTATGTTAGTCTTTGAACTGGGCTTGGAGCTCGTGGCATTAAGCAATCTCTTTCGTCGTGTTTTCTTTTAGGTTTCGCCGTCATTGGCTCGTGCCCAGATACTTGCGAACTAACGGATTTTGTTTCTGAAGACACCTTTTTACCTGCAATCATCAAGTTGTCTTCTAACTGGATTGCATTGGCAGTGACTGCTTCCCACGTTGTAAGACCTCTAATGACTAGGCCATTGTAAATGTCCTCATGGCGTAATCCTCGGATGAATCTATCGAGGAGTTGGTTGTTATTGAAGCGTTCATCGGGAGTGCAGCGAGAATTTAGATGCTTCAATCGACTTATAAAGTCTCTCACTGACTCCCCTTCCTCACGTTCAGCTTTTTGGAGTTGAGATGCTACTCCCCAAAGCACACCCTCACGTATGTATTCTTTCAAGAACAATCTCTTGAGAGTGGGGTAGTGAGTGCGCTCTTCAACCCTTAAGGTTCGATACCAATCTCCGGCCTTCCCACTCAAGGTTAAGCCTAGGGCTTTACACTTATGCAGCTCATTGTGCTCTTCCAAGGAATCACACACGTGTTCAAAGACTTCAATGTGATTCCTAACGTCCTCGTTACCACTGAAGTTTTGAGTGAGCTTAGCCACTTGTACTGCCTTGCTTCTAGGTTCTCTCTCAGGCATGCCCCGCATGTTTTCCGCAATGGATCGTCCGATCGTCTGAGCAAACGCTGCGAGATCACCTAGGTGAGTAGGCATAACTGGTGGAGGAACTTCTGGAATAGCCTGGCTGATAGGAGTTGGCGTTGGTCTGAGTATGTTGGCAAACGACGTAGGATATGATATGTGACTAGGCCTAGCTCCCCTTGGATAATGGTTATGATAAGGTGGTCGTGGAGCATACGCCATTGGCATACTAAGAGGCGTAGGAGCTACCTGAGCATGAGTAGCGATAGGTACATAGGGTCGATAGGCACTGGCACGCACTGTTGTAGGTACTATTCCACTAGGTAGCGGTGTCGTAGTAACTACAACGATAACAGGTGCACTTTCAGCTATGCTCATCATTGGGGTAGGCATTGCGGATTCCCTAATGGAAAGTTGAGCCAAGGTTGGAAAGCTAAAGTTACTACTCGTGGGCTCAACCTGCATTGAGACTCCAGGCGAAACAACATATGAAGGGTCTATGGGATTCACCGAGGGAGTCTCCAATTGTGATAGGGTTGGTTGTTTGGCCTTGCCCGTATCCAAAAACCTCATAGGGCCAGTGGAAACTAGGTCCACTCCCCTATTTTGCCTCTCAATTTGGATAATTCTATGAATAACATCACATATCATTTGCTGTTGCTCTTCTAGATTAGTGGCGCTAGATGTAGATCGTAGGACTTCTAACCAACCTACATGGTATGTGTAACCCGTGTATAGGTCCGTTAGAGTCTCTGTGTGTAGATCATATTCCCAATTTTCATTGAGAAATATCCCATCTAGACTTGGTGTGCCAAACGGTTCTCTTGAAGTGGACGCAATGTCACTTCTTATGGATTGGCTTCTAGGGACCTCTACTTTAGGAAGAGTATCAGAATGTGGTAGCTCAGTAGGGCCCTCATTAAACGAAGTGGGTAGAATATCCACATGGACACTCTTTGGGAGGGTAGGGTCTACATAAGATGTGAATGGCGAATCTACTACCCCTCCTTCCTCATTTACTTCGCTTGTCGCATGTTCAGAGCGTGTAGCTCTACTAAAGGTCTCTATTAGACGACTAAACATGCTAGATCCGAGTTGTGGGGCCCACACTGGCATGTTTTGGCTTGTCTCCTCAGGGTTCTTGGTAGGGTGTCCTTCCATGGCTTCTGAGTCAGAGGACGAGTCACTATTCGTGGTATCCAATATTCGTGGATCTTGAGTTGCACTCCCTTGGGTTCCAGCCGAAGGCCAAGATGCTAACGTGGAGGGATGGTGTGAGCCTACGTAGATTGAAACGCTTTCTAGTGGTTCAGGCTCTAGCACCCGACCAGAACGTAGATGCATGTGACGTGGGTACCCTACGTGCGTTGGTAACTACCCTTGAAACTCACACAAGTGGTTTCTTAGGTGTTTCGCACCCCGTTTTTACTTGTTTTTAGATTGTTTTTAGATTGTTTTTAACTCGTTTTTGACCCCCTTACTTACGATCGAACTTGGACTAGGACGTGTGATAGCTCGAAACGAGCGTATCGTTCAAAGGGTCCTAGTGTGCTTTACAGCACCGTGTTCGCCTATCCAGAGCTCCTGTGGTCCTCAAAACAGTCCGTTTCCCTTGGGGGAAGGGGCAAAAGCCTATTTGCTTGTGGAGGAAAGGGTGAGGGCTTTATCCCACATGCTCACTTTACTCCTTGGGGAGTGGGCTACATATAGGGCACGACTTCCCATAAGCTCTCACTTGAAAGAAAGCTATGGAGGCTCACTCTCCTATATATATATATCAAAAGACCGAGACCGAGACCGAGGCCGGGGTCGTGGGTCAATTGGGGTTCTTTCTTTTCAAAATTTTTTTCTCCAATTAGAAAATCTTTCCTCTCCACACGTTCGGTTCTTTCTTTGAAAATGAAATTTATTTTTTTCTTTTTTATTTTTTTTATTTTTTTATTTTTTATTTTTTATTTTTTTTTGTGAGATAAGTTTTCTAGGGTTTCCTTAGGGTTCAGCCTTGGCCGCGGCGCAGTTCGCACACACAGCACAGATTTGGGGATTCAGAAATCCCCCTCACACGCAGAAACCAGATAACAGAACGCACGCCCGCACGCGGAGCGAAAATATAACAAAAGAAACAGAAATGCAGCAGACAAATTGCAGAAACAGATTGCAAAACACAGAAACACCTTAACAACAAACACACAGTCGCTTTCCTACAGTGTAGATTAAACTTCACGCAGCAAACGAGCTGCAAACTGGAGCTTGGTGCAGGGCAACTCCCCGACAGCGGCGCCAAAAATGTGCGCTTTTGCCGCACAGGTCGTAGCTGGGGACTTGCCGGGCACCGTATGCGAGCCACGAATGGCTGCAAGCATACAACCAGGGAAGGAAGCTCAAAACAGAATGCAAAAGGTGTGTCACTCACCGCTTAACTGTCACCTTGAAGGATTCCTGCGTCGCAGCCGTGAAGGAGGAGCCGCCGTCGCCGCTCTACCGCCTCTCCGCCGCTGTGCCGCTACACAGTGCTCGATCGCTCTCTCACTCACTCTCTCTCTCTCTCTCACACACGCAGGAGAAGGAAACCAAAGAGATAAGGCAAGAGCACTCTTGTATTCACAACACATGAGAATGAGGATTTTAGGGTTACATTTGACTCTTATAGGTGACTTGGCCGTTCACACTTGGGCGCCCATACATGGCCGGCCAATCCTAACCTTTATCCTACTGATATTCAAGGTGCGCCTCTCATCGACGATCACCCAATCCCTTCATCCTTAACATATGGTGCCGACAAGCCCAGCCCATGACTCGGAATATTTAAATAAATGACGTAAAACATAGTACGTCTCAATGTCCGTCATGGGTTAACACAGGTATAACTCAATGGTTGAGAGTGTCAAATTGCGAATTTAAAACACAGATTTAAATCCCATTACTCACCAAAGACATGTCATCCCAAGCCTCTACCACCCTCTGGTCAGGGAGGATTGCCTCAATATGTTGCCTTGATATGATACGGATTGTCACATGGACATGATAAGCACTTTGATGATCTTGTTCAAGGCACAAAAAACACCATATTGGGGAATATGGGAATTTCTCACAAGTTTGGGACATGTGGTCAAAAGTTTGGATTAACCATAACTTGAACACGACTAATCCAAAATGAGCGCTTTATAGCTCTTTAGATTCCATTTTTCAAGCGCTTTCCAACGATAGGTCATATCATAGGGTTTTGAGAAACTTACAAACATGTTATCCATGTCCCCCTTTTTTAAGTATTTAAAAATGGAAATTGGGAAATTCCCAAATTCACTAATATGGTGTTAAAAGCACTCCTAACAATATGGACAATACACGTTTAATCCTATGCGGATTAGCGCTTCAGGAGAAAGCCTCAATTACAACAGCTAGAAAGCCTCAATTACAACAGTATTGACAATATGACACGATCAGTGATAATCTAGGCATGGCACGTCATCACCAAATTTGGAGACTTCTTGAATATTAAAAATTTCCCATCATGCTATATATCATTGTAAAGATCTCAAAGAGTAGGTTCTAAAGTTCAAACTCCGCGCACTTCTAAGTTGATTTGCAAAAATTTCACCATGAGACCATTTTTGTAGAGAGAGAATGTGTACAAATCCTTAAAGGGCCCAATTTGAGTCCAAAGATTCTCTGATGGGATACATCTAGCAGGAATAGGAACCGCTAGCATAAGCACTTTCATTAAGCCTTATCATGCATAGCTATCTTAATACGATTCTAGATGGGGGGACCATGGAAAGTGTAAGCCTAGACCCTATTATGACCTATTACCTAAATCCTTATCACATCACCATGAAATTTCCTTGGCCTTTTCTTTGACCACGTACACTAATCGTTGTTTCCAAATTCCTCGAGAAATAGAGGTCGCTCGGCTTCATTACAAATATGGGCCGAAATCCACTGCCATGCATGAAAATATAACAACTTTAATTCCCTTAGAAAAGGGAAAACTCAAGGAAAGTAGTAAAGAGATTCAAAGAAAGCAGTTGAGTTGAAGAAATTCTCAAGTTGGAGGAGTACACACACCAAAGCACACCTTTTTCCCATTACACGTACACTCCACACCTACATATTTCACTATGGGAATCACATTACACGTACACTCCACACCTACATATTTCACTATGGGAATCACATTATTTTTCATATCTTGCCCTCATGATATGTAGAAGCACATACCCCTATAATTACCCTCATCAATGCCAAATGTCTAGGTACATGTCTAGATGGAGGGACCATGGAGGGGAAGCCTAGTCCATGGTATGATCCATTACTACAACACGTCGGGGGGCATAGCAACGTTTCTTAGTAGCGTTCCAGTAGTAGCAGGATAGTCTTTCGCGATGTTGGGGCATTCTGACGCTTGCTCAGCATTTAAATAGTGCTACTCAGCAACGATATTTCACTACTCAATCGTGAAATTTTGGTGCTTAGTAGTGACCACATATAGCAACGAAATTTCGTTGCTACACTGTAATTTCAGTGCTCACTAGCGAGCATAGGAGCAAAGTTTCACTGCTATATTGAGATTTAAATTTCCAAAGAATTGTTAAAGGTTGAAATTAGATTATACATGTGACATACATACATAAAATGATGATAGTTTTAAAAAAACATCCATCAAAACCCTTAAAGCCATGTTTGAAAAAAATTGAAGATAGTTGAAAACTCTTGAAGGGAAAGATTTATAGAAATCATGAATCTATCCCATCTTGTAATAGATCCATTTGTGTTGCTTCATCAATGTCTATATCTAATAGAAGCTCAATTGACAAAGATGGGGTTCCATATCAATATCACTATCTCTATCATTATCTTCTTTGGATTGATGTTAATCATACTCTTGATCGGCTTCCTCTAAGTTGTTTTCTTCATTTTCATCATCGTCTTCTTCAATTGAGGCGATTTGAGGTAGTACTTGCACCTCATTTAGAGATTTTGTTAAGATCTATGGTACCTCCTACAAGAAGCTAATTAGTCTAATGACACACTAAGCATGTACTAATGATACATGATTTAACTTAATCCTACGATGGATGATGCCAAATCATGATCATTATGAGAGTATGTGAAACAAAGCGATGATCACAAGCTAATTAGGTTGCAAGATAGATTAACTTGCACTTATAGAGAACCTTGAGATGTGTTGGTACTTTATTTTATTAAAAATGACCAGTTTTATATGGGTAGAGTACATATTTGCTTGTTCCATGCATGTGGGATAATCCACTTTAGCCATATGGCTTCATCCTCGCCTACTTACTCACTGCCTCTACATGTGCTCTATGGCATCACACATCTCAACACCCCCCCTTGGTGCCATATCTCTAGGCTACTCAAGGTGGTCGGATGTGTTGAGATGTCAAGCTCAATATGAGTTGACACTCAATGAGGCGCCTGCATGACCGTTTGACATTTATATCAGGTTTGATAGCTGGTACCGACATATCTTCGCCAGAGACTTTACAGCTAGACTACACTGACTAGTCCACATCTACTCACTCCTCTTAGCATGTTCACATTATGGATTGCTTATATATACTCTATTACTATGTGTTAGTCACTTTATATTCTTGGTAGACCTCTTTTGTTGTGCGAAGAAGAAGAAGAATTTTTAGTCTCTCACCTTGTGTATTCTCTTCTAGGGTTTTTGTGAGTGTGTGTGTGCTTGCAAGAGCTCCAGCTCTCTTCTCCCCTACATCTTTCCATGGTATCAGAGCTTAGCTCATGCTAAGGGCTGAGCAGCAAGAGAAGCATAGGATGCAGTACGAGGGTAAGAGCATCATTTACTCTTCCCCCTTTGTGTTCGCTACTACACCCTTGTCTCGGGAGGAGCTCTTCGAGAGGCACCGTCAAACGAACTCCGAAGAGCATCATTTACTCTTCCCCCTTTGTGTTGGCTACTACACCCTTGTCGGGAGGAGCTCTTCGGGAGGCACCGTCAAATGAACTCCGATTGAGGAGCTTTCTTCATAGGAGGAAACCTACACGGAAACTATTAGACAGAGTTTTTTGTACCAAAAACGCGTTTCGAGCACGACTAGACCTCCGTTTTTCAGTTCACAAGTGTTCACAAGCACTGCGGGTAAGTTTCGATTCTGCGGAACTTTGTTTTTGGAACGGCAGGAAGGGCAATTGGTTGTACAGACAGTGTGTGTGTTGCATGATGAAAAACAGGTAGTAGAGGGAGAGGAGACACACACAGGAGCAAACTCTAATGTATATTACAAACCCTAACCATAGAGGGAAGCCATCTCCCTTCTCACACAATGCATAAAACCATAATCCATAATACACAACACACACTATGTGTTGTGTCCACACACAGCTAACCCTAGCTAATGTCCACACACTATGACCAGCTGGACGCGATCATTTATGTCTCACACATGCTGCTACCTAACATGCCAGCACATAGCACAACTGGCACATGCTGACATCGAGCTTGAATCTCAACAGCCCCTCTCAAGCTCATGATGTACTGCCATAGATGAAGATGTAGATGAGCTTGGGCTATCAAAGCTCTCAACACTCCCCCTCAAGCTCATCCCACGTACTCCCAACATAGAATGAAAGTATTCAAACTTCTCCCTGCTAAGTGGCTTTGTAAAGATGTCGGCCACCTGCTCTTCAGTCTTCACATACTGTAAATCCACTGTACCATCCAGCACTTTCTCTCTAACAAAGTGATAGTGGACCTCTATGTGTTTGGTCCGTGCATGAAAAACTGGATTTTTGACCAACTGTATGCTGCTCATGTTGTCACAATGAATGACAACCTTGCCATCCATAGGCTCACCCAAATTAGCCAAGAGACTCTTTAACCATACTCCTTCACATGTAGCAATGACTGCACCCCTGTATTCAGCCTCTGTAGTACTAGATAAAGCAACGGTAGGTTGCTTCTTACTACTCCAACTCACCACTGCACTTCCAGATGTAAAGGCATAACCACTAGTAGACCTCATGTCATATGAGCTACCTGCCCAATCTACATCTGTGTAGCCATGTATATCCAAGCCTTTACCATGCTCATAAAGAAGACCATAATGTGCAGTGGTCTTTACATATCACATAATGCGTCTCACTGCATCCAAATGAGGTTTTCTGGGGCTCTGCATAAATTGGTTTACTAGCCCCACAGCATAACTGAGATCCGCCGGGCGTGTGATAGTCATGTAAGTAAGGCTTCCAACCATCTTTCTATACATAGATGGATCATCCAACTCTTCACCAAAATCAGCCCGCAACTTCACATTCTGCTCCAAAGGTGTACTCATTGGCTTACACCTTGTCATCCCATATTTTGCCAACATATCCAATGCATATTGGCGTTGCACTAGCCATGTACCTGTATGGTCTTTGATCACTTCAATCCCAAGAAAATATCTTAATTCACCCAAGTCTTTCATGTCGAACTCTCCACTCAATGCATTCTTGACATGCATAACAACTGTAGCATGATCTCCTGTGACAATCAAGTCATCCACCACATAGATGACAAATAATACAATCCCCTGATCTGTTTTCTTCACATAGAGTGAAGAATCTGTTGTAGAAACCTGAAATCCAAGGGAGATAAGATATCGGCTCATCTTATCACTCCAAGCACGAGGTGCTTGCTTTTCAAACCATATAATGCTTTCTTTAATTTGCATACATGAGTGGGATACCTTGGGTGTACATATCCTTCTGGCTGTGCCATATAAACTTCCTCTTGTAAATCACCATTTAGAAATGCATTTTTCACATCCATTTGATGCATTTCCCAACCATTTGCTGCACCCATAGCAATGATTTCTCTCACTGTTTCCATCTTTGCAACTGGACTAAATGTTTCATCATAGTCCAAGCCTTGGGTTTGTGCATAACCCTTAGCTACCAATCTCGCTTTATGGCGTTCAATGGAACCATCTGACTTGCATTTCACAACCAATGACATTTTTGCCTTGTGGTAAGGCAATCAAATCCCATGTTTCATTATGAACCAAAGCGTCCATTTCAACATCCATTGCCTTCTCCCATACATGCTTTCCAATAGCTTCTGTATAGCATGTAGGTTCCACATGCTTCACCAAAGAGGTCATATATGCGTAATGCATAGCAAAGTCACAATATGTCAACCTGTCAACTAGATACCTGACCCTTTGGGATCATGCGGATCACTCTAAACACCTCGCTCTGACATGTAGAGGCACATATCTATCCTGCCTTGCACCAGGTGTGCGTAAAACTGGTATGCCAAGTTCCTCATCCAAACTCTCTGAACTTGATGACTCATAACCTGTAATTCCAATTCCTTCAACTTTCTTTTTCCCTTTACCCACAGCACTAGTGCTCACACTCTCATGCCTCAAGCGTCCTGACCACGGACGTATAGTTCTACTCCCAGACTCTGCTTGCCCAGACATAGAAATAGAACTTGCTTGTGGCAAGTTCACATGCACATCAGCATCAAGAGAATCAATGACACCCTCATCCTTTGCTTTGTACCAACTAGCAAGTTCATCAAACACCACATCACGTGAGATTACCACTTGCCTAGTTTGTGGATTATAACATTTATATGCCTTGTGATCCTGTGCATAACCAACAAACACACACTTTTCTGCCTTAGTATCCAACTTCCTCCTTCTCTCATCAGGCACATGTACATAAGCTATGCAACCAAACACTTTTAGGTGTCCAATGTCTAGCCTAAAACCTATAAGCCACATCTCTGGAGGCGTACTTCCATGTGTGGCTGCTGTGGGTGACTTATTAAGTATATACACGGCAGTGGCACATGCTTCTACCCAATAATAGTTTGGCATGCTCTTTTCATTGAGCATCGCCCTGGCCACATCACAAATGACTCTATTCTTCCTCTCAGCAACACCATTTTGCTGAGGTGTATACCTGCAAGTTAACTGTCTTCTTATGCCATGCTTTCTCAAGAAATGCTCAAAAGCATGTGAGGTGTATTCACCACCTCCATCTGTCCTCAAACATTTTATCCAAGAGCCATATTGCTTCTCTGCAAAAGCTTTGAAATCCATAAACTTTCCCAACACCTCACTTTTCTCTCTGAGAAAGTAAATCCAAGTCATTTTGCTGAAATCATCAATGAATGTCACATAATATAAGCTGCCTTTAATGGATGGGTTTTTTGCAGGACCCCATACATTGCTATGAACTATCTCAAGTGGCCTGCTACTCATGTTGCCTTCTCTAGGAAACGGCAACCTCGCCTGCTTTCCAAAGTGACAGGCATCACAAACATGCATATTTCCATCATACTTGAATCTCGGCAGCCCACTAACAATGCCTCTTGCCTGCATGTTCTTTAACCTTTGTATATTCACATGCCCAATCCTTTTATGCCACATGTCAATGTCCTGTACCACATTTCGGCTTTTAGAGAACATGGCTGATTTCAACTCAGGAATCCTAGCATCCAGCTTAAATAACTTGCCTTCTTTCTTGCCTTTGGCAACTCTACATCCAGCTTAACCTGCCTCTTGCCTGCATGTTCTTTAACCTTTGTATATTCACATGCCCAATCCTTTTATGCCACATGTCAATGTCCTGTACCACATTTTGGCTTTTAGAGAACATGGTTGATTTCAACTCAGGAATCCCAGCATCTAGCTTAAATAACCTGCCCTTCTTTGTTGCCTTTGGTAATGACTCTACATCTAGCTTAACCTGCCTTCTTTGTTGCCTTTGGTAATGACTCTACATCTAGCTTAACCTGCCTTGTTTCTTGCCTTTGGCCAATGACTCTACATCCATTTTTGAAATCCTCAACGAAGCAACCATGCTCATTGAAACGAACCTGTAATCCCTGTTCCACCATTTGACCAACTGAGGCCAAACTTTTTGTAATAGAAGGCACATACAAGACATCTGCCATAGACTTTGTTTCACCATTGTGCATAACCAATGGTACACTTCCAACATGTGTGATAGCATGTTGGGTATCATCTCCTGTCTCCACATAGCCTTTCACATCCATAGGCTTCATATGCTCAAACCATTCACCATGACAAGTCATATGGTTTGATGCTCCAGAGTCCATATACCAAGTGTCATCACTTTAAGCATTTGTTGTCATAGATCCCACAACATGTTTCATGGCAAATAAGTGATTTGTGCTACCATCATTACTGCTTGATGCATAATTTCCACCATGTTGTGCATAATGTCCACCATGTTGTGCTCTACCCCCTCTCAAATCATTTTGTTTGTGGAAACAATCACGTGCCATATGACCAAATTTCCCGCAGTAATGGCATTCCACATTTTGCATAGATGTTTGTTGGCCTTGCCAACATTCTCTACCACGAGGATTACCTCTGTCTCTCTGAGGTATATATCCATGACCACCTCTAGCACCATATGTAGGCTGAAAATTTTGTTGTGGTGACCTGTCCTGCCATCCACGACCATTACCATGGCCACGTGATGCAAATCTCCCCCTGCCTCTAGATCCCCTTTGTGAATAGAAAGCTTGATTTCTGCCATTATCATCATGGCTAGTAGATGCATCATGAAAGGAGTCACTGAGTTTGATTTGCTCAACAAGCAAGAGTGAAACCAACTCATCAAAGTCTGGTAAACCTATACTCCGAACCGAGATGGATGTATCAAAAGACTTATACTCCTTGCCAAGACCACGTAAGGTAATGTCTACCAAATCATCATCAGGCATGGGGGCATTGATTGTTGCCAATGCATCTGCATACTTCTTTATCTCTTGTACATAATCATGGATGCTCCTTCCTTTTTGTTTCACATTATGAATCTGTTGTCACAAAACTGAGATTTGCGAGCACTAGTGTCTGTATCAAACAGCTTTACTAATGTATCCCATGCATCCTTGGGATTCTCAACATCATGTATATGTATGAGTATAGCATCTGAGATACATATAGACAGGTAATGCAAAACTTTGTATGCTCTTTCTAACCATTGCTTATGAGCTACAACTTGCTCCTGTGTAGGTTGTCGGGGTAGTTCCGGCTCTAGCTCCGCACCTGTAACAAGATTTCAAAAACCTTTTCCCTTCAGAAAACTTTTAATCCTGTACTTCCATGCCTGGAAGTTCTTCCTATCCAATTTTTCACCCATAATTTATACTCGGTTGTCTGACATATTTGCTCAATGCAAATGCACCTTCCGCACAAATCCAAATCTGTAAACGAGCCTTCCTCAGCTCAACCACACTCTAATGAGTGTTCCAGATACTCCAAAGTAGTCAACAACTTCACTTTTGATGTAGAAAATCAAACTGATTGCATCCAAAATGAACTGGCATACGTAGTCCAAGGTACCTTGTTTTGGCACGCTTTCCAAGGCTTCAAATTGCAATGTTGTGGTTAAATCAAGTGTAGATAACTTGCATTGACACCTAAACAAGCTCAATGTTGCATATCAACACCAACCAAGGTGCGTACATACCAATTTTGTCAAACCCCCTTCTCTGTTTTGAGAAAAACCAGTAGTAGAATTGCTCTAATTTCTTCAATGCTTGTCCAAATTGGGAGACCAGACATTCATTAGCTTAGCAATGATGTCCACTAACTCCATGTAAAAGGAATTTGACCAATTGTTGAAGATGAGAGAGTAATTAGCCGATTAATCACACTTTGTTTCACTAATGACAGTAGACAACCTATTAATCAGCTCATTTCCAGCTCCATAATTCATAATTGCTCCAACCAATCATATAGCAACCTCCTTGGGTTTGTGTATTACACAATTGCTAAGCAAAATTTAGGTTTAATCAACCACACAAGTGGAATTTGGCCTCCACTTTTCAAAAGTATGAGAAAAGTGCTCTGTTTTCTCTGTATGATCTGCGCCGCCTGCTCCTAAGGGGATTTGGGCTAATTGTAGTGTCAATTGAGACCATTTATAGTTGCCTAACACTCCAAGGCATGTGTACAACCCATCAATTGTTTGATTTTTGTAAAAACTTGCTCTAATTTCATTCACCAAGTGACTCTTTTTGTGAGAGCTTCATCCACCAAGTGACTCTTTTCTCTTTTTGTGAGAGCTTCAAAAACAGTAATTTCTTAATCACTCAAATGCATCATACTTGCTCCAAATTCATTGTAGGGCTTGCACATGAGTTGCCAATACATTCCCATTTTCTAGATACATGTTTCTTTGTCACATTTGCATCCATTTTCACAATACATCACCGCTTAAAAGCTCCAATGGAAAGCTTGTAAAAAACCAGAATTTTATTTTGCTTTGGGCAACCCTAATTTTCCTTGTTTGTGCTTGAATCACCTGCAATCTGCTCGAGGGTGTTTAGTAGTCCTTACCCGGTAGGCCAAGCTCTCAGATCTGATAGAAATTGGTGTGCTCCCCCAAGCTTCAGAGCATCAATGGCAAGCTTCACACCTTTTCTTCACAACTTCTTCTCCCTCTTCTATCACTCACTCATAAACCCTAATAGAGAGCACCAGGCTCTGATACCATGATAAAAAATAGGTATAGGGAGAGGAGACACACACACAGGAGCAAACCCTAATGTATATTGCAAACCCTAACCATACAGGGAAGCCATCTCCCTTCTCACACAATGCATAAATCCATAATCCATAATACACAACACACACTATGTGTTGTGTCCACACACAGCTAACCCTAGCTAATGTCCACACACTATGACCAGTTGGACGTGGTCATTTATGTCTCACACATGCTGCTACCTAACATGCCAGCACATAGCATAGTTGGTACATGCTGACATCGAGCTTGAATCTCAACATGCAAAGAGGTCTCAAAGTTGCCATTGGGTGTATGTATGCAAAGTAAGGTCACTGGTTGTGACAGTTTGAGTGCAATATAGTACCGCTGCAGAGAATACAGTAGTTTGTACAGGTCAAGCAAGAGTGTTGTTGTTGGTAAATTTGTGTTGTAGAAAAGATATCGAATGATGGAATAAACCAGATTCTTGCAGAGAAGCTTGACAAGAACAAATTCCATGCTTGGAGGTTTAGATTGACAAATTTTCTGATGGGAAAAGGTTACAGGGACTACATTGAAGGTGAACATGAGGAGGCACTCGAGATACCAGAGAATAATCCAACTTCTTGCAAATATAAAAGAGTTCAAGGATTGGAATCAAGGAGCAAGGAAATTCATGTATTGGCTTTCTATCATTATACATGACACTATCATTGGGCATATATAGGATGCCAAGTCACCTAAGGAGGCTTGGGACACCTTGGTGAAGCTGTATGAAACCAACACCAAGGCATAAAAAATTCACTTGAAGAATGAGCTTCATACTGTGGAGAATCGAATATATGTATGTGAATGATTATGCTTTGAAGATAAAGGGCATTGTGGAATCCCTTGCATCAATTGGTGTTTGTGTGGATGATGATGATAAGGTGGAAGTGTGTCTGTGTGGTCTCGGGCCCACAATACAAGGCGTTTAAGACATCTATTTAGACTCGAGAGAACATTCCCAACTTCACAGATTTGGTGTCAATGTTGATCATTGCAGAGAAGAACTTGGGTGAAGATCAATAGTCTTCACAAAACAAAAACAGCTCTGAGCAACGAGCCTTTTCAAGTAGAGGACAAGGTAGAGGTCGTGGACGTGGCTAAGGTGGTGGCCGAACAGGTAATTAGAATTATAGTCAGTAGCCCATTAGTAACAATCCTAGGATTCACAACAACAACATACAGGTGGAAGAGGCCAGTTTAGAGGTAGGGGGAGTCAATGAGGTCGTTGTAATTGGAAAAGGCATCATAATGATACACGAGGCTATTTTTACTATAGTAAGCCTGGGCATGTGCAAACAGATTGCTATAAGAAGTAGAGTGACATGTGAAATGGAAAAGTGCAGCAAAACAACTATGCATCCTCTAGCAAAAATAATGAGGATAATGAGAGTTTGTTTGTTATGCAACATGTGGTTAATGTTGTGTCTGGATATGATGTAGCATTATGTAAGGATGATGTATGGTATGCTGATTCAGGTGCTTCGAACCATGGTGAGTGGTTACATCCTGTCCCAAATTTGGACTGATTCCATAAAATGCTAATATACTTTACATATAAACTCATATGAGATTCCCACTTTGTACCTTCAATCTTCACATAATATAGAGGTTAACTTGATTTTTTGAGAAAAGTTTAAGCTATTTATCTATTTTATTTAAATATTTCAAGGTTTTTAAAGTGTTATAATATACACCACTTTTTGTACCCTCAATAACTACCACTTAAAATGCTCAATCTTGTAGATCAAAAGAGTGGTAGATAGTGAGACATTAGTAGAATGTGCTGGTTAGTAAAAAATGCAAATCCAATGGTTGGATTTTTAATGATTTCTTTTTCAAAATTCTTCCAAACTATTAGAAGGCCTGTAAATATTAATAATATAATTAGTAAAATTACATTTTTGATGTAAATCATCTAAAACCTATAGAGACTAGTGTACTTGTAATTGTGCATCTATGGAAAAACAAATTGGATCACGCTAAGTATGGAAAGATCATTTTTAATCATTTTATCATATTGTTTTATTAATTAGACTAATTTATATTAATTTAAGTTATATTGGGTTAATTTAAGTGCATGTGTATTTTCTATTAGTTGCTTGATCTACTTTGAAGTAACTTCCCCCCCAAATTTTCTCTCCAAGCATTGTCCCAGTCGAGCATAAACTGGACACCCTGATCTTGCAACAACCTAGAAGACTTCAAAGATAAGTGTAGGTTGGTTGCAAAAGGCAACAGAGTGGGCAGAATGTTTACATTAAATGTGAATATGCCTGAGGTGAGTGCTACAATGTTTGCAAATGGTTCAAGAATTGTTGTAGATACAAACATTTGGCATAAGAGAATTGGGCATATCAATGTACAAAGAATGAAGTCTATGTAGACTAAACAAATTGTGATAGGGCTGCCTAAGTTTAAAGTTGAAGGTATGCAGAAAAATTATGAATCATGTCAATTTGGAAAGCAAACAAAACATGTATTTCCAAATGACAGAAATGTGAGTAGGAATGTGCTAGATGTTTTGCATTCAGATGTATGGGGTCCTGCAAAGACTATGTCTACAGGTGGCTGCAGGTACTACGTATAACATTGATGACCACACAAGGAAAGTGTCGGTGTACTTCATGAAGGAGAAGAGTGAAGTGTTCACTCATTTTTTAGAATTTCAGAGTTATGGGCTAAAAAACAGACATGAAAGTATGTGAAGTGCCTAAGGTCAGATGGAGGGGGAGAATACTTCTCCAATGAGCTCTCTGAATTATTGCGAAAAAGAATGGCATTCAGAGACAATTTACATGTAGATACACTCCGCAACAAAATGGAGTTGCTGAGCAAAAAAACAGGCACATTGTAGAGATAGCATGAGCATTGATGGCTGAGAGGAATATGCCATATAGCTATTGGGTAGAGGCTGTGTCTACAATAGTTTATATCATGAATAAGCCTCCTACTGCAGCCATACATGATGTAACGCTAGAGGAGAAGT
>NC_141108.1:4616678-4703702 GCF_041138505.1 Cibotium barometz | reverse complement strand
TTACATTCGAAACTTGACAAGAAAGTGGACAATGACCGTTTCCATGCTATTTACGTGTTTCGTGGCCATCCAAAATTGGATCAAGGTGGTGTTGTGTTAGGATCGCAGATTTCTAGCACATGAAACTACATATGGCCCCATATAAAAAAGCTCCTCGGGTTGCTAGTGCACCAACAAACTCGTGCGACATCGAATGGCCATGATACTTGGTAAGTGGTTGGAAGGTGAATTTTTTTCACATGTTTGCTAAGTTACATAGCCATTGGACATCGGATAAGGGTGGTGTTGAGCTAGGATCCCAAATTTGTGCACTTGTGGGGCTGCATCTGGCCCCATATGAAAAAACTAAAATTCTAGCATACCACCGCGAACTCTTGTAATGTCTGATGGTCAAGAAACTTGCAACCAAGTGGAGGGTGAATTTTTCCACAAATTCCAAGTCTCATGGCCATCATACATTACATTGGGGTGGTATTTCACTAGGATCTCGGTTTTTGCACTTGGGTGCTCATATGGCCCCATATAAAAAATTTGGGATTCTAGTACACAACCACACATGTGCAACATTCAATGGGTGTGAAACTTGGTGAGAAAGTGGAGAGTGATCTTTTCCACACTCTTTCCAAGTTTCATGGCCATCGCACATGGGATCTTAGTGGTGTTGTGCTAGGATCCTGGATTTTTGCAATTGGGGCCGTATACTCACCCATATAAAACCTAAGATTAGCAAGAAATTTTAAGGGTGATGGGATTCTAGCACACCCCCGAACTTCTGCGATGTCAAATGGTCATGATAGTTGGTAAGAAGTTGTTGGAAGGTGACTATTTTCACATGATTTCAAATTTTCATGGCCATTGGACATGGGATCGTGGTGGTGTTGTGCTAGGATCCCAGATTTTTGCACTTGTGGTGGCTACATATGGCCCTATATATAAAAATTGGAATTCTTGCACACCATCGAATCTCTCTTCTTACATTCGATGGACAATTGACATGCAAGTGGAGGGTAACCTTTGCCATGCTCTTTTGAAGTTTGATGGCTACTATCAGGAACATTGGATGGGGGTGGTGTTGCCCTAGAATCTTGAATTTTTGCACTTAGGGCCGCATATGGCCCCTTTTAAAAAACTAGAGTTATAGCACACTACCAAACTCATGCAACATTGGATGGTTGTGCAACTTGGCAAGCAAGTGGAAGGAGACCCTATCCATGTTCTTGAAAAGTTTCATGGCCATCAAACATGGGAGTAGGGTGGCATTGCATTAGGATCTCAATTTTTCCACTTGGGCGGCATATGGTTCCATATAAAAAAGTTGAGATTCTAGCCCACCAACGAACTCGTGCAATATCTAATGGCTATGAAACTTGATAAGTAATTTTAGGGTTACAGCCATTCTCATGGTCTTGCCAAGTTTCATGGCCATCGGACATCGAATCAGGGTGGTGTTGCACTAGGATCCTGGATTTTTACATTTGAGTGCGCATATGGCCCCATTTAGAAAAAACAGGGATTTTAACGACAAACTTGTGCAACATTTGATGGTTGTGAAACTTGGCAAGAAAGTGGAAAGTGACCAATTCTATGATCTTACGAGGTTTCATGGTCATCCAAAATTAGATCAGGGTGGTCTTGCGCTAGGATCCCAAAATTTTTATACTTGGTACCGCATATGGCCCCATATAAAAAAGCTCCAAGATGCTAAGGCACCACCAAACTTATGTGACATTGAATGGCCATACTTGGAAAGTGGTTGTAAGGTGACATTTTCACATTCTTGCCAAGTTATGGCCCTATATAAAAACCTGGAATTCTAGTGCACCATCAAACTTGTTGGATGTCCAATGGCCATAAAACTTAGCAAGAAAGTTTAAGGGTGACAAAATTCATGTTCTTGCCAAGTTTCATGGCTATCAGAGACATCAAATTGGGGTGGTTTTGTGCTAGGATCCCACATAGTTTCACTTGGGCCTGCATATGGTCCCTTATAGAAAAGGTGGGATTTTAGTGCACCACCAAGCCTGTGGGACATCTAATGGCCTTGACAGTTGCTAAGAAAGTGGAGGGTGATTTTATCCAATCTCTTGAAAAGTTTTATGGCCATCGTACATCGAATCATGGTGGTAATGTGCTAGAATCCTGAATTTTTGCAGTTGGGGGCCACATACAAAAAACTTGGATTCTAGCGCACCACCAAACTCCTGTGACATCCGATGGACATAAAACTTGGCAACTAGTGAAACCCGTTCCATTCTCTTTCCACATTTCATGACCATCAAAAATCAGATCGGGCCAGTGTTGTGCTAGGATCCATGAATTTTTACACTTGGGACCACATATGGCCTCATATAAAAAACCTAGGATCCTGGTGCACCATAAAACTTGTGCGATGTCAGATGCTTCCGATACTTGGCAAGTGGTTGGAAGATGAATCTTTCAAAAATCTTGCCATATTTCATATCCATTGGACATCGAACCAGGGTGGTGTTATGCTAGGAACCCATATTTTTTCACTTGGGTCCGCATATGGCTCCGTATAAAAAAGCTCGACTTCTAGCGCACCACCAAACTCTTGCAATGTTTGATGGCCAAAAAACTTGGCAAACAAGTTGAGGGTCAACTTTTCCATGCTCTTGCTAAGTTTCATGACCATTGGACATCAGATTAGGGTAGTGTTGCGCTAGAATGCCAGATTTTTGCACTTGGGGCCACATATGGCCCCATATTAAAAAATTGGAATTCCAGTGCACCATCGAACTAGTGCTACGTCCAATGGTCGTGCAACTTGGCAAGAAAGTAGAAGGTGACCCTCTACTACAGATGCTGATAAAGTTTTATATCCATCAGTGTTGCATTTTTTTTCCGCCCTATCCTTCACGTCATATCCTCACTTGTGTTTCACGTGCACAACATTTTTTTTTGCAAGAAGAAACCTTCGTCGAAGCACCGCAATCAAGGGTGTGTGGGTTGAATAGGGGCTTGGCCCATTTAAAATATTAAAGCTTTAAACCCCATTTGGAATATAAGGCTTTATAACCTTAGTGTAACCTTAGTAGATATAAACCTAAAGGCTTTAAACCTTAATGCCAATACTAAAGGTTTTAAACCTTAATCCCAATTTTAAAGGACGCTTGAAGTGAAGCGCCGCCATGCACGAAAGAATCGAAACGAAGAGTCGCCAGCCCGCGTGCGTCTGTTGAAAGGAGAAGAGATGCCATCATTACCTTCGCCGGCCCTTAGTGCTGTGAGCTTAAGGAATAAAACAAAACCAACCCTTGCTAATTGTTACCCTCGCCGGCCTCTGTGCTGTGAGCTTTATTTGTTGTTGTTGCCAGCGTATCGCGGAGGCTGTGAAGGAGAAGGAGTCCAAATCGCGTACTCCTTCACACACACATAAAGAGAAAATGGTGTACGCTCTGTTCTAGCTACCAGAATCGAAGCGGAAAGAAAAGAAAGAAACGAAGCGTTTCGCCTAGATCACTCGATTGCTGAAAACAATTATCATCGCTGAGAACCATCTGGATCGCAGCGATCCAAAACAGCTTCATTGCAGGAAAAAAAAATCCCCATACCATTCGTTTTTTTTAATTAAAAGTTTCTCATTAAAAGAAAAGAAAATATCATTAAAAAGAGTGTTTTCCATTTCCATTTGATCAAGGGAAAAGGAGTTTTAAAAAAAAGAGCTAAAAGAAGAAAATAATAAAAGCATAACCACATTCATTTCTTTTCATGTGAAGAGAAGAAGAGAAGAACAAAAAAGAAAGAGAAGACATTGGCAACAAAGAATCAAAAGCGAATTTTTGGTGGAAAGCAAAATCCTAATTTCACATTCACACATTCATATAGCCACATATTAGAAAACCCTCGTAATTGTTTGTATTTTAAAATTTCAAAACATTGTAAAATTCAACCCCTTGAGGGTCGTGAGGGAATTGTTCATCGTGGAGACATCATCGGAAAGCACACAAAGGTTTCATCAAGATCAACATCAAGAAGAAGTAGCCAGATAAGATTTTCCTTGCTCTTTCTTTCTTCTCATCATAAAGAGCTTCATAAATTTGTCTTGTAAATCAAACACTTGCACACCAAATTCAATAAACAAAGCGTATTTCACACTACATTTTGCTTCCATTGTTATCGTAGTATTCTCTCGATATTTTGTCATTTGTCAGAAAAGTTCATAGCACACGTTCGTATTTACTAGTGTCTTCTCCATTGAGGTATTGGGAGAGTGTAGTATTATTCCTTGTTGGATATCTGGAGGGGTTGTTAGTTTTGTCCCCTTTGCTTCGCTTGTCCAGATATTTCCCAAACAGTGGCACGCCCGGTGACTTAGTCTTGGTTCTGCGACACGAACCTACTTGAAAAAGAGGACTTATGCAAAGTGCCAAAGATTGGCAAGAAAGCTTGAGGGAGAGTGACCGAGCTAAGAGATACCATAAAAGGGAGAAATCCAAGCAACACAGTTCACCTCCTTCACCATTATCGGGGGGGAGTTCACCTAGAATAGTAATTTCGCAACCAATCCCAATTATGGCTCAGCCACCACTTCCTCCTCCATTCGCCATTCAATCACCTTTGGTTTTACCACCAAATTTGGCTCGTCCTGATGCACCCCTCATCCCATTCCCCACATTCTATGGGATGCCGTTGGAGGATCCCACCGCTCATTTAAACAATTTTAAAATTGCTTGTTTGACCTCACACATCGTCGAGGAAGGGCATGTGATGAATTACTTTAGCACTACACTCAAGGGAGAGGCCTCAAATTGGTTTGCCAAACAACAACCAAACTCCATCCCAAGCTTTGCCAATTTTGAGCAAAAATTCTTGGCTGAATTTCGCAAACCTCCAAACTTCTTTGCATTTTTTGAGCAATTACGCTCATTCAAGCAAAATCACCCGCATGAGACCGTGGAGCAAGCAGCCACGAGGTTTAGAAACTTTATTGATCATTACACTCCTGTTTTTAACATTGACCCACTTACCATCATGGACTCGTTTCTACGAGGCATACACCCTAGCATCCAAATTTTGGTTAGAGCTCAAGCTCCAAATGACTTGAATACTGCGATCACTTTTGCTATTAATGTGGAGAGTTCTTATCGATGTGTTTATGAGCCACAACAGGCCACGACTCCATCTCCCTCGTATTATCCATGGCTAGCACCACATACTCCAGTTTTGCCCTCCCCACAATAACCTTGGCTAACCTCATCGTATGTGCCTCAACTTCAACCAACTCAACCATTCCAATTCCCACCTATTGTACCACCTCACCTTCAAGTGACCTCACCACCTCTCTTGCCTTTAGCACCCCCACCTTCTTCTAGCGTAGTGGCTCCCCTAACCTCTTCACAAAATTATGTTCCTGCCCCTCATGCTCCATCGCCGTATGTGACTTACCCTGATTCTACTTCTACCACTCCAACTCCACCTAATCACAAGGGAGGGGATGGGTATGAAAGCACCGCATCTAGTATTGGAGATTTGAAAAACATGATGACAAATTACATGAACCAACTTAATGAAAATGTGAAGGCAGAGACTCTTGATGTGAATTTTTTAAAGCGCCAACAAAACTTATTGTCTGCACATCGCCCCGAGCCTAACCCCACCAACATGGTGTGTCGGGCTTGTCATGTATCCGGCCATCTTTCCAAAGATTGCCCCTCTGTTATTTGCACTTATGAGAAATGTTTGGGTAAGGGGCACATAGAGGATATGTGTTACATGAAGATGCGCCATTTGATGAATAGGAGCACCACTTTGCCACCCCCCGGCCCCATTAATCATCATATTGGTGCCGAGAAACCCCCGGGCCCTAGTTGGACACTTCTTCAGAGGGGGTCTCCTAGTTCTCCAGCAGTTGCTTCGTCTAGTGCACCACCTACCACTATTGAGAATCCTTCAATTAATATGATTGAGTTAGATTCATCACCCGTGCGAGCCATCACACGAAAGGGGAAAGAAAAGATTGTTGATGAGGAGAGAGATCCCGAACCTGTTGTTGCTACCCACCCACCCACCCATGTCGCTGTTCCTGTTTGCTGACTCTTTACCTCGACCTCGCCACACTCGTCCACGCCCTACTCCAAGTAAGTTGTTTTCCCCCATTCTTTCTTTTGACCTTGTTTCTGCTCTTAATCGAGTAGAGCTCACCATGTCCCTTCCACAATACCTTCTCACTTCTCCTTCTAGCCGAGCCATTTTGAGGAGGTACTGCAGAGCTTTGAGTTCTTCCCAGGGGGTGGGTCCTAATCTTCCTGTTGTTCAGAAAGTGGATTCCCTTCTTGCTGAGCGTGAGTGTCCTCGAGTGGAGTGCATGATCCACCAACTAGTGATTCGACATGCTATTGTTGACGGAGGATCAGGCATGAATGTTTTGAGTTATTCTACCTTTTCCAAGTTGGGGTTATCTTTCAATGGAGTTCCTACTAGTAGTTTGCGTATGGGTGACCATCGACCAGTGAGAGCTGAGGGTTTCATCCAGGGCTTGCCAATCACTGTCGCTGGGCATATGGTGGAGATTGATTGTTATGTTTTGCGGCTTAGTCCAGGACCTGGCCAGTACCAACTTCTTTTAGGGCGACCTTGGATATGGAAGACTGATTGTGTTATTGACATTCCTAGAGGGCGGTTGCTTCTTGGTAGGGGATCTTCCCGAGTGGTTCTTTTGGCATATCCTTCTTCTATTGTGAGCCCTAGGGTTACTACTGATGTTGAGAGTGATGGGGACGATGACCGAAGTTCTACTTCTTCATGTACACCGAGCTCTTATTGCATTTACCCTGATTCTATTGAGATTACCCTTGATGATGATGAGGAGACTCCACCTTTGGCCAGAGAGGAGGATACTGTGAGAGTTCCTATAAAGGGGGATCAAAAAGTTGTGCTTTTGGGAACTTCTTTAGATCCACCGTTGAGAGAGGAGATTATTGCTTTATGTCGGGAGTATCAAGACATCTTTGCATGGGATTACACCGAGTTGAGAGGTTTTCCACTCGAGCTTGTTGTGCACCACATTCCTCTTAAACCCGACACTACACCTATACGCCAACGTCAGCGTAGATTGCCTGAGCATTATAGACAGGGGGTTTACACGGAAATTAAAAAGCTCTTAGAAGCTGGTTTGATTTTTCCTGTCGATAACACTGAATGGGTGTCTCCTATTGTTATAGTCCCTAAAAAGAATCAACAGCTTTGCATATGCGTTGATTATAAGCAGCTTAACAAAGCTACCATTAAGGACTACTACCCTTTGCCTTTTATTGACCAAATCCTTGACTCTTTGGCGGGGAGGGAGATATATGCTTTCTTAGATTGCTTTTCTGGGTACAATCAAATGGCTATCGCTGATGAGGATAAGCTCAAAACCACTTTCACCACTATATTTGGCACATATGCATATCATGTCATGCCGTTTGGGCTTTGTAACGCAGGTGCTTCATATCAGCGCTATAAGCATGAATCCTTTCGTGATGATTTGACGGATTTCTTAAAGATCTTCATGGATGATTTGGGGATTGGGACCACCCATGATAAACTTGTTGCAGCCCTTAGGTATGTCTTTCACAAGTGCCGTGAAAAATCAATAGCTTTGAATGCAAAAAAGTGTGTGTTTGGGGTCACTTATGGCATTTTGTTGGGTCACCTCATTAGCAAGCATGGCATTTCTATGGATCCCCAAAAAGTTGAGGCTATTCTTGCATTTTTACCACCCACTACCGTGCGTCAAGTACGGGGTTTTCTTGGAGCCGCTAAACACTATAGCCGCTTCATTAAAGATATGGCACATCTTATTTTACCGCTAAATACACTTTTGCAAGTTGAGCACAAATTCATTTGGGGGGAACCTCAACAAAATTCTTTCTCTTCTCTTAAAAGTGCATTCACTACTGCCCCTATTCTCAAACCACCTGATGCATCCAAGCCTTTTCATTTATTTTCTTCTTGTTCTCATTTGGTAATATCCGCTTGCATTGCACAACTTTATGATTAAAAGATGCACCCCATTGCATATTATAGCCGCAAGCTTAAAGATGCTGAAACGCGCTACACATGGGTTGAGAGAGCTTGTCTAGCTATTGCTGAGAGTGCTAGGAAGTTTCACACATATATGGCTACCCAACACACCATCATCTATGTCTCTAAAGATTCATTGCGCCTTTTATTGAATAAGTTAGAGCCCCCTGAGCGTATTATACGCTGGATTGTTGAGTTGTGCAGGCCTTTGACTATGAGCTTAAATCTAAACCTCCTGCATTGCAAAAGTTAGTGGATTGCTTAGCTGATGTAATCCCATGCAAAGATGAGCCTATTGCACCTGCACCTCAGTTGTTTCGCATTGAGTATGCACATGAGTGGTATGACCAAATTGCTCATTATTTGTCCACACTTGAGTTTCCTTCTGACATGAGCAAAGCCGCGAAGAAGAGATTAGTTACACATGCTCAAAAATTCACTATCATTGATGGGTCTTTGTACCACAAGGGGTTTGAGGGTATTTATCGTCGATGTGTTGCACGAGAGGAAATTCCACACATTTTGAAAGAGTGTCATGATAGTGCATGTGGAGGTCATTTCGCTGGGAAACTCACTGCATTGAAAATTTTGAGGGCTGGGTATTGGTGGCCATCTGTTTTTAAAGATTCATTTGAGTGGTGTAAAAGATGTGATGTTTGCTAGAGAGCCACCCGCCTTGAGAATCGTTTGCGCCCTAATAATCCTATTCTAGTTGCCCTTCCTTTCGAGAAGTGGGGGATTGACTATGTGGGTCCTATTACACCTACTTCCCGGCATGGGAAATCTTATATCATTGTTGCTACGGACTACTTAACCAAGTGGAGTGAGACTAGAGCTGTGAGGAAAGATGATGCACGCACTACTGCTACATTTTTGACTGAGCATATCATTTATCGTTTTGGGGCACCTGCTGAGTTAGTTTCTGATAGGGGGACCCATTTTCTTAATGATGTCATTGAGGAACTCACTGCTTATTTCAATATCCGTCATGATAAAACCACCCCCTACAAACCTTCTACTAATGGGCAAGTTAAGAGCACAAACAAAACTTTAGTCACTATCCTTAGAAAAACTGTGGACACTCATAAAAGAGATTGGGATGAGAAGTTGCCAGCAGCTGTTTGGGCTTATAACACTACTTTCAAGGAAGCCACAGGGTTCACTCCTTTCTCTTTAGTTTATGGACAAGAATGTGTGTTACCTATTGAGCATGAGTTGTCAAGTTTGAGGTTTTTGCATGAGCACACACTACCTTTAGAAGAGAGTTTGCAAGAGAGATTGGGCACTTTGGAGCATCTAGATGAGTGGAGATTGAGAGCCTATCTACATCAAGAGGTTGCTAAAAAACGTCAAACCAAGCAACGTGATAAGAAAGCTAAAACCTATTCTTTTGAGAAAGGGCAATTGGTTCTTCTCTATGACGCACGTCATGAGCTTTTCCCTGGGAAGTTGAGCCATTTATGGTCGGGTCCTTATCGCATTATTGAGGTTTTTCCTCGCAATAAAGTCCAGCTTGCAGAAATGGATGGGACATGGTTCTCTACCAAAACCAATTTTGATAAAATTAAGCCCTATTGGATGTGATGGCATTGACTTTTCCGTTATGAGTTGCAGATGCTGTTGAATCTTCCACGTCTTTTTGGAGTCTATACTTTGATGGAGCATGTAGGGGCAAGGACAAACTTGGTAGTTGCGGCATTGTCATATATCCACCTGAAGGGAATGCTATTCTTTTGGGAGTTCTTTTGGGAGATCATTTGAGCAACAATATTGCTGAATATCAGGCACTTTTGATTGGTTTGAGAGCACTCCTTCTTTTGGGAGCATCTCATGTTCATATCTATGGAGATTCACAACTCGTGGTACACCAGTTTCATGGCCAAGCCCGCACCCTCCACCCTTTGATGCACTACTATAGCCTTTTAGACCGTGACCTTTTCACACATTTCCCCTCTTCTACCTTGACTTTTTTACCTCGTCATGAAAATCGTGTTGCAGATTCCTTAGCTTTGATGGCCCTTTCTGGTTCCTTTACCCAAAATTTTGATCGTGCCTTGGTGGATACCCGTTCCTTTGACATTGATCCTTGGGAAATAGTGCAAGACCTTAAGTGTTTGGGAGTTGAGGAGTTGGGTAGTTTGCTAAGAGTTTTCAAATCATCCCATCCTTCCACTTTTGCTTCTCTTATTCTATCGATGACCCGTTGATTGATTCACTTGTCAGCTGTTACCTTTCTCACTATAGATCCCAGCCATTTGCTCATGATCCTGTAGCCCAATGGAGAAGGCACTAGTCTAACCGGAAATTCTGGGTTCACACTAGCCAGCTAGCTTTCCCCGCAGGACGCCACTGTTGCATTTTTTTTCCGCCCTATCCTTCACGTCATATCCTCACTTGTGTTTCACGCGCACAACATTTTTTTTGCAAGAAGAAACCTTCGTCAAAGCACCGCAATCAAGGGTGTGTGGGTTGAATAGTGCACGGTGTTGAACATTGTGCTAGGATCCAAATTTTTGCACTTGGGGCCGCATATTGCCCCATATAAAAATATAAAAATATCGGGGTTCTAGAGTACGACAGAACTTGTGCAATGTGCCCTTGTCCTTGAGGCTCTTCCCCAATGATCCGATCATCCTCTTCTTGTGTCCACAATCGTGGCATATCTAGGTCTGACATAATAAGAAATTATGTTATGTATACATCTTACCTATACTCGTGAGATAAACCACACTAAGGACACTTGTAAAGAGTGGCATACTCATACCAAAAGAGAATACAATTATTCGGACAAGTATGGTGTGTGTTATGTTCCATCCCTAGGGAGTGAAACATTTCTTTTTCTTATGCATGGTCCGAAGGCATCTCATTGTCGTGGTAGAATTTGATCCTTCAATAACCTATTACATATAACAGAACGAATAGTAAAGGAGAATGAAAAAACATTCATGCAAGCATGTGAAACATAGAGAGGGACACATATCCCATAAGTTTTGAAACGTATGTATCAGACCACCCATATATTGATTGCAAGTTCAATATGGAGAGGCAAGTGCAGAGAACTTAAACATGTGCTCCACAGTAAAGTGGTAGATGGGCAAGCCTACATAGCTCTTTTTCCTCTCGAGATGCATGCTCCACATGTCATATGATGTCTTCTACCTCATGATCATCTACTCCGTGGATTGTTTCATGCAGGGCATCTATCATGTCAACCATGTCATGTTCTAGAACTTGATCCGAGTCCGTAAAAGCTTGCTCGTGTTCCAATCCCATCGAGGTTGCCTCTACCCTTGCTCTTTTGCTCCGCTTAGGTTGGATATCCACCATTTCATTGTTGTTTGGGCAAACTTTGACGCCAATAAGTAGATGTTGTAAGTGCTATACTAGAAATACATCCCATTTTTTAGAATGCCCATTATAAATTCTTCGGCTTTGGGCAACTTGGTACTTACAATGACTGCATGGGCACAAGTTTTCTCCTCTAAATTGATAAAAATTTAAAGGTCCATAGCACTCTCGGGCTCCATGTATGTTGAATACACATGTGAATTTGGGTCCAAATGAGGGGTAGGTGGAGCTTCTTTTATACTTCATGCATGGCCTAGTCCAGTATATTCTTGTTTTTTTATGGAAAGATGTCGGAATGCCAAAAATTTTAAAATTTAAATGTAAAAAAGGAATTTAAAAATAAACTTAAGTGGCCATCGAAATAAGTGTCAAAAATAATATCTATTGATGTGCATTTCTACGCTTTTTCGACGTGTATATCGACGGTTATTTTGATACCGATTTCGATGACTATTTCGATGCTGGAGATTTTTAACAAAACCGCGACGTCTCACTATTAGTGTTTTCAAAAACTAGTTTTTCTTTCCCTCTTCAAAAAATTGAAGGTTCTCTTCTCTCCCCCCCATCCCTTTCTTGTTTCAGTTTTTTTATTATGTCTCTAATATGCACCTTCTAATTGTGTCCTCTCCATTCCTGCATCCCTTTCTTGTTTTAGTTTTTATTTATGTGTTTGTCTCTAATGTGTGGCTTCTAATTGTATGTTTGTTTTGGAGCTTCTAATTTGCTAAGATTCCAAGTAGCCCTTCACCTTTCTCTTATTTTTGTTTGTTCATTTGCTTTGATTTTGATAATTGCACCCTTGGGTGCTGTGGTTTATGATTAGCTTAGGTTTAAACATGCATGTATCTAGCTTAAGGCTATGCTTAAGCAAGCTTAGTTTTAAGCATGCATACATCTAGCTTTAGCTTAGGTTTAAGCATGCATGCATCTATCTTAAGGCTTATGCATAAGCTTAAGTATTATGCTCAAGCTCTATGCATAAGGCTTAAGGTTAGGCAAAGAGATTCAAGTTTATGCATATAGCTTCAAGTTTATGCAAAGATATTGTTTGTTTCCTTTGCCTTCCTAAGCTCTATTAATGATATGATTTTCTTGTTGCTTTGCTTGTGTTGTGTGTATTTGCAGGTTTGCCTATCTTTACACAATCTCTTCACTTCCAGGTATGGACCGTAAACACTTGTTACTTATGTTTTGTTTTTCTTTTTTTACTTATATACAAGAGGCCCTGAGATGGTGAGGTGGGTAGATAAAGCATGTTGTATAGGCTTCTTTCCTTGTATAGAATTTATGCAAGAAGCTCATGCATAGAGCTTGCAAGCTCTATGCATAGGCTTCTTGCAAGATCTATGCATAGGCTTATAGCTTGTGTAAGATTCCTCCTCAGCTTGAATAATGAATAAGCTTTACTTCAATCCCCTATAATCATTTCCTATTTCTGAATACAAGAAAATAGTCCTTATTTTTATCTAGAGAGAAGAAAAACTCTAGAGAGAGGTAAGTCAATAGTGAGATATTTTTGGATAAACAAATCCTCCTAATATCAAAAATATATTTTCCTGAAACAAAAGTTCAAAATAAATTCTCCAAGGTGCATTAGGAATCAATTAAAAATGATATAAGTGACCTTAGCCAAGGATCAAGATTTTCTGAAATTTTTGGATTATGGTCCAATTAAGGTTCCTATGGGCCAATAAGATTAATCCAAGTGTTGGAATGAGATAAATCCAATGAATAAAGGAAAATACCCAAAAATGAGTAAATGCTCACAGAAGATGAAGAGTTGACTGAGTACAAGCTATATTAGTTAAAAATTATGAGATATTACTAAAAAATGAGATATTTTGGAGGAATGATGAATTTTGACACCTTGGTAAGGAGGGGGAGACCTTTGAAGTAGGAGCCTCCTTCACATATGTGGGGAGGTTTTTAATTCAAAAATATTAAGATATTTTTGTCTCTCCTCTCTCCTGAATCAAACTAGATCAAAATGGGAGCTAAACTGATCCAAATCTTGTCCAAATTCAACCAGACTAAAGCTGAAAAATTCTAGAACTTAGTTGGACTCAATTAGAGGCCTCCCTCACCTATATTGTATTCTCATATGTGAACTAGACCATGCTAGTATTACATTAAAATAAGCATATTTTCTATTATCTCATACTTTTGGAGAGATTGGAGCTTCTCTCTCTCTTCAACAATCCTTGGAGCTTTCCTCTCAACACACTAAGCCAATTGATTAGCAAAATCAAGAGGTAAGATGTAATTTCATGGTTTTTCCTTAATATTCTCAATGTTTTCACTTCTCAACCCCTCTCAAGCTTGACAAGTTTCAAATGGACTGTTTTTCAATGCAAATTAAGCTTTCTAAAGAATTCTAATGATTAATCACAAAAAGTTTATCTTTGTGCTTAATTTAGGATATTTTTTATGTACGTCTCTCTCTCTCCAAAAGAATGGTCATTCCTATGACTAATTCTTATTCAAATGGATGCTTCTCATTGATAAATTCAGTTCAAAAATCAAACTGTATGCTAGTTAAGCTAGAGGTTAGAAAATGGCTTTTTTATGCTTTTATGCTAATAAAATTTAGCAAACTTATGATTTAATTCCATAAATTGGATTTAGGTCTAAATGATAGTTATTCTGTCATAATAGTATTACAAAGTCTTATTCTTTCCAAAAATATTAAAAATCATCAGTAATAGCAGCGGAGCTATGGTAAAATTTTTAGAAATTAATACATAACTCATTCTTATGCATAATGTGAAAAGAGGAATTCCTACCATATTTTAGGATTAGTCATCCTATGCTAAAAGAATAATTTTCATCACATCCATGAAAAAAAATAGTGTTTATGCATAAATAATTAATTAAAGAAAAGAGAAAATTTTGGTAATTTTATTTTTATGCAAAAAGAGGAATTCCCATGATAATGGAGATCCATGTAATTAAATGAAAAAGAAGAAAATTTGATATATTAAAATAATGAATATTTTTATTTAAAATAAAAGAGGAATTTTAGATAAATTTATTTTTATGCTTGAGAAAATTTAAATGATAAAAGAGGAATTCCCATGGCATTTGGAATTCAATCATTTAAATGGTAAAAGTGGAATTCTTGACATATTTGAACTAATGGATATTTTTATTTAATTTTAAGAGAAATTTTAGATAAATTTATTTTTATGCATGAGAAAATTTAAATGATAAAAGAGGAATTTCCATGACATTTGGAATTCAATCATTTAAATGGTAAAAGTGGAATTCTTGGCATAATTTAATTAACAGATATTTTTATTTAAAATTAAAGAGAAATTTTAGATAAATTTATTTTATGATAAAAGAGGAATTTCTATGACAATTGGAATCCAATCATTAAATGAGAAAAATAGAATTTTAAGCTTATTCAAAAAAAATGGATATTGGTATTTAGTTAAAGAAGAAATTTTATGGTATTTAAGTCGAGAAAGAATTGAATTAATTTTGGGTGACAAAAGAGAAATGCTCACCAAAATTCCACCTAGAGAATAAGGGTTGATAAATTAAGTGGTAGAAAGAATATCTTTAGATATTTTATGTGGTTAAATCACTAAATTGGTATTTATTAGCTCTTTTCCTTGGTACCCAAGCAAAACATAACCAAATCTTTATAAAGGAATCCCACCAATACAGTGGTCGGGTGGTTGGCTAACCCATGGGCTGGCTGGATCGAGGGATTCTTAGGATTAGTTACGTTAGTTAGATTAAGTCCTAAGAGAAGACCCTTGTTCTGTGGGAGGGAATCAATGGTTGTGCCTCGTTAAAGGAGGAAAAAAACGGTGATTCTATGGACCAAGTGCAAGTCTCTTCTTTGATCTGACCATGTGACTTCAGGCTCGATCGGATCAGTCTGAATAGTTAAGACTTTGACCCGTTAGATTAATTCTTCCGTTCAAAGATTTTCCCTGAGGAATCACATGTGCCTTTCGGGAGAGAGAAGTTTTTTTGAGCTCGGTTTCGGAGGGAAACTGCCGGACTAGTATCTTGTCCTGAAAGTGATACATGGTGTTATTTTATATCACGCGATGACTCGAAATTTTGGACTTGCCTGCTATATCTACAGACTCCTTAGTCACTTTATTCCCAAGGAGAAGATAGTAGCTCCCTTGGCAGTAAGGGAACATTTGTATTAGGGCATGGCTATAACCCAGTACCACCGTCTTATGCGTCTCTCGAGGAGATTTTGACTTCTGGAGCCGAGCTTCTCTATGTACATATTGCAACCTTTATATAAATAAAGAAATGTTTTGTGGAAAAATTCCATGTTATATAAGTGATTGTTTATTGAACGAATTGATAAAGCAAAATATGTTACCGGACATATGTCATAAATCTCCAATAAGATCATTTATCTTATTTTAAAAATTATTTTTTGAACCTCTTAATTCTTAGGATCTCGTGGACGAAATCAAAATAAAAATTTAATAATGTATCATTTTTGGCAGAATCATGAGGCAAGGGAACCGTGGCCGTCAGCCAGACCCTTTCACTGATGAAGAAGAAGAGCTTGACCCCGACATTCACAAGGCTCTTCACAGAACTCAGCCAGGACTCTTCAAAGGTAAAGGGGAGAACTTGGGTGAAGCTGTAGAGAATGGGTTGAAGAAATGGAGGAGTATTTTGATGTCACCGATTACAATGAGAGGAGAAAATGGCTCTTGTCAGGCTGAAAATTGTGGAAACAGCCAGGGTGGCATGGAGAAACCATTGTGATACCAACCATCTAGATAGGAATACCCAATCATGGAATGATCTTAAAGCCTATTTAAGGAAGAGATTTTGTCCCCTCGGGTTTTTAGAAACTAAAATGAATGAATTTTTAGAGCTAAACCAGGGGAGAAAAACCATTGACCTTCTACAATATTGCTCGCGCATCCTGCCGCTTTGACATAAATCCCTTTAATCCTAATCTGACTCATTCTTGCTTTTAAGTAGTGGATGGAAATGTGGTCTTAGATGACTTTGGCAATGAGATGAAGTCTCAAATCCACAAGTTATACCATGTAGCCTTTGCTCCGACTGCATGACTACATGGTATAAACTTAATAAGGCCAAGAAGGAATGAGTCGTGAATCAAATCAAAAGTGATTTTATGCCAGCACTAAGTAGTGAAGAGGTCTATCCTAGATAGATAAAACATTACATGGTGAATGTGATGAAGCATTGGTGCAGTGACATCACATGTAAGGTAAAGTGAGGGGGACAAAAGCCTTAGAATTACTCACAAGAGATTTGGGAAGAGGAGTGTAGAAAGCACCGTGCAAATCCCCAAAGGTATAAGTAGCAAGAGGAGGCTTCCAAAATGAATGGAGAGCATAGGAAGCTCCCATCTTGGAAACGGTGGATGGGATGCTTTTCACACCTACTTTGTAAGTGTTAATGCACATCACTAACTTTTTTTGGCATAATGGAAAATTCATTTTTTTAATAAGTACTCATGCCTACAGCTACGAGTGGTTGATCATGTTGTGAGTGATGCAGAAGAAAGGTATGCCCTATTTGCAATGGGACATATGCCCTCCTCGAGCAACTTGAGCGAGAGGGCCACAATGTGAATTGGATGGATCTAGTGAATATGGTAAAACTCTACATTTTCCACCCATCAATTAGTTTTTTCTTCACTTGTCAATTCTAAGTTTTCCCCCTTGAATACTCTTTTGCAAGGACTAGTGCCAAACCCTGAGGGGATGATGATTAGAAGCCATATATTTGGGCCTCAGTGGCATAATTCTTTTTGTCAAATCTATGCCTCTTTTTGTGTAATTTTTGTCAGGTCCATTATGAGCTATTTAACTTTTTTTACTTAATAAAATTTGATCTTTCATGACCTTTCAGTAGAGAACAGGGATGTAATTTGTAAAACACGTATTGTAGGTACACCTAACTACAGAATTGCACCTCAGTGTACCATTATTATTATTTTTTAACCTGCATCCGTTAAAATAGGCGTTGAACTAAGTATGGGCGATTCCTCCAAGATTTTGGTACTCTAACGTAGTCAGGGTCATTACTGACTAAACTGATCTGACTGAACCTGTGAGTCAGTTGGTCAGATCAAGGAAGAAACTTTCACTTGGATCATAGAAACCAACACTTTTTTCCCTATCGAGCGGCACGCCGTTGATTCTTTTTCCATAGAACAATTACTATCTGGGATTTACTTCATCTATCGTACTATAACAGAATTGAGTCTCATTTTACGGATCCATCAGTCCAGCCTACAGTCCCATGGGTTAGCCAACCGCGTCCAACCACTATAGTGATGGGATCCAATTAGGAATTTGGTTAGGTTTTGTCCCGGGTACCAGGGAAAAGAGTTCCCAGGTCCCCTAGCCGGATATTCATGCAAATTTAATGCCAGTCACACCACTTACACACCGAATATGAAATTGCCTTTTTCACAGATTCAGCTATCTTTAAACAATCATTTAATAAAACCATAGTGTCATTGATCATAAACCTCAAAATCTCTAGTTGAATCCTTATCTCTAATCATTCCTTCATCGGTGTATCTATGGCATCATTGGCAACCAGAACGCTCACCACCTGTCCACTCAAGGGCCTTTTCGACAGTTCCTACCTCATAGTACCCGGCAATATATTATCTTATAAAAGTTAAGATGGAATCTCCGTTGAAGATCAGCAAGATCAACCAATAGATCCATATAAAAAATTCATGGACTTATCCATTTGAGGATCAGCAAGGTCAATCAACCAGATTCATGCCCGGTTTTAGAAAACAACTCTTACTCCTTGTTCCAATATCTTCCCCGACGCACGTGTGGGTATCTTCGATGACCCAGAGCCCGAGTACCGTATGGTCAGCACCCTCTAGGATCCTTCGCAAGTCACCTAGCGCTTCACTCATAGGCCGCTTCCTTGGTCCCTCATCCACCGTACCGGAAGCTCACCACATTTAAATCAAACCGAGGCTGGTCAAGACCTCGGCTAACCTTGCTCCATGTAAGACGTCCTCCGTTGACTCTCCGTCAGCTGTTGCAGCTTTATCAGGTCTCCACGACCTTAATCACAAGACGGTCAAAATGCTTCCCCAGCATTCTTGACATAAAACGATCATTTAAAAATAGGTCATAAATATAATTTCTATGACGAACTCTCGTCTTTCTACATTGTTCCACATCAATCCAATTACTTAATCCACATGCATTTCATATGTATTCCCATTCTCATCCAATCACATCATTTTCCATTCTCATCCAATCACATCATTTCCCATTCTCATCCAATCTCATCGTTTCCCATTCTCATCCAATCTCATCGTTTTCCATCCATCGCATCTTTCCTCATTTATCCTCATCAGATCTCATCCACTCGCATCTACCCATATTCACAACTCATCACATAACATTCATTCACATCTTATCCATTCACATACATCTATCTCGATTCACATCACATATCATCCATTCACATCTATCCCAATTTACATCACATCCATTTCACATCACATCTCATTCATTCTTATCCCGATTCACATGACATCACATCTCATCCATTCACATCCAGATTCACATCACATTACATCTCATCCATTTACTCACATCAACATCACATCCTCTCACATGCACATCCACATCCACATACACATCCACATCCATACGTCCACATCCATTCTTCCACATACACATCCACATTCATTCTTCCACATACACATCCACATCCATTCTTCCACATACACATCCACATCCATACATCCACATAAACATCCACATCCATACATCCACATCTAATCTTCCACATACACATCCACATTCATTCTTCCACACATACACATCCACGTCTAATCTTCCACATACACATCCACATTCATTCTTACACATAAACATCCGCATACACATCCACATCCATACATCCACATACACATCCACATCCATTCTTCCACATACAACACAGCCACATTCATTCTTCCACATACACAGCCACATCCATTCTTCCACATACACATCCACATCCATTCTTCCACATACACATCAACATTCATTCTTTCACATACACATCCACATCCATACATCAACATACACATCCACATCCATTCTTCCACATACACATCCACATTCATTCTTCCACATACACATCCATGTACTTCCCATCTCACCCTTTCACATATCCTCTCATCTCATTATTCACATCCACATCCATTTTATTACATCACATCTTATCACATCCTATTTTCATTATTCACTTCCACATCCATTTTATTACATCACATCTTATCACATCCTATTTTCATCTTATCACATTCATTCACATCCTATCGCATCCCATACACATCTTATCACATCCATTCACATGCTATCACATCCCATACACATCTTATCACATCCTATCACATCCCGTACACATCTTATCACATCCATTCACATGCTATTCCCATTTAATAGCTTTTTCTAGTTTGATATCGATAATGGGACTTTTTTTAAATTTCTACCAATTGTTTGGCCTAATCAAAGGTTCTTTTTCTCGATGAGTATTTTCATATTCCTTCATAATTCCTCAATTGAATTATATTCAATATTCCTCTTTTGAATAAAAGAATTCATGGGATTTGTAGAAATCAATTCTACCTATATTTTCACTTTTGGTAAATAATCATAAATTGAATTATACTAAAATTTTCTCTTCTCCCATTTAATTTCTTGGATCTCAATTACCATGGGAATTCCTCTTTTTCCATTTGATTATTTCCATTCCAATGTCATGGGAATTCCTCTTTTTTTGTCAATTATTTCTCATAAAATAAATTCATCTAAAATAAAATATCCATTATTTTAATATGCTAGGAGTTTCTCTTTTCCCATCTAAATGATGGAATTCCAAATGTCATAGGAATTCCTCTTTTAACATATTTAAATATTTCTCATAGATAAAATAAATTTATCTAAAATTCATCTTTGAATTTAAATGAAGTATCCAATAATTCCAATATGCTAGGAATTTCTCTTTTCCCATCTAAATGATGGAATTCCAAATGTCATAGGAATTCTCTTTTAACATTTTAATATTTCTCAAGGATAAAATAAATTTATCTAAATTTCATCTTTGAATTTAATTAAAATATTAATTAATTCCAATATGCTAGGAATTTCTCTTTTTCCATCTCAAAACAATGATGGAATTCCAAATGTCATAGGAATTCCTCTTTTAACATTAAAAATGAATTACTACAAATTTTTATTTTGCTAATTACTATTTATGCATAAACATAAATATCAAATTTTCCATGATTATATTGAGAACCATTCAATTCATCTAGGATGATTAATCCTAGAATATGGTAGGAAGTTCGCTTTTCATAATATAAATGAAAATGATTTATGTGTTTATTTTTTAAAAAGTTGGCCATAGCTCTGCTGCTATTACTGATAATTCTCAATAAATTTGAAAGAATAAAGTTTAGTATTATTCATGTGACTAGAGTAACCACTAATTAGATCATTATCCAAATATGGATTGATTCTTAATTTTACCATAAATTAAATAGCATAAAAGTATTAAAAACCATTATTTTGGCCTCCAATTAGTCAAGCATAGAAATTAATTTTTGATTAGAAAAATGCTTCATGAGAAGCTTCATTTGAATTGAGAATAGGTCATAAGAATGACCATTCTTTGGGGGAGAGAGAGAAATGCTTAAAAACCATTATAAATTAAGCATAAATGAAAATTTATGTATTTCCTCATTACCATACATTAAAGAACTTCAATAGTATTCAAAAGCCATTCAAATTAATGCTTCTCAAGCTTGAGAGGGGTTGAGAAGAGAAACATTTGGAGATTTAAGAAAAAGAAGACAATAATCCACACTTTACCTCCTAAATTACTTGATTCTCTGATCACAATAGAGGCTCCCAACCAATCAATTGGTTTCGTATGTTGTTGGAGTCACCAAGGAAGATTGAAGAGAGAAAGAAGCTCCAATCTCTTCAATTTTTAGAGGATAATAGAAAATATCATTATTTCAGTATAATACTGGCATGGTATGGTTCTCATATTTTTTTACAAAGGGCTAAGGATCTATTTATAGGTGAGGGAGGCCTCTAACCAAGTCCAACTAGTTTCTAGAATTTTCCAGGTTCAATTTGGCTGTATTTGGACAAGATTTGGACCTAGTTTGGCTCCCTTTTGATTTGGTTTGATCTAGGAGAGAGGAGAGATAAAAATATCACAATATTTTTGAGTTTAAAACTCCACCACACAAGTGACATAGGCGCCTCCTTGAAGATCTCCCTTCTCCTTACCAAGGTGTCAAAATTGAATCATTATACCCAAAATATCTCATTTTTTTAGTAATACTCGTAGTTTTTTACTAATAAACCTTGTCCTTAGTCAACTCTTCATCTTATGTGAGCATTTACTCATTTTTGGGGGTTTTTCTTTTATAAATTGGATTTCTCTCCTCTCCACACTTGGATTGATCCTATTGGCCCATAGGAACCTTAATTGGACCATAATCCAAAATTTTTTGAAAATCTAGACCCTTAGGCTAAGGTCCGTTATACATAATTTCAACTAATTCCAATTGCACATTGGAAAGTTCTTTTTGAATTTCTGTTTTAGGGGAACCCATTTTAGACACTAGGAGAATTTTTATATCCAAAAATATCTCAATTTTGGACTACCTCCCTCTAGACATTTTCTCTCTAGGTCAAAACACGGTAAAACAGAAACTTTCTTTTATTTCAGAGAGGGAAATAATTATGAGATGAGAAGGCAAGGTTCTTACACCTGTACACCTCAAAAGCTGGAGGGAGGAATCTTACATCCTACCCCACTTAAAAAACGTGAGATGTCCTCATCTCGCAAACTAGAGGACAACTCTTTCCCTTAAGATCCAACTGATTCTCGGGTTCCTTATATTCTAGTCAACCCAACAGAATCCTGGGATAAATATCCCTTATATAGAACTCATCATCAAATAACAATTCATTCAGATCATATCATTTATATCCTTAACACAATAATGGTCCATAAGACCGAAAAAAAATTTCTTCTGGACATTCCTCCACGGGAATTTCAGTCAAGCAAGTTCTCAAATTGTCATCCATTACCTTGATCCACCGGGTCAAGTGTTAACAGTAGCAATCTGACAGCATAATCCACTAATCTCATAGTGATTTGCTAAAGTCATTATCATCACTCGAGTTACGAACATCATCACAGGGACTTGTCCCATTCATCCTCATTGTGGCTTTGCTAAACTTATCGCTTTTCAACCAAATCTCAAGAATAATCATTTTTCAATCAGAATCCAATTCAACTCATCAGTTCTCAACCATAGTTTTAAATTCATATTAACCACATTCGAATTCATCATCTAGATAGCATTTTTGCTTATAATTTCAAGGTCTTACATTTACTCGTATATACTGCCAGTAAAGAGCTGCAGTTATACCCTCGGTATATACGGGTAGTCACGGTCTTTGGAATTATAAGGTAAATACCATCATGTCTAGGCCTTAAGCAAGTCAGGGATTTCATACAATTGCAGTACTTCCATCTGAAGACCCAATTACCAATTTACGAATTTCAGTCTGAATATTAATTTGTATGAATTTCATCACACAATTCCAACCTTTTACTGTTGCTTCATAAATTTTTGACATTTTTTGGCTTTTCAGTTGATCCACTTTAGCCAATTGGCTCTGATACCAGCTGAAAGATCCCTTCCCCCTCCGCGCAATGGATTCGGGGGTGCTAGCAACGAAAGTAGCACTTCTTGCGCGGAGCAGGATCCCTCACTCGGGGCCTCGCCCACCACCACGGATATCCGGACAAGAGACTAATCCCTTGGTTCTTCAAAAACCAAACCCAAAAAAACTTCCCCCTAACGGAAAGTACGGGCGATTCCTTCAAGTCTTCAAGATATTTGTGCTCTAACGTAGTCAGGGTCATTACTGACCAAATTGATCCGACCGAACTTGAGTCACTTGGTCAGATCAAGGAAGAAACTTGCACTTGGATCATAGAAACCAATGCTTTTTTTCCCATCGAGATGTAGAGTCGTTGATTCTTTTTCCATAGAACAATTACTATCCGGGATTTACTTCATCTATCGTACTATAACAGAATTGAGTCTCATTTTACGGATCCATCAGTCCAGCCTAACCCCATCCAGCCCCATGGGTTAGCCAACCTCCCACCCACTATAGTGATGGGATCCAATTAGGAATTTGGTTAGGTTTTGTTCCGGGTACTAGGGAAAAGAGTTCCCAGGCCTCCCCTAGCCAGATATTCATCCAAATTTAGTGCCACTCACACCACTTACACACCCAATATGAAATTGCCTTTTTCACAGATTCAGCTATCTTTATACAATCATTTAAAGAAACCATAGTGTCATTGATCATAAACCTGAAAAATCTCCAGTTGAATACTTATCTTTAATCATTCCTCAATCAGTGTATCTATGGTATCATTGGCCATTAGAACGCTCACCACGTGTCCACTCAAGGGCCTTTTTGATAGTTCCTAGCTCATAGTACCCGCAAATATATTCTCTTATAAAAATCAAGATGGAATCTCCGTTGAAGATCAGCAAGATCAACCAACAGATCCATATAAAAAAGCCATGGACTCATCCGTTTGAGGACCAGCAACGTCAATAAACCAGATCCATGCCCGGTTTCAGAAAACAACTCTTACTCCTTGTTTAAATATCTTCCCCGACACGCACGTGTGGGTATCTTCGACGACCTAGAGCCCGAGCACCGTATAGTTAGCACCCTCTAGGATCCTTTGCAGGTCACCCAACACTTCACTCATAGGTCGCTTCCTTGGTCCCTCATCCATCGTACCGGAAGCTCACCATTTAAATTGAACTAAAATTGGTCAAGACCACAGCGGACCTTGCTACGCGAGACGTCCTCCGTTGACTCTCCGTCAACTGTTGCAACTTTATCAATTAGGTCTCCACCACGACCTTAATCACAAGACGGTCAAAATGCTTCCCCAGCATTCTTGACATAAAATAGTCATTTAAAAATAGGTCATAAATATAGTTTCTATAACGAACTCGCGTCTTTCTACATTATTCCACATCAATCCACATTACTGAATCCACATCCATTTCATATGTATTCCCATACTCATCCAATCACATCATTTTCCATCTCATCGCATCTTTCCTCATTTATCCTCATCAGATCTCATCCACTCGCATCCACCCATATTCACAACTCATCACATCACATTCATTCACATCTTATCCATTCATATACATCTATCCCTATTCACATCACATATCATCCATTCACATCTATCCTAATTTACATCACATCTCATCACATCCATTTCACATCACATCTCATTCACATCCATTTCACATCTCATTCATTCACATCCCGATTCACATGACATCACATCTCATCCATTCACATGACATCACATCTCATCCATTCACATCCCGATTCACATCACATTACATCTCATCCATTTACTCACATCGACATCACATCCTCTCACATGCACATGCACATCCATACATCCACATCCATTCTTCCACATGCACATCCACATCCCGATCCATACATCCTCATACACATCCACATCCATCCTTCCGCATACACATCCACATCCATTCTTCCACATACACATCCACATCCATTATTCCACATACACATCCACATTCATTCTTTCACATACATAGCCACATTTATTCTTCCACATACACAGCCACATTCATTCTTCCACATATACATCCACATCCATTCTCCCACATACACATCCACATTTATTCTTCCACATACACATCCACATCTGTACATCCACATACACATCCACATCCACATTCACATCCACAACTTCCATACATCCATATCCACTATTCCACATATACATCCACATTCATTCTTCCACATACACATCCACATCCATTCTTTCATATACACATCCACATCCATTCTTTCATATACACATCAACATTCATACATCCACATACACATCCACATCCATTCTTTCACATACACATCAACATCCATACATCCACATCCATTCTTTCACATACACATCCACATTAGTTCTTCCATATACACACCCACATTCATTCTTCCACATACACATCCACATCCATTCTTCCACATTCACATCCATATTCATTCTTCCACATACACATCCACATCCATTCTTCCACATACACATCCACGTTCATTCTTCCACATACACATCCATGTACTTCCCATCTCACCCTTTCACATATCCTCTCATCTCATTATTCACATCCACATCCATTTCATTACATCACATCTTATCACATCCTATTTTCATCTTATCACATCCTTTTATCACATTCATTCACATCCTATCGCATGCCATACACATCCATTCACATCCTATCACATCTTATCACATCCATTCACATGCTATTCCCATTTAATAGCTTTTTCTAGTTTGATATCGATAATGGGACTTTTTCTAAATTTCTACCAATTGTTTGGCCTAATGAAAGGTTCTTTTTCTCGACGACTATTTTCATATTCATTCACAATTCCTCAATTGACTTATATTCAATATTCCTCTTTTGAATAAAAGAATTCATGGGATTTGTAGAAAACAATTCTACCCATATTTTCACTTTTGGTAAATAATCATAAATTGAATTATACTAAAATTTTCTCTTCTTCCATCTAAAATAAAATATCCATTATTTCAATATTCTAGGAATTTCTCTTTTCCCATCTAAATGATGGAATTCCAAATATCATAGGAAATCCTCTTTTAACATTTAAATATTTCTCATAGATAAAATAAATTTATCTAAAATTCATCTTTAAATTTAAATGAATTATCCACTAATTCCAATATGCTAGGAATTTCTCTTTTCCCATTTAAATGATGGAATTCCAAATGTCATAGGAATTCCTCTTTTAACATTTAAATATTTCTCATAGATAAAATAAATTTATCTAAAATTTATCTTTGAATTTAAATGAATTATCCAATAATTCCAATATGCTAGGAATTTCTCTTTTCCCGTCTAAATGATGGAATTCCAAATGTCATAGGAATTCCTCTTTTGACATTTAAATATTTCGCATAAATAAAATAAATCTATCTAAATTTTATATTTAAATTTCATTAAAATATTCTTAATTCCAATATGCTAGGAATTTCTCTTTTCCCATCTCAATGATGGAATTCCAAATGTCATAGGAATTCCTCTTTTAACATTAAAAATGAATTACTATAAATTTTTGTTTTGCTAATTACTATTTATGCATAAACATAAATATCAAATTTTTGTTTTGCTAATTACTATTTATGCATAAACATAAATATCAAATTTTTCATGATTATAATGAGAATCATTCAATTAATCTAGGATGATTAATCCTAGAATATGGTAGGAAGTTCGCTTTTCATAATATAAATGAAAATGATTTATGTGTTTATTTTTTAAAGAGTTAGCCATAGCTCCGTTGCTATTAATGATAATTCTCAATAAGTTTGAAAGAATAAAGTTTAGTATTATTCATGTGACTAGAATAACCACTAATTGGATCATTATCCAAATATGGATTGATTCTTAATTTTACCATAAATTAAATAGCATAAAAGTATTAAAAACCATTATTTTGGCCTCCAATTAGTCAAGCATAGAAATTAATTTTTGATTAGAAAAATGTTTCATGAGAAGCTTCATTTGAATTGAGAATAGGTCATAGGAATGACCACTCTTTGGGGGAGAGAGAAATGCTTAAAAACCATTATAAATTAAGCATAAATGGGAATTTATGTATTTCCTCATTACCATACATTAAAGAACTTCAATAGTATTCAAAAGCAATTCAAATTAATGCTTCTCAAGCTTGAGAGGGATTGAGAAGAGAAACATTTGGAGATTTAAGAAAAAGAAGACAATAATCTACACTTTACCTCCTAAATTACTTGATTCTCTGATCACAGTAGAGGCTCCCAACCAATCAATTGGTTTGGCATGTTGTTGGAGTCACCAAGGAAGATTGAAGAGAGAGAGAAGCTCCAATCTCTTCAATTTCTAGAGGATTTTTAGAGGATAATAGAAAATATCATTATTTCAGTATAATACTGGCATGGTATAGTTTTTATATTATTTTACAAAGGGCTAAGGATCTATTTATAGGTGAGGGAGGTCTCTAACCAAGTCCAAGTAGTTTCTAGAATTTTCCAGGTTCAGTTTGGCTGAATTTGGACAAGAGTTGGATCTAGTTGGGCTCCCTTTTTGATTTGGTTTGATCTAGGAGAGAGGAGAGATAAAAATATCACAATATTTTTGAGTTTAAAACTCCACCACACAAGTGAAATAGGTGCCTCCTTGAAGAGCTCCCTTCTCCTTACCAAGGTATCAAAAATTGAATCATTATACCCAAAATATCTCATTTTTTTAGTAATACTCATAGTTTTTTACTAATAAACCTTGTCCTTAGTCAACTCTTTTCATCTTATGTGAGCATTTACTCATTTTTTAGGGTTTTTCTTTTATAAATTGGATTTATCTCCTCTCCACACTTGGATTAATCCTATTGGCCTCCTATAGGAACCTTAATTGGACCATAATCCAAAAATTTCTAAAAATCTAGACCCTTAGGCTAAGGTCCTTTATACATAATTCCAATTGCACATTGGAAAGTTCTTTTTGAATTTCTATTTCAAGGGAACCCATTTTAGACACTAGGAGGATTTTTATATCCAAAAATATCTCAATTTTGGACTACCTCGCTCTAGACATTTTCTCTCTCTGGGTCAAAACAGGATAAAATAGAATCTTTCTTTTATTTCAGAGAGGGAAATAATTATAAGATCAGAAGGGGAGGTTCTTACAACTGTACACCTCAAAAGCTGGAGGGAGAAATCTTACATCCTACCCCACTTAAAAAATGTGAGATGTCCTCATCTCGCAAACTAGAGGATAACTCTTTTCCTTAGGATCCAATTGATTCTAGGGTTTCTTATATTCTGGTCAACCCAACGGAATCCTGGGATAAATATCCCTTATATAGAACTCATCAAATCAAATAGCAATTCATTCAGATCATATCATTCATATCCTTAACACAATAATGGTCCATTAGACCGAAAAAAATTCTTTCTGAACATTTCTCCATGGGAATTTCAGTCAAGCAAGTTCTCAATTTGTCATCCATTAACTTGATCCACCGGGTCGTATTAACAGTAGCAATCTGACAGCACAATCCACTAATCTCATAGTGATTTGCTGAAGTCATTATCATCACTCGAGTTACGAACATCATCATAGGGACTTGTCCCATTCATCCTCATTATGGCTTTGCTCAACTTATCGCTTTCCAACCAAAATTCAAGAATAATCATTTTTCAATCAGAATCCAATTCAACTCATCAGCTCTCAACCACACTTTCAAAATCATATCAACCACATTCAAATTCATCATCTGGATAGCATTTTTTCTTATAATTTCAAGGTCTTAGATTTACTCGTATATACTCCTAGTACAAAGCTATAGTTATACCCTCGGTATATACGGGTAGTCACGGTCCTTGGAATTATAAGGTAAATACCATCATGTCTAGGCCTCAAGCAAGTCAAGGATTCCATACAACGGTACTTCCATCGGAAGACCCAATTACCAATTTACGAATTTCAGTCTGAATATTAATTTGCATGAATTTCATCACACAATTCCAACCTTTTACTGTTGCTTCATAAATTTTTGACATTTTTGGCTTTTTCAGTTGATCCACTTTAGCCAATTGGCTCTAATACCAGCTGAAAGATCCCTGCCCCCTCCTCGCAATGGATTCGGGGGTGTTAGCATCGGAAGTAGTACTTCTTGTGTGGGGGCAAGATCGCTCACTCGGGGCCTCGCCCAATGGATATTCGGACAAGAGACTAATCCCTTGGTTCTTCGAAAACCGAACCCGAAAAAACTTTCCCCTACCAGAAAGTACGGGCGATTCCTCAGGGATTTTTGTACTCTAACGTAGTCAGGGTCATTACTGACCAAACTGATCCGACCAAACCTGAGTCACTTGGTCAGATCAAGGAAGAAAGTTGCACTTGGATCATAGAAACCAACGCTTTTTTCCCCATCGAGAGGCAGCGCCGTTGATTCTTTTTCCATAGAAAAATTACTATCCAAGATTTACTTCATCTATCGTACTATAACAGAATTAAGTCTCATTTTACGGATCCATCAGTCTCCAGCCTAGTCTCCAGCCTAACCCCATCCAGTCCCATGGGTTAGCCAGCTGCCCAACCACTATAGTGATTGGATCCAATCAGGAATTCGATTAGGTTTGGTCCCAGGTACCAGGGAAAAGAGTTTCCAGGTCCCCTAGTTTAGCCGGATATTCATGCAATTTAATGCCAGTCACACCACTTACACACCCAATATGAAATTGCCTTTTTCACAGATTCTTTCAACAATCATTTAATGAAACCATAGTGTCATTGATCATAAACCTGAAAAATCTCTAGTTGAATCCTTATCTTTGATCATTCCTTCATCGGTGTATCTATGGCATCATTGGCAACCAGAACGCTCACCACGTGTCCACTCAGGGGCCTTTTCGATAGTTCCTAGCTCATAGTACCCGCCGGCAATATATTCTCTTATAAAAATCAAGATGGAATCTCCGTTAAGATCAGCAAGATCAACCAACAGATCCATATAAAAAAGCCATGGACTCATCCGTTTGACGACCAGCAAGGTCAATCAACCAGATCCATGCCCGGTTTCAGAAAACAACTCTTACTCCTTGTTCCAATATCTTTCCCAACGCGTGTGGGTATCTTCAGCAACCCAAAGCCCGAGCACCGTATGGTCAGCATCCTCTAGGATCCTTCGCAGGTCACCTAGCGCTTCACTCATAGGCCGCTTCCTTGGTCCCTCATCCACCATAGCGGAAGCTCACCATTTAAATCGAACCGAAGCTGGTCAAGGCCTTGGCGGACCTTGCTACGCGAGACGTCCTCCGTTGACTCTCCGTCAACTATTACAACTTTATCAGTTAGGTCTCCACGACCTTAATCACAAGATGGTCAAAATGCTTCCCCAGCATTCTTGACATAAAACAGTCATTTCATAAATACAATTTCTATAACGAACTCTCGTCTTTCTACATTGTTCCACATCAATCCACATTACTTAATCCACATCCATTTCATATGTATTTTCATTCTCATCCAATCACACCATTTTCCATCTCATCGCATCTTTCCTCATTTATCCTCATTAGATCTCATCACATCTTTCCTCATTTATCCTCATTAGATCTTATCCACTTGCATCATATTCACAACTCATCACATCACATTCCTTTACATCTTATCCATTCATATACATCTATCCCGATTCACATCCCATCACATCACATTCATTCACATCACATATCATCCATTCACATCTATCCCAATTTACATCACATCCATTTCACATCACATCTCATTCATTCACATCCCGATTCACATGACATCACATCTCATCCATTCACATCACATTACATCATCCATTTACTCACATCGACATCACATCCTCTCACATGCACATCCACATCCATACATCCACATCCATTCTTCCACATGCACATCCACATCCACATCCACATCCATACATCCACATACACATCGACATCCATACATCCACATACACATCCACATCCATTCTTCCACATACACATCCACATCCATTCTTCCACATACACATCCACATTCATTCTTCCACATACACAGCCACATTCATTCTATCACATACACATCCACATCCACATCCATACATCCACATCCATTCTCCCACATACACATCCACATTCATTCTTCCATATAGACATCCACACCCATACATCCACATACACATCCACATTCATTCTTCCACATACACATCCACATCCATTCTTCCACATACACATTCACATTCATACATCCACATACACATCCACATCCATTCTTCCACATACACATCCACATCCATTCTTCCACATACACATTCACATTCATACATCCACATGCATGCTTTCACATACACATCGCGTTCATTCTTCCACATACACAGCCACATTCATTCTTCCACATACACATCCACATCCATTCTTCTACATACACATCCACATTCATTCTTCCACATACACATCCATGTACTTCCCATCTCACCCTTTCACATATCCTCTCATCTCATTATTCACATCCACATCCATTTCATTACATCACATCTTATCACATCCTTTTTTCATCTTATCACATTCATTCACATCCTATCGCATCCCATACACATCTTATCACATCGAGTCACATCCCATACACATCTTATCACATCCATTCACATGCTATTCCCATTTAGCAGCTTTTTCTAGTTTGATACCGATAATGGGACTTTTTCTAAATTTCAACAAATTGTTTGGCCTAATCAAAGGTTCTTTTTCTCGACGACTATTTCCATATTCCTTAACAATTTCTCAATTGAAGTATATTCAATATTGCTCTTTTGAATAAAAGAATTCATGGGATTTGTAGAAATCAATTCTACCCAAATTTTCACTTTTGGTAAATAATCATAAATTGAATTATACTAATATTTTCCTCTTCTTCCCATTTAATTTCTCGGATCTCAATTACCATGGGAATTCCTCTTTTTGCATTTAATTATTTACATTCCAATGTCATGGAAATTCCTCTTTTTTCGTTAATTATTTCTCATAAAATAAATTTATCTAAAATAAAATATCCGTTATTTCAATATGCAAGTAATTTCTCTTTTTCCATCCAAATGATGGAGTTCCAAACGTCATAGGATTATCTCTTTTAACATTTAAATATTTCTCATAGATAAAATAAATTTATCTTTGAATTTAAATGAATTATTTAATAATTCCAATATGCTAGGAATTTCTCTTTTTCCATCTAAATGATGGAATTCCAAATGTCATAGGAATTCCTCTTTTAACATTTAAATATTTCTCATAGATAAAATAAATTTATCTAAAATTTATCTTTGAATTTAAATGAATTATCCAATAAATTTCTCATAGATAAAATAAATTTATCTAAATTTTATCTTTGAATTTTATTAAATTATTCATTAATTCCAATATGCTAGGAATTTCTCTTTTCCCATCTCAATGATGGAATTCCAAATGTCATAGGAATTCCTCTTTTAACATTAAAAATGAATTACTAGAAATTCCTCTTTTGCTAATTACTATTTATGCATAAACATAAATATCAAATTTTCCATGATTATAGTGAGAATCATTCAATTAATCTAGGATGATTAATCCTAGAATATAGCAGGAAGTCCTCTTTTCATAATATAAATGAAAATGATTTATGTGTCTATTTTTCAAAAAGTTCATGATTTATGTGTTCATTATCATCACTCGAGTTACGAACATCATCACAGGGACTTGTCCCATTCATCCTCATTGTGGCTTTGCTCAAGTGATCGCTTTCCAACCAAAATTCAAGAATAATCATTTTTCAATCAGAATCCAATTCAACTCATCAGTTCTCAACCACAGTTTCAAAATCATATCAACCACATTCGAATTCATCATCTCGATAGCATTTTTGCTTATAATTTCAAGGTCTTAGATTTACTCATATATACTGCCAGTAAAGAGCTACAGTTATACCCTTGGTATGTATGGGTAGTCTCATGGTCCTTGGAATTATAAGGTAAATACCATCATGTCTAGGCCTCAAGCAAGTCAGGGATTCCATAGAATTGCGGTACTTCCATCTGAAGACCCAATTACCAATTTACGAATTTCAGTCTCAATATTAATCTGTATGAATTTCATCACACAATTTCAACCTTTTACTGTTTCTTCATAAATTTTTGACATTTTTGGCTTTTCAGTTGATCCACTTTAGCCGATTGGCTCTGATACCTAGCTGAAAGATCCCTGCCCCCTCCGCGCAGCAACGGATTCGAGGGTGCTAGCAGCGAAAGTAGCACTTCTTACGTGGGGCAGGATCCCTCACTCGGGGCCTCTCCCACGGATATCCGGACAAGAGACTAATCCCTTGGTTCTTCAAAAACCGAACCCAGAAAAACTTCCCCCTACCAGAAAGTACGGGTGATTCCTTCAAGATATTTGTACTCTAATGTAGTCACGGTCATTTACTGACCAAACTGATCTGACTGAATGTGAGTCACTTGGTCAGATCATGGAAGAAACTCACACATAGAAACCAACGCTTTTTTCCCCTTCGAGAGGCACAACTGTTGATTCCTTTTCCATAGAACAATTACTATCCGGGATTTACTTCATCTGTCGTACTATAACAGAATTGAGTCTCATTTTACGGATCCATCAGTATCGCCTAACCCCATAGTCCCATGGGTTAGCTAACCGCCCAACCACCACTGATGGGATCCAATTAGGAATTTGGTTAGGTTTTGTCCCGGGTACCAGGAAAAAGAGTTCCCAGGCCCCCTAGCCGGATATTCATGCAAATTTAATGCCAGTCACACCACTTGCACACCCAATATGAATTGCCTTTTTCACAGATTCAGCTATCTATAAACAATCATTTAATGAAACCATAGTGTGATTGATCATAAACCTCAAAATCTCTAGTTGAATCCGTATCTCTAATCATTCCTTCATCGGTGTCTCTATGGCATCATTGGCAACCAGAACGCTCACCACCTGTCCACAAAAGGGGCCTTTTCAATAGTTCCTAGCTCATAGTACCCGACAATATATTCTCTTATAAAAATCAAGATGGAATCTCCATTGAAGATCAGCAAGATCAAGCAACAGATCAATATAAAAAAGCCATGGACTCATCCGTTTGAGGATCAGCAAGGTCAATCAACCAGATCCATGCCCAGTTTTAGAAAACAACTCTTACTCCTTGTTCCAATATCTTCCCTGACGCACATGTGGGTATCCTCGGTGACCCAGAACCCATATGGTCAGCACCCTTTTGGATCCCTCGTAGGTCACCTAGCGCTTCACTCATAGGCCGCTTCCTTGGTCCCTCATCCACCGTATCGGAAGCTCACCATTTAAATCGAACCGAGGCTCGTCAATTCCTCGGCCGACCTTGCTATGCAAGACATCCTCCGTTGACTCTCCGCCAGCTGTTACAACTTTATCAGTTAGGTCACCACCTTAATCACAAGATGGTCAAAATGCTTCCCCAGCATTCTTGACATAAAACAATCATTTAAAAATAGGTCATAAATATAGTTTCTATAACGAACTCTCGTCTTTCTACATTGTTCCACATCAATCCACATTCTTAATCTACATCCATTTCATATGTATTCCCATTCTCATCCAATCACATCATTTTCCATCTCATCGCATCTTTCCTCATTTATCCTCATCAGATCTCATCAAATCTCATCATTTTCCATCTCATCGTATCTTTTCTCATTTATCTTCATCAGATCTCATCTCATCGCATCTTTTCTCATTTATCCTCATCAGATCTCATCCACTCGCATCTTTCCTTATTTATCCTCATTAGATCTCATCCACTCGCATCTTTCCTCATTTATCCTCATCAGATCTCATCCACTCACATCTACCTATATTCACAAATCATCACATCACATTCATTCACATCTTATCCATTCATATACATCTATCCCGATTCACATCCCATCACATCACATTCATTCACATCACATATCATCCATTCAAATCTTTCCCAATTTACAACACATCCATTTCACATGACATCTCATTCATTCACATCCTGATTCACGTGACATCACATCTTATCCATTCACATCCTGATTCACGTGACATCACATCTCATCCATTCACATCACATAACATCTCATCCATTTACTCACATCGACATCACATCCTCTCACATGCACATCCACATCCATACATCCACATCCATTCTTCCACATGCACATTCACATCCATACATCCACATACACATCCACATCCATACATCCACATCCATTCTTCCACATACATATCAACATCCATTCTTCCACATACACGTCCACATTCATACATCCACATACACATCCACATCCATACATCCACATCCACATCCATACATCCACATCCATTTTTCCACATACACATCCACATTCATTCTTCCACACACACAGCAACATTCATTCTTCAATATACACATCCACATCCATTCTCCCACACACACATTCACATTCATTCTTCCACATACACATCCACATCCATACATCCACATATATTCTTCCACATACACATCCACATTCATTCTTCCACATACACATCCATATCCATTCTTCCACATACACATCCACATACACATCCACATCCACATCCATTCTTTCACATACACATCCACATTCATTCTTCCACATACACAGCCACATTCATTCTTCCACATCCATACATCCACATCCATTCTTCCACATACACATCCACATTCATTCTTCCACATACACATCCACATCCACATCCACATCCATTCTTCCACATACACATCCATGTACTTCCCATCTCACCCTTTCACATATCCTCTCATCTCATTTTTCACATCCACATCCATTTCATTACATCACATCTTATCACATCCTATTTTAATCTTATCACATTCATTAACATCCTATCGCATCCCATAGGCATCTTATCACATCCATTCACATCCTATCACATCCCATACACATCTTATCACATCCATTCACATGCTATTCCCATTTAATAGCTTTTTCTAGTTTGATACCGATAATGGGACTTTTTCTAAATTTCTACCAATTGTTTGGCCTAATCAAAGGTTCTTTTTCTCGACAACTATTTCCATATTCATTCACAATTCCTCAATTGAATTATATTCAATATTGCTCTTTTGAATAAAAGAATTCATGGGATTTGTAGAAATCAATTCTACCCGTATTTTCACTTTTGGTTAATAATCATAAATTGAATTATACTAAAATTTTCTCTTCTTCCCAGTTAATTTCTTGGATCTCAAGTACCATGGGAATTCCTCTTTTTGCATTTGATTATTTACATTCCAATGTCATGGGACTTTCTCTTTTTTCGTCAATTATTTCTCATAAAATAAATTCATCTAAAATAAAATATCCATTATTTCAATCTACTAGGAATTTCTCTTTTCCCATCTAAATGATGGAATTCCAAATGTCATAGGAAATCCTCTTTTAACATTTAAATATTTCTCATAGATAAAATAAATTTATCTAAAATTCATCTTTGAATTTAAATGAATTATCCAATATTTTCAATATGCTAGGAATTTCTCTTTTCCCATCTAAATGATGGAATTCCAAATGTCATAGGAGTTCCTCTTTTAACATTTAAATATTTCTCATAGATAAAAGAAATTTATCTAAAATTCATGTTTGAATTTAAATGAATTATCCAATAATTCCAATATGCTAGGAATTCTCTTTTTCCATCTAAATGATGTAATTTCCAAATGTCATAGGAATTTCTCTTTTAACATTTAAATATTTCTCTTAGATAAATAAATTTATCTAAATTTTATCTTTGAATTTAATTAAAATATTCAATAATTATAATATGCTAGGAATTTCTCTTTTCCCATGTCAATGATGGAATTCCAAATGTCATAGGAATTCATCTTCTAACATTAAAAATGAATTACTAGAATTTTCTCTTTTACTAATTACTATTTATGCATAAACATAAATATCAAATTTTTCATGATTATAATTAGAATCATTCAATTAATCTATGATGATTAATCCTAGAACATAATAGGAAGTCCTCTTTTCATAATATAAATGAAAATGATTTATGTGTTTATTTTTCAAAAATTTTACCATAGCTTCGCTGCTATTACTGATAATTCTCAATAAATTTGAAAGAATAAAGTTTAGTATTATTCATGTGACTAGAATAACCACTAATTGGATCATTATCCAATTATGGATTGATTCTTAATTCTACCATAAATTAAATAGCATAAAAGTATTAAAAACCATTATTTTGGCCTCAAATTAGACAAGCATAGAAATTACTTTTTGATTACAGAAATGCTTCATGAGAAGCTGCATTTGAATTGAGAATAGGTCATAGGAATGACCATTCTTTGGGGGAGAGAGAGAAATGCTTAAAAACCATTATAAATTAAGCATAAATGGAAATTTATGCATTTCTTCATTACAATACATTAAAGAACTTCAATAGTAATCAAAATCCATTCAAATTAATGCTTCTCAAGCTTGAGAGGGGTTGAGAAGAGAAACATTTGGAGATTTAAGAAAAAGAAGACAATAATCCACACTTTACCTCCTAAATTACTTGATTCTTTGATCACAGTAGAGGCCCCCAACCAATCAATTAGTTTGGTATGTTGTTGGAGTCACCAAGGAAGATTGAGAAGAGAGAGAGAAGCTCCAATCTTTTTAATTTGTAGAGGATAATAGAAAATACCATTATTTCAATATAATACTGGCATGGTATAGTTCTCATATTATTTTACAAAGCGCTAAGGATCTATTTATAGGTGAGGGAGGCCTCTTACCAAGTCCAAGTAGTTTCTAGAATTTTCGAGGTTCAGTTTGGCTGAATTTGGACAAGATTTGGACCTAGTTTGGCTCCCTTTTGATTTGGTTTGATCTAGGAGAGATAAAAATATCACAATATTTGGTTTGATCTAGGAGAGATTCAGTTTGATCTAGGAGAGAGGAGAGATAAAAATATCACAATATTTTTGAGTTTAAAACTCCACCACACAAGTGAAATAGGCACCTCCTTGAAGAGCTCCCTTCTCCTTACCAAGGTGTCAAAAATTGAATCATTATATCCAAAGTATCTCATTTTTTTAGTAATACTCATAGTTTTTTACTAATAAACCTTGTCCTTAGTCAACTCTTCATCTTATGTGAGCATTCACTCTTTTTTGGGGGTTTTTCTTTGATAAATTGGATTTATCTCTTCTCCACACTTGGATTGATCCTATTGGCCCATAGGAACCTTAATTGGACCATAATCCAAAAATTTCTAAAAATCTAGACCCTTAGGCTAAGGTCCTTTATACATAATTCCAATTGCACATTGGAAAGTTCTTTTTGAATTTCTGTTTCAAGGGAACCCATTTTAGACACTAGGAGGATTTTTATATCCAAAAATATCTCAATTTTGGACTACCTCCCTCTAGACATTTTCTCTCTCTAGGTCAAAATAGGGCAAAACACAATCTTTCTTTTATTTCAGAGAGGGGAATAATTATAAGATCAGAAGGGGAGGTTCTTACACCTATACACCTCAAAAGCTGGAGGGAGGAATCTTACATCCTACCCCACTTAAAAAAGGCGAGATGTCCTCATCTCGCAAACTAGAGGACAACTCTTTCCCTTAAGATCCAACTGATTTTGGGGTTCCTTATATTCTGGTCAACCCAACAGAATCCTGGGATAAATATCCCTTATATAGAACTCATCATCAAATAACAATTCATTCATATCATATCATTCATATCCTTAACACAATAATGGTCCATTAGACCGAAAAAAAAATTCTTTCTGAACATTCCTCCACGGGAATTTTAGTCAAGCAAGTTCTCAATTTGTCATCCATTAACTTGATCCATCGGGTCAAGTGTTAACAGTAGCAATCTGACAGCATAATCCACTAATCTCATAGTGATTTGCTGAAATCATTATCATCACTCCAGTTACAAACATCATCATAGGGACTTGTCCCATTCATCCTCTATGTGGCTTTGCCCAACTTATCCCTTTTGAACCAAAATTCAGGAATAAACATTTTTCAATCAAAATCCAATTCAACTCATCAGTTCTTCTCAACCACAGTTTTAAAATCATATCAACCACATTCGAATTCATCATCTGGATAGCATTTTTGCTTATAATTTCAAGGTCTTAGATTTACTCGTATATACTGCCAGTAAAGAGCTACAGTTATATGCTCGGTATATATATGGGTAGTCACGGTCCTTGGAATTATAAGGTAAATACCATCATGTCTAGGCCTCAAGCAAGTCGGGAATTCCATACAATTGCGGTACTTCCATCTGAAGACCCAATTACCAATTTACAAATTTCAGTCTGAATATTAATTTGTATGAATTTTATCACATAATTCCAACCTTTTACTATTGCTTCATAAATTTTTGACATTTTTGGCTTTTCAGTTGATCCATTTTAGCCAATTGGCTCTGATACCAGCTGAAAGATCCTTGCCCCCTCCGTGCAACGGATTCGGGGGTGCTAGCAGTGGAAGTAACACTTCTTGCGTGGGGCAGGATCCCTCACTAGGGGCCTTGCCCCCATGGATATCCAGACAATAGACTAAACCCTTGGTTCTTCAAAAACCAAACCCGAAAAAACTTTCCCCTACCGGAAAGTACGGGCGATTCCTCTAAGATATTTGTACTCTAACATAGTCAGGGTCATTTTACTGACCAAACTGATCCGACCGAACCTGTGAGTCAATTGCTCAGATCAAGGAAGAAACTTGCACTTGGATCATAGAAACCAACGTTTTTTTCCCCATCGAGAGGCACAACCATTGATTCTTTTTCCATAGAACAATTACTATCTAGGATTTACTTCATCTATCATATTATAACAGAATTGAGTCTCATTTTACAGATCTATCAGTCCAATCTAACCCCATCCAGTCCTATGGGTTAGCCAACGGCCCAACCACTACAGTGATGGGATCCAATTAGGAATTTGGTTAGGTTTTGTCTCGGGTACCAGGGAAAAGAGTTCCCAAGCCCCTAGCCGGATATTCTTGCAAATTTAATGCCAGTCACACCACTTACACACCCAATATAAAATTGACTTTTTCACAGAATCCTTCAACAATCATTTAATGAAACCATAGTGTCATTGATCTCATAAACCTCAAAATCTCCAGTTGAATCCTTATCTCTAATCATTCCTTCATCGGTGTATCTATGGCATCATTGGCAACCAGAACGCTCACCACATGTCCACTCAGGGGTCTTTTCGATAGTTCCTAGCTCATAGTACCCGGCAATATATTCTCTTATAAAAATCAAGATGGAATCTCCGTTGAAGATCAGCAAGATCAACCACCAGATCCATATAAAAAAGCCATGGACTCATCCGTTTGAGGACTGGTCAGCAAGGTCAATCAACTAGATCCATGCCCGGTTTCAGAAAACAACTCTTACTCCTTGTTCCAATATCTTCCCCAACGCACACGTGTGGGTATCTTCAGCAACCCACAGCCCGAGCACCGTATGGTCAGCACCCTCTAGGATCCTTTGCAGGTCACCTAACGCTTCACTCATAGGCTGCTTCCTTGGTCCCTCATCCACCGTACACCGGAAGCTCACCATTTAAATCAAACTGAGGCTGTCAAGACCTCGGCCGACCTTGCTACACGAGACGTCCTACGTTGACTCTCCATCACCTGTTGTAACTTTATCAGTTAGGTCTCCACGACCTTAATCACAAGACGATCAAAATGCTTTCCCAGCATTCTTGACATAAAACAGTGATTTAAAAATAGGTCATAAATACAGTTTCTATAACGAACTCTCATCTTTCTACATTGCTCCACATCAATCCACATCCATTTCATATGTATTCCCATTCTCATCCAATTCTCATCCAATCATATGTATTCCCATTCTCATCCAATCACATTATTTTCCATCTCATCGCATCTTTCCTCATTTATCCTCATCAGATCTCATCCACTCGCATCTACCAATATTCACAACTCATCACATCACATTCATTCACATCATATCCATTCATATACATCTATCCTGATTCATATCCCATCCCATCACATTCATTCACATCACATATCATCCACTCACATCTATCCCAATTTACTTCACATCAATTTTACATCACATCTCATTCATTTAGATCCCCATTCACATGACCTCAGATCTCATCCATTCACATCCCGATTCACATCACATTACATCTCATCCATTTACTCACATCGACATCACATCCTCTCACATGCATATCCACATCCATACATCCACATCCATTCTTTCACATGCACATCTACATCCAAATACACATACACATACACATCCATACATCCACATCCATTCTTCCACATACACATCCACATCCATACATCCACATTTATTCTTCCACATACACATCCACATTCATTCTTCCAAATACACATCCACATCCATTCTCCCACATACACATCCACATTCATTCTTTCACATACACATTCGCATCCATCCATCCACATACACATCCACATCCATACATCCACATACAAATCCACATCCATACATCCACATCCATTCTTCCACATACACATCCACATTCATTCTTCCACATACACATCCACATCCACATCCATTCTTCCACATACACATCTACATTCATACATCCACATTTTAAAATTTAAATATTTGTCATAGATAAAATTAATTTATCTAGAATTCATCTTTGAATTTAAATAAGTTATCCAATAATTCCAATATGCTAGGAATTACTCTTTTCCCATCTAAATGATGGAATTTCAAATGTCATAGGAATTTCTCTTTTAACATTTAAATATTTCTCATAGATAAAATAAATTTATCTAAAATTCATCTTTGAATTTAAATGAATTATCCAATAATTCCAATATGCTAGGAATTTCTCTTTTCCCATCCAAATGATGGAATTACAAATGTCATAGGAATTTCTCTTTTAATATTTAAATATTTCTCATAGATAAAATAAATTTATCTAAATTTCATCTTTGAATTTAATTAAAATATTCATTAATTCCAATATGCTAGGAATTTCTCTTTTCCCATCTCAATGATGGAATTCTAAATGTCATAGGAATTTCTCTTTTAACATTAAAAATGAATTACTAGAAATTTCTCTTTTGCTAATTACTATTTATGCATAAATATAAATATCAAATTTTCCATGATTATAATAAGAATCATTCAATTAATCTAGGATAATTAATCCTAGAATATGGGAGAAAGTCCTCTTTTCATAATATAAATGAAAATGATTTATGTATTTATTTTTCAAAAAGTTTGCCCCATAGCTCTGCTGCTATTACTGATAATTCTCAATAAATTTGAAAGAATAAAGTTTAGTATAATTCATGTGACTAGAATAACCACTAATTGGATCATTATCCAATTATGGATTGATTCTTAATTGTACCATAAATTAAATAGCATAAAAGTATTAAAAACCATTATTTTGCCTCCAATTAGACAAGCATAGAAATTACTTTTCGATTAGAGAAATGCTTCATGAGAAGTTTCATTTGAATTGAGAATAGGTCATAGGAATGACCATTATTTGGGGGAGAGAGAGAAATGCTTAAAAACCATTATAAATTAAGCATAAATGAAAATTTATGTATTTCTTCATTACAATACATTAAAGAACTTCAATAGTATTCAAAAGCCATTAAAATTATTGGTTCTCAAGCTTGAGAGGGGTTGAGAAGAGAAACATTTGGAGATTCAAGAAAAAGAAGACAATAATCCACACTTTACCTCCTAAATTACTTGATTCTTTGATCATAGTAGAGGCCCCCAACCAATCAATTGGTTTGGCATGTTGTTGGAGTCACCAAGGAAGATTGAAGAGAGAGAGAAGCTCCAATCTCTTCAATTTGTAGAGGATTTTTAGAGGATAATAGAAAATATCATTATTTCAGTATAATACTGGCATGGTATAGTTCTCATATTATTTTACAAAGGGCTAAGGATCTATTTATAGGTGAGGGAGGCTTCTAACCAAGTCCAAGTAGTTTTTAGAATTTTCCAGGTTCAGTTTGGTTGAATTTGGACAAGATTTGGACCTGCGGTACAGATACGACCAGATGTTTCGTCCTTTTTCTGTATAAGCAATCCTCGAATGCGACATATCCTTAAAGTCCCCCCCCCCATCCTCGTACAAGGCCATCTGAGAGCTCTCGTGCTCCTCCCGAGGACAAGGATACCTGTTCGTAGTGTAGGTTAAGACTAGAACACCCCAGTGATGATGCCCCTTAAGCAGAACCTCACACACAACTAGAACCGGAGGCAGAACCACAATCGGAGGACCAACCACAACCGGAGGCTACTGCAGCACAGCCATAACCCTCCGCTAAAGTTGAATTTCTTGCAGAAGAAGAAGATGCAGATAGGATAGAGTGGGAAGAAGAAGATGCAGATAGGATAGAGAGGGAATTAAGTCTAATTAAAGCAGAGAATATCAGAGAATTGAAAGTTTTGGAGGCTGTTATACCGCCGGTTAGATAGAGGTATTTTCACTTCGGGGCCAAATACTTGTCAGGCATCTGGATGGTTTTGATTTTGCTATTTTGAGGAATGACGCAATGGAAATCACAGATAACATTGTCAATATTAAACTATGGTATGTACAGTATATATAATGCATGATGTATATAGTATGATGCATGACTGAGCTGTAAGTACGAATGGATTAATTCTTTGTTCTTTTCATTGTTGCCTTTAGGTATTGTATATTACTACTACCACAAGAGGTCCAAAACTGTACATATACTCTGCATCCTCTCATTCTGCGGCATTACAAAATAATAGCTCATTATTTTTGAGCCTTTTGTCCTGGTTTGAGCCAGTGAACCTCGATTTGGCAAGACTTATTTTCACAGCTTACCATGAAGAGTGAGTCTCATGTTAAGTTTTAAATTGACATCAAATATTTGGTAATCTATATGTGTTTTCTTTAATAACACCTATGTCCTCTTTGGTTTTTTCAGCTGCCGCCGGACACTAGAGTTTGCTTTTGTACAACATTGATAAAAACACGTGTTATTTTGCAAACTCTGTTCAACAACATCATGGCCGCATTAGAGAGTAAGTCCCGATTGACATTTCCCTCTTCCACAAGCATGTAGATTTATTTAAGTAGGATAAGCTGATGCTTGTTTTTTTGACCTCTCAGATGTGCTAAAAAATTTGTATATGCATTGGAACATCTCTTAATGGAGCCGAACCTTGTACAAAGCATGACATATCATAGGATAAGGGTGCCAATCCAGCCTAGAGATGTCAGCTCTGCTGTGGATGGAGGATGACCCTAAATGCCCACCTTTTAATAAAGAAATTTTTTGATATTCCTGATGTAAGTGATGTTTGTAACGTAGACTTACAAAATCTAACATAGCTATAATGTCCCTAAAAAAGATTTTCTTTGTGTGCAACCTCTATTTTCATTTAAAGGACTGTTTTATGCCAGAATGCTAGAGGAAGTATTTGGTATGTGTTTTACCTGGAGGAGGTTCGTTGTGCAATAGCTCGCGGCGGCGGGGAGTCGCCGAGGGACATCGCTCGCGGCCGGCAAAGCCTACCGAGGTCTTGACCAGCCTCGGTACGATTAAAATGGTGAGCTTCCGGTACGATGGGCGAGGATCGACGAAGCAGTCCCTGAGTCAAGTGCTAGGACACCTAAGGAGGATCGATGAAGCAGTCCCTGAGTCAAGTGCTAGGACACCTAAGGAGGATCCTAGAGGGTTCTGATCAGGTGATGCATGGGCTCGCGGTTGCTACTAGGAAACCCATGCATGTGTCGAGGAAGATTTGGATGGACTAAAAGGAAAGATTTTTGTGAATCAAATTTTGATACTGGATCTCGTTGGTTGGCCAGCTGGCCTTCAACGGAGAGTTCAGAGGACACATTTTGTAATACAATGGACTCAAAATTTTGGAGGATGATAATCAGTAATATTATGATTTCTATTGAAGAATTGTTTTAATGCTAGTCGAATCTGTTATAAATGGCAATTTCATATTGGGTGAGTTCGTGGTATGCCTATCTTATTTTTTACATGAATCACCAGCTAAGAGGCCTGGGAACTCTTTTCCTCGGTACCCGAGCAAAACACAACCAAATCTTTATAAAGGAATCCCACCAATACATGGGCCGATTGGGGGTTGAGGCTAGATTGGAGGATTCCTGCGAAACAATTAAGATGCAATTAGTTACATTAGTTAGATTAAGTCCTGAGAAGACCTTGTTCTATGGGAGGGGATCAGTGGTGGCTATGCCTCGTTAAAGGACGAAAAAAGCGATGATTCCATGGACCAAGTGCAAGTCTCCTCTTGATCTCACCATGTGACTTCAGGTTTGGTCAAATCAGTTTAACAAGTTAAGACTTTGACTCGTTAGAGTAATTCCCTCGTTAGAAGATTTTCACATGACAGAATCGCCCATGCCTTTCGGGCGAGGGGAGTTTTTTCAGGCTCGGTTTTGGAGGAACTGCCGGGCTAGTCTCTCATCCGGACATCCGCGGGGGCGAGGTCTTGAGTGTGGATCCCCGCCCCATGCGGGAGGCCGACGCTGCTTCCGCGTCGGCGCACCGCGGAGGGGGGTATCACAAGGAGAGAGGAGAGATAAAAATATCTTAATATTTTGGAATTAAAAACTCATTCACATGTGTGAAACAGGTGCCTCCTTGAAGTCTCCCCCTCTCCTTACCAAGGTGTCAAAAATGTATCATTATACCAAAATATCTCATTTTTTCAGTAATATCTCATAGTTTTTAACTAATAAACCTTGTACTCAGTCAACTCTTCATCTTATGTGAGCATTTACTCATTTTTGGGTATTTTCTTTTATTCATTGGATTTATCTCATCTCAACACAAGTGGATTAATCTTATTGGCCCATAGGAACCTTAATTGGACCATAATCCAAAATTTTCAAAAAATCTTGACCCTTAGGCTGTCTTTTAAATCATTTTTAATTGATTCCTAATGCAGCTTGGAAAATTTATTTTGAATTTTTGTTTCACGAAAATATGTTTTTGATATTAGGAGAATTTGTTTATCCAAAAATATCTCAATATTGAATTACCACTCTCTAGAATTTTTCTTCTCTCTAGACAAAAACAAGGAAAAATAATATTTTCTTGTATTCAGAAATAGGGAATGATTACAGGGGATTGAAATAGAGTCTATTCATTATTCAGGGTGAGGAGAGGAGCCTTACAAGAGCTGCGAGGGTGAGGAGAGGAGTCTTACAAGAGCTGCATCGAGCTATGGTGGTGGGGGGATCTATCGGCATTCTTTTCCTTAAAGAGCACCATCTTACTAAGGAGCGTACCTGCCGCTTTGTAGGAAGATTCTACCAAGCAGGAGTCATACTTTTTGGTCTCCATCCTTTAGCCCTTCAGGGACACAGGGAGGAGGTGTCTCTCTGTCAGTGAGAGCAACTTCTGCCATCTGTGATCACGGGCCATAGTTCCAGGACGTGCTCAGTAGGTTACCATTCTGATTAGAAAGGATTGCGTTGGATTCCTCAACATTTATGGCCCAAGGTAGAGCTATCTTTTGGAAAACTATTAGACAATTCCTTCCCCATGTTTATTTTTGGTGCATGGGTGGTGAGTTCAACATGATAGAGGTAGCAGAGGATAGACTTGGAGGTGGCATAGCCACTATCTCATGGGTGGAGTACTCTGCATGGGGGGAGGAGATGATACTGATTCTAGGGGACAGGACCCTTGGCATCTTCCAGAGGTTGGGTGCATCCCGGGAGTCTTAGCTTTTCTCAATCGATAGGCGGAGCACTGGCCCCAACCTCTCTCAGCTAAATAGGTTCTATGTTGATGAGTGGGCTTGTAGACGTGGAGGCATGGTTGGTATTCTGGGCAAGCACTACATTTTTAAATCATGCCCCAGTTATTCTGTCCCTAGAGGACCCATGGAGGCATGACAGACATGCGAGCTCTAGGGTTCCAGACAAGCCTCATTCAAGACCCTGAGATTTGTAGCTGGATTGAGTAGATATGGGTGGGTCTACACTTTTCCTTAGGATCTGCAACATGCACTTTGGATGAGGGCCTTAGGGAGGTCAGTATTTTCTTACAAGAGGTAGCCTAGAGGAGATTGGAGGGATTTTGGGAGTAGGAGAGGAGTCTGAGGAGGGGCCTAGCCTCTTTACAGCATCTTCACGAGAGTTCCCTGGACAGCTTGTGGATTGAGAGTCAGATCATAGCTTTCTGCACTCGGTCCATTGAGGAGAGAAGGGTGGAGTATAGATACCATGCCAGGGCCTCATTCTGGCAGGTCGGTGGACAGAGTTACTCGAGACTTCTTTGAGATAGCCAACCCTCACAAGTAGAGAGACGGTATTTGTAGGCTACGTGGCTAAGATGGAGTTATTATTTCTGATCCCCCCGTAGGAGGTGCGAGCCATCGCCATGGATTTCTTATGGTCTCTTCTCACTCATGCCCCATTATCCCCCCCGAGGTGATAGATGTGTGCGAGAGATTCTAGAGACACACGAGACAGGTGGTTCCCCCCTTGCTTTCAGTCTTTCTTATTGACCCCCAACACTGCAGAGGAGCTGGCGAAGGCGGTGAAGGCATTACCCAGGGGGGCAAATGACCAGGGGTGGATGGGCTTCCTTCTTCTTTCTTTTTTTGACATTGGGACCTCATGGAAGGTGTCCTTTGCATTGCCTTCAATGAGATTATGCTCATAGGTGCCATGCCAGAGAGGCTCACAGAGGGCTTGATACATTTGATTCCCAAGGAGGGTGGTGATAGATTGGAGATTCGGCAGTGGGTACCCATCACCCTTCTAGGGACGACCTACAAGATTTTGGCCAAGGCCATCAATAGAGGCGACTTCAGCCTTCCCTCTCCCATACTTCATCCATAACACTCATACTGGTTTTGTTCAGGATCGGAGTATTCTGGACAACATCTTTACCTTTTGGGAGGCGACAGCTTCGGCCAGGATGCGACAGTAGGACCTCATTGTGATACTCCTTAACTTTGAGAAAGCTTATGATAGGATGGATTGGAGCTTTCTTGAGGGCACTATGAGCCGGATGGGATTACCCATGGAGTGTATTTGTGGAGCCTCTCGACTTTCATCATCATCTCACAGGCGATAGATTCCACCTTTCTTGTTTGGTTCGATAGGGCTCTCTTCTGGCACCATACCTCTTTCTATATTTGTCATCGAGGCCATGAGTAGTTTTCTCTCCACCTAGGAGATCTATGAGATCCCATTGCCCCCTCCGCACGGGAATCCCGATTGCTGCAAGCAGCTCCCTCTTTTGTGGGGCCAGGGTTTCCCACTCAGAGCCTCACCCTCGAATGTCTGGGCACGAGACTAAACTGGTGCCATTCCGAAAACCGAAACTGAGAAAATATCCCATGCTCGGAAAATGGGGATGATTCCACCATTTTGATTTTCTTAACAAATTTTTCTAACGAGGTCAAGATACTGAAATATCCTTCACCTGAGTAAACCTGATAGAAGGAAAACTATCACTAACTTGACTTGAAGAAATCAACGCTTTTTCCCTAATTTAAGATCAGGCATAGCTGTTGATCTATTCATTTGAGAAGTCTTCAGGTTATTATTTAACTATTCGAGTTCTAAGCGTATTCTTATTGTTCAATTTCATTATTAAAACTCTACTGATTCCAACCTATCCGGCCCATGGGTTAGCCACCACCCTACCACTAGAATCGGTAGAACCAATTACTCATCCACCCATAATTGGATGCCTCTCTTAACTTTAGCTTTAGAAAACACATATGCACACACTCCTCTTTAAAACTTGAACTTATAAAATGATCCATTGAACAAACAGTTATTGATTACAGATATCATAACTCAAAATTTTCATCCAGTTCTTTTTTCTAAAAAACAGGTATCACTCTGGACTCTTCGTCGAGACCAGCTGGTCATCAAACGAGATCCAGTATAACAGATTACAATAAATTTTTTCTTTTCATCATCATACATATATATCTTCCACGACATACGCATAGGTGTCCTAAGCACTACGAGCCCGTGCATCACCTGGTCAGAACCCTCCAGGATTCTCCTTAGGTGTCTTGGCACTTCACTCAGGGACCGCTTCATCGGGCCTCGCCCATTGTACCGAAAGCACACCATTTTTCACCATACCAAGGCTGGTCAAGACCTGGGCAGGTTTTACTGCGTGAGCCGTCCTTTGAACACTCCCCGCCAACTATTGCAACCAAACTTCCCTTAGAAAAACACATATACCAAATGCTCCCTCCAGTATTATGGCGTAAGACAGTCCTTTTATAAGAAAACAAGGTTTCTATGCAAGTTTTCAAGTTTGATTTTCTTTTGAATATAATGAGTATATCTTAAATCCGTATCCAAGACTTCTAGATTGCAGGTCTAAATTCCAAACAAAATTCCTTGAATTCTGTAACCTTGATCCTCATATCAAAATCAAAGGGTCTCAACTTAGTTTCAGATTCGGTGGGTGATTTGAGTGTTTTTTTTTGAACTGGTCACATCGTCTTTCCTTGAAATTGACGAAGGAGTTTGGTCTTGGTCATAGCCTACTGATTCAGGATTTGAGTCTGGTAAGGTTCTTCTTGAACTATCTTTCTCAAAAGGGGTGATATTTCAATTACTATTTTTTTGAATTTCATTCATTGAATATTTGCTTAACTGATTTCTAAACTAATTCACGAATTCCTATGATTAATAAATTAATCATTTATCTGAAATTTCGACTTCGATAGTTTTTTTAAAGTTTTCTCATTACCATCCGAGTGAATATGAAACGATAGAATTTTTCTCTCACAGAGTATTTACTTATTCATTTATCAATTATTCATGGAAATTAAACATAGAATTAAAGAGAACCCTAATTTTGATATAAAAATCATTTATGCATCAATTTATGCATAAAATCACTTTTGATCAGGGATTTCATTAACGTCTTCACAATTTCGTGATCATGTTAACAAAACCTATTGTTAACATATTAAAACTTGTGATCACATTGTATATTCACATGACCTGAGCAATGACCTGCCAGAACCCACTAGTCCCGTAACACCTCCGGGCTTTTAGTTTTCCCGACGGGCCCGTCGGGAAAAACAAAGAACATGGACGGGGTACTATTCTGTATATAAACACTGCCCGACACCCATCGTACAACTTTTGCGGAGATAGTCCTTGTTTTGGGGGCGTGATATCTCTCCTCAAAGTACTTGTAGAGCTCTCGAGTTGCTAGAAGTGTCCTCTTGGGAAGAACGTCCTTATCTTAGGGGCTGTCGTCTTTCCTTGTAGGCACTCCTAAGGCTATTGAGCCACTCGTCCTTAGTTCTTTGAACTGGGGGCAGGGTGTGGTTCGTAGCTAATACTTGCAGAGATTTAAGGACAAATTTGGAGTCATTCAGCTTTGCATTTGAGCCACATACGTAATCTACCTCATTCTGCTTTATGAATGGTTTGATGGAGCCAAGAGTCTTGCTTAGGGGCTTGTATTGGTTCTTGATACTTGATATAGTTTAGAGTAGACAAGGGTCTATTGTCCTATACTAGAGTATTGGGCAAGCATAGATCTTTGATTTTCTTTGTGAATGTTAGAGAAGGTCTATTGTCCTATACTAGAGTATTGGGCAAGCATAGATCTTTGATTGTGTAAAGTATCCTTAATTGGGTACAAAAGGCATCCTTCATTGGGGGTGCAATGTGCATGATAGTTTCGAAGTAGTTTTGTAGTAAGACCTTGCAAGATAGTTTGAAGTAGTTTTGTGTTATGTGATGATCTTTTGTATTTATCAAGATAGTTTCGAAGTACTTTGTCTGCTAATGTATGTTTTGTAATACGTGAGTGATTTGTTGTTTTTTCATTTGTATATTCATTGTTATATGCTTGGTTGAATAGGTTATTTGTTGAGATGGAGGACAATGTTGGATCCAGTGATACCTCCAATAGAGTCCAAATTTCAAATAGCAGGAAAAAAAAGGCATCTGGGATAGAGTGGCAATATGCAATTAACGTTGGTGATCGATTCATAGATTGGGAGTGTAAGCTATGCCATGTAGTAAAATCAGGTGGGGTGCCTCGACTAAGAGAACACTTTTTAGGCGGACCGAACAAAAAGTCATGTACCCACCCCTCTGCACCTATAGTGGCCAAACGCATAAGAGAAGAAATTCAAAAGAAAGATTCAAGAAAACATGACACTCCTACCGTTAATGTATCAAGGCAGCAAGAACACTGTTGTTCTAATCATCAAACTCCCGCTACATCGCCTACTTGTACCCCGAACGGCAATGTGCAACCAGAAAGTAATCTACCCAGTGCATCTTCCTGCAAGCGAAACTTTGACGTAGGAAATATACCCATGCGTCAAACTTCATTGCAAGAAAGCCTACGTCAAGGTCGACTCGATGATGCACAACTCGCCCTTGCTGAAGCGATTTACTTTTCTGGGAGTGCTATGATGATGGTGGACATTGAGCATTGGAAGAGAGCATGGAAGAAAATTGGTGAGTTTGGACCAGGGTTTTCACCGCCTACATACCATGCTATGCAAAATGATCTATTAGAGAAATGTTATGCGCAAGTAAAAGAACATGTACAAAGAATAATTCTTAGCAATATAGAGCTTTCTGGATGTAGTATAGTAAGTGATGGATTGTCTAATGTGCAAAGAAAACCATTAATTAACATAATGGTTATTTCATCTAGAGGTGAGACTTTCATCCGTGCCGTGGATTCAGCTGGTTCAATCAAAATTAGGGCTTACATTGCTCAAGTCATTAGCTCTGTGATAGAGGAAGTGGGTGCCAAAAATGTAGTCCAAGTCATCATGGACAATGCAAAAATTTGCAAAAATGCATCCAAAATCCTACAGCGATAATATCCACATATTTTTTCGGTAGGCTGTAATACTCATAGTTTGAATCTTGTATTAAAAGATTGGTATAGATCTGATGATACCAAATGGTTTGCCTCAATCGTCGACACTGCTCGCCAGCTTGTGAGATTCATGCTCAAGAGACAGAGAGTGTTAGATATTTTTCGACCTCGCATGTCAGTTATGTTAAAGCTTCCAGCGAAGACTAGGTTTTGCACTCACTTTTACACTTTTGAGTCTCTTCTTAGAAATAAAGATGCAGTTTGCGAAACATTTACATGCATGGCATTTCATGACTGGGAGAACACTCAACTTGAAAAAGTGAAAGAGAAAATCAAAGTCTTGAAGGCAGCGCTTACGAGAAGAAGTTGGTAGAACAGTGTGATGGATGCATACCATGTAATGATGCCTGTTATGTATGCTGTACGAAGTCTTGATCAAAGAGTTCCTAATCTCGGAAAAGCATGGATGCAATGGTGGACTGTCCAGCGGAGTTTGGAGTGTCCTGAGAAATTAGAGCATTCAGTGGTGGAAAAGCAATGGTGTGTACCATTCTCCAGTAGACAAAGAAAAGTTCTATTGAAGTACTTTCATCCTAGATGGATTGGAGCGCATTCACCACTACACAGTGCTGCTTACATGTTAGATCCTGAATATTGGAATATGGATTTGATGTCCAACGTTGAGGTGGTGTAAGATTTTTATAAAGTGGTAAACACTTTCTATAATAATGATGATGATCGTGTAAAGTGCATAAAGGAGATGACCTCATTTCGATTGAAAGAGGGTTTATTTTCCAGCTCCCTTGTTCAACAAATGGCTAAAGAGCAACCTGCATGGAAGTGGTGGATGATGAATGGTGGTGAGCATTATGCTTTATTGCGCAACCTTGCGATGAAGGTTCTAAGTCAATGCTCTTCAAACTCAGGCTCAGAAAGAAACTAGAGCATGTACAAATATATTCACAGTACTATTCGCAATCGACTTCTTGCAGATCGAGCAGATAAACTTGTTTACATGTATTGCAATGAAAAGATCTTGCGAGACATTGAAAGCAAAGAGTATGAAGAAGATATGCCCAGATGGATGTACAATTGTGATGATGTAGTAGACGAGAACTTTGATGTTGAACGCACATTGTGCACCACCCTTGAGATAGAAGACAATTTAGACATTGACTTAGATGAGCTTAATTTAGCAGACGAGAGAGTAAACGGTGAAAGAATTTTGGAGCAAGATACTGACATAGAGGAAGAAGTCACTTCATTAAATTCATAAAAAGTACTTGTACGTATGATCGTATTTGGAGAAATTATCAATACAAAAGTAGGATTTGTCTTTCTTAGCTTTCATCTTGAAATAAATTACGAATTGCACTAGGAGTTGCATCTAAAGGTCCTGGTGGTTTATATTCGCTAGCCATGCCGAACACTGTATAAATACCTTGATTTATTGGGACACTGCACAATGCACATGTGGAAGTATTTTGCATTTGCCTCACTAAACATATTAAGTGGTAGTAGTGTCCACAGGGTAGTATATACTGGCCGCTCCACCCATCGAATACTTTGTAACATACAGGACATTGGGGGTGGAGGAACTAGTAGCCTCAGCAGAAACTCCCACAAGATCAGGATGTATCAAAAAATGAGAGATGTGGTTTCCTTGGCGCACAGGAGCAATACGTGAAGAGATGCTCTGCACATCTTGGCTGATCTTTGTGAGCTGCTCTTGAATCCCTCTATTGGCCGGGGGAGGAGTTGACGCTTGAGTTAATCACTCAGCTTCTTTCTCCTTCTCTGCTAGCTATGCCCCTAAGATTTCTTTGACCTTGTTTAACTCCAATCCAGCGCCCTCCACCATGAGAGCAAGTTCTTCCCTTGTGAATGTCACTGTCTCTTCACGTATGTCGTGGGTGTTGACAATGGCCTCTCTAGAGGCAAAGTCCACTGGAGTTTCTAGGATAAATTGAGCATATAGCATCTTAGCAAAATAGAGTGGAGCGTCGGCGTTATGGAGAGGATGACCGTACACCTCCAAGAAAATGCACTCGGCATTAGTTTTGATATCATTGTGAGTGCAACGTGAAATCTTCCATCTTCCCTTCTTAATCTCGCCATCTGGACATGGCCATATTTCCTTTATCATCTCTGTGGTACGCATTTGTTTATGTCTTTCCATTGGACATAAGTTGGATTTGTCCATTTCGACAACCTGCGTGCTATTCTTGTTGCTTCGCGGGCTGTCAGACCATGTGCAAGGGCCTTCGTTCGCTCATATGCCTTCTTGGCTAACTCTTGATGCTCGTTTGCTTGCGCCTCTACCATATCTGCATGAACATAAATGACTTTAGGATTTTAATGAACTGTAAAGATCAACGTAAGATAAATTGACCATTACTCTCAAAAACTTAAAGTTAAACACCACGAGAGGAGATATGTATTGCAAAGACTCGATGAGAAATATCCACTTGACTCCAAAATTACTTCAAACAATGCACGCACATCAAATTTTGAAGAGAAAACATAAACTTAAACACCACAAGAGGAGAGAGATATTGCAAAGACTCAATGAGATAATATTTCAAACAATGGACACATCAAATTTTGAAGAGAGAAACAAAATGCCATTCTTGAAACTTAATCTCCTGATACTGTATCATTACAAAGTTGGGGTGAATGACACCGATAGCTCTACAAGAGGACGTTGTGCCCTCGTTAGGTCAGTATTAGTGATCTAAAAAATTCAACTACTTGCAAAATTGATTTTCGCTCATCGCGATTAGGCAGAAACATCCAATTTTTGACTCTATGAATAATAGTATCCATGGGTAACTTTGTCATAGGAACTATTATCCATCCACAACTCTTGTACTTTCTGCCAAAAGTCATATAAAGTTTGTAATAAATATCCCAAGGTAAAAACATCAGATGCAGGAGTGTATGCATCTTCCAAAAATGGATCATAAAGCTCCGGGGCTATCCACAGCCGTTTATTTCGCTCTCTGTCTGCATAGAAGACTGCCTGTGCCACCTTCTCAGGGTTCTTGTCTGCTTCAAACACAAAATTGAGGGACACCCGTTTTTTGGGCGCTCTCAGCAGTAACCCCCAATCGATAATACCTATGCGTGGCTTCAACTCTTTTGTAAAATCCAACACTACATTGAATGGATGTAGGTCGGTATGTACAATTCCTGCCAGATGTGCTGCCGTTAGGCCTTCCACCAGGGCATGCATAATATGTAGCATGGTTATTACTATTTGTTTTATTTTAGAAAGTTCTAGATGACTTAAAGGAATATTATCAGGCGGGGGTTGTCTCCATCCTCGATCCAAACGAAAAATTGCTCTGGTGAACTCACTGAATCTGAAGGGAACCTTCAGAAGAGTATCACCAAGAGAGCCGCCATTATAATACGGAAAAATAGTGATCCAAGGAGCTTCTTTTGTAAAGGCAATACACCTGACAATCGATGGGTGTAGAACTTGCATGCCCTGCTCTGCCTGGAAGCTCTCGAACTTGGCGCTGCCTTCTCCTTTGTAGTGCTTTCCACAAAAAGTAATGTGCTCCGATAAAAATGATATACCTTTAACTGTATACTCTTTTACTGTGCCAAAAACACCAGAGCCTATTGTTCGCCCTTCGAACAGAGCCTCGTGCGGGATGCCAATGAGATGTGTGCACATAGAATTGTAGATGGTACGATTAATGACACATGTACCACTTGCATCTACCTGGCTCGACGTTGCAGCGACGTCCTGGGCAATGCGCACTCTTTTGGGGAGGGACTCTGCATCCAACGCCTTCATGCGCTTGCTCTTGGCTCTTTGCTCGCTCCATACAACGTCCCATAACTGTAGATGTTGCATATTAGCTTCAGGTGGGGCAGCATCTCTAAGATCACTGCATGCTACACGCATGCTCCCCAAAATGGTTCGTGTTATATGTTGATGGTTGAAATCTACTATCTTCTGTCTATCAAGCAACTCAGCGTTGCCTCCGCTTCGAAGCCGACGCTGTGCATTTTTCCATATCTGGTCTATTAGATCTCGCATGAGTATCTCAGACTCATTGATCTTTTTGACGACATCATCAGCACATTGTGACACTGTGATGACTGCTTCAATGCGAATTGCTCGTAGAACGATTTTACGCTCTTCGGGGGAAAGCATGTTGGTCGTCTTCGTAAATCTAGCAAATATCACTAAACACAAAAAAACAGAATATCAAACATTACTGAAATCAACATCAAGCAAACGTGAGAGAACAGCAACAAGTGTATCATTACTTATCAATGTTCAAACAAAAACGGAATATCAAATAATTTTAATGAACTCAACATCATCCAATACATCATCAAACGTGAGAGAACAGCAACAAGTGTATCATTACTTATCAATGATCAAACAAAAACAGAATATCAAACAATATTACTGAACTCAATTTTTGAGTCACTTGAGGCTGATGTGCCTATGAACTTGCCATCACAAGCAAGTTCTAGTTCTACTACTATGTCTGGGCCAGTAGCAGAAGCTGAGAGTAGCAGTGTACGTCCATGGTCAGGACGTTTGAGACATGAGAGTGTAAGCACTGGGAGTAGTGCTATGGATAAAGGCAAAAAGAAAGTCGAAGGAATTGGAATCACAGGATATGAGTCGTCTAGTTCTGAAAGTTTGGATGAGGAGCTTGGCATACTGTTAGAACATGAAGTCAAAGTGAGTGTTCTAGTGTGTCTAGAGTGAGTTTTATGTCTAGTCTTTGTGTGAGTGCCATGTGGCATATTGGGATTTATCCCATATACATGTGACACTTAGAGTGTGTGTGCCTATCCTATAAAGACATTGTACTTTCTAGTCTTAATCAATCAATCAACAATCAAGCTCTCTTGGCCTACATGTGAGTACTCTTGGTTATCATTGCTTTGCACTTGTATTGTCATTTCATTTCCATTTCATTCCGTTCCTGTGCCTTCATGTGGTATCAGAGCCACTGCTTCTTTGCTCCTAGAGATTGAGGAGAGGGAGGCCAAAAAGAGAAGCCATGCCCTCTCTCTCTTTCTCTAAGTGCAACAGAGTATGCTCTCCTCCATCTTGAAGACAAGGCCATCTTCAGCTGCTGCCCGTCAATCTGCTCGTGCTGAAGCCCACGATTCTGCTCCAGCTGCTGCTGCCTGCTCAGATTCTGTGCATACATGCTGCCCCGCATATCTCTGTTCAGCATCCTTCAACAGGCCGCCATTCTGCCCCTTCTTCAGGCTGCCCTATTGCTGCCTATCGACATGCAGCTGGTCGCCTCAATGATTCAGAAACTGCCGCTGCCCTGCTGCATCTACATCACGATCTACTGAAAGAAGAGAAATTGCTGCCCACAATACATTTTTTTCCTGCGCAACTCTGCATCTTGCTGACGGCCCCATCTCCTGCTGCTCCTATTCGTTTCAGTTCTGCGCACACCAGTTTCCATTCTGCTGCTCCAGCATCAGCTCCTCCTCACCATATCAATTTTCCTTGCTCCTGATATACCTGCGTGCACCCTGCAGCGTGGAGAAGCTCTTCAGCGCATACAACTGCTGCACATTATTCTACTTCAGATCTGTCTGCCATGGAGTCTTTGAGATCGAGTACCTTTATTGAGAAGTTCACTGGTAAGAACTTTCCGACATGGCAAACAAAGTTGCGTCTTATCCTTATGAAAGACGGGGTGTGGAATGTTGTTTGTGGCAAGGATAAAAAGCCACAATCGGATGAGAAGAAAATTCTACACTGGGAGAATTTAAACGACAAAGCCCTTTCTCTCATTGGTTTGGGTTTGGGTGATGAAGTTATTCATCATCTTGACTTTGATTCCACTGCTCAAGAATTATGGGAGAAGTTTGAAGGTCTCTTTGGCAATAAGGTAATCAATTCTAAGGTCTTCCTCCGTCAAGAATTCTTCAAACTCCAGATGAAGCATGAGGACTCTCTTCTCGCTCATCTGAATCATATGGAGTCTCTCATCACTCAACTTGCTGCGTTGAAGGCCCCAGTTGGGGATGAAGACCAAGTCGCGGTGCTCCTCACGAGCATTGAAGAAATTCCTAAGTATCGGGAGATTATACCAGCATTAAGAGTGGCAAGCATGAGCTACCATGACATGGTTGCTATGCTTCTTGATCATGAAAGAAGGCATATTGATACTCCTGACGCCAATGCACTATTTTCTAAAGGGAGGTTTCCTAAAGGGAAAGGTAACTTCAAACCTTTCAAGTGCACTTACTGTGGAAAGCTTGGTCACACCGAAGATCGTTGCTTCCAGAAGCTGGCCAAACAACAATCTAAAGACCATGCCAACTTGGTTGGGACTATATCCAACGAAGACGAAGACGATGCAGACACCTCTACTCCAAATCATGCTCTCACTGCTCACATCCAAGATCTCTCTCTTGATGAAGAGGTCTATGCACCGGATGATCTTGACTTTGTTTTTTGAGTGTGTTGAAGGTACTCTGCCTTGGGAGTCCCCCTAAAATGAATGCAAATAAATCATGTGTGTTGAGTCAATAAAGGTTCACAGCCTTGGATTGTCCTCCTAAAATGTTGTAATCTTTCCTGTTTTTTCGTGTCTGACTCCCCACCATTCTGTTATGGAGTCAGGAGGGGGATGTATTGTGGAGTCATGTATTGGCTTTGATAGGATCTCAGGTTGCTCCAGTTGTCTAGACCTCTGAGTTGTTCATGCATCCATGCATGATGAGCCTCTGAGCCATGCCTGATGAGCCTCTGAGTCATTTGTACCATGCTCACTAGCCTCTGAGCCATGCTCACTTGCCTCTGAGATTGTGTGGGAACTATGTCTAGTTCTAACTTGGAGGTTGGTAGTCCGTCATTGCCATGTTCTGTTCTTGGCTTATTCCAGTAGTCTCTCACCTTGCCTTCATCGCGGGGGGTGTTAGAACATGAAGTCAAAGTGAGTGTTCTAGTGTGTCTAGAGTGAGTTTTATGTCTAGTCTTTGTGTGAGTGCCATGTGGCATATTGGGATTTATCCCATATACATGTGACACTTAGAGTGTGTGTGCCTATCCTATAAAGGCATTGTACTTTCTAGTCTTAATCAATCAATCAACAATCAAGCTCTCTTGGCCTACATGTGAGTACTCTGGTTTATCATTGCTTTGCACTTGTATTGTCATTTCATTTCCATTTCATTCCGTTCCTGTGCCTTCATACCTGTTTTACGCACACCTGGTGCTAGACAGGACAGATATGTGCCACCACATGCTAGAGTTACAGGTGTACAGAGTGACCCGCAGGCATTGCGGAGATCCCAGAGAGTCAGATATCCTGTTGACAGATTGACATATAGAGATTTTGCTATGCACTATGGATACATGACATCTATGGTGAAGCATGTGGAACCTACATGCTATACAGAGGCTATTGGAGAGCATGTATGGGAAAAAGCAATGGATGTGGAGATGGACGCATTGGTCCGTAATGATACATGGGACTTGGTTGCACTACCAAAGGACAAGAATGTTATTGGATGTAAATGGGTTTACAAAGTGAAGTGCAAATCTGATGGTTCTATTGAGAGACAAAAAGCAAGATTGGTAGCAAAGGGTTATGCACAGACCCAAGGATTGGATTATGATGAGACGTTTAGTCCAGTGGCTAAGATGGACACAGTGAGAGCAGTCATTGCTATGGCTGCAGCTAATGGCTGGGAAATGCATCAGATGGATGTCAAGAATGCATTTCTGAATGGAGATCTACAAGAGGAAGTATACATGGCACAGCCAGAAGGGTATGTACACCCTAGATATCCCACTCACGTATGCAGGTTGAAAAAGGCATTGTATGGTCTGAAGCAAGCACCACGTGCTTGGAGTGATAAGATGAGTAGATATCTTATCTCACTTGGTTTTCAGATTTCTACAGCAGATTCTTCACTGTATGTGAAGAAGACACAGCATGGGATTGTTTTACTAGTCATCTATGTGGATGACTTGATTATTACAGGTGATCATAGTGCAGATGTGATGCATGTCAAGAAAGCTTTGAGTGGGCAATTTGACATGAAAGATCTTGGTGAGTTGAGATACTTCCTTGGCATTGAAGTGGTGAAAGATCATGCAGGTACTTGGTTAGTACAGCGCCAATATGCATTGGATATGTTGGCAAAGTATGGCATGACAGGGTGTAAGCCTATGAGTACACCATTGGAGCAAAATGTGAAGTTGCGGGCTGATTATGGCGAGGAATTGGATGATCCTTCTATGTACAAGAAGATGGTTGGTAGTCTCATATACATGACTATCACACGCCCAGATTTGAGTTATGCAGTGGGGCTAGTCAGCCAGTTTATGCAGAGCCCCAGGAAACCACATTTGGATGCAGTGAGACGCATCATGAGATATGTGAAGACCACAGCACATTATGGTCTATTTTATGAGAGTGGTAAAAGCTTGGACATACATGGCTACACAGATGCTGATTGGGCAGGTAGCGCATATGACAGGAGGTCTACTAGTGGATATGCTTTTACACTTGGAAGTGCCGTGGTGAGTTGGAGTAGCAAAAAGCAACCTACAATTGCTTTATCCAGTACAGAGGCTGAGTACAGAGGTGCAGCCATTGCTACTTGTGAGGCTATATGGTTAAAGAGTCTCTTGGCAGATTTATGTGAGCCTCTTGATGGGAAAGTTGTCATTCATTGTGACAACATGAGCAGTATACAGTTGGCAAAGAATCCAGTGTTTCATGCGAGGACCAAACACATAGAGGTCCATTATCACTTTGTCAGAGAAAAGGTGCTGGATGGTACAGTTGATCTTCACTATGTGAAGACTGATGAGCAGGTGGCAGACATCTTTACGAAGCCACTGAGCAGGGAGAAATTTGAGTACTTCCGGACTATGTTGGGAGTACATGGGATGAGCTTGAGGGGGAGTTGAGAGTCTTGATATCCCAAGCTTATCTACATCTTCATCGGCAGTACATCATGAGCTTGAGAGGGGCTGTTGAGATTCAAGCTCGATGTCAGTGTGAGCCAGCTATGCTATGTGCTGGCAGATTAGGTAGGAACATGTGTGAGACATAAATGACCGCGTGTCCAGCTGGTCATAGTGTGTGGACATTAGCTAGGGTTAGTAGAGTGTGGACACAACTCATTGTGTGTTGTGTGGATTATGGATTAGTGCATTATGCTTTGTGTGAGAGTGGACATGGCTTCCCTCTATGGTTAGGGTTTGCAATATATATTAGGGTTTGCTCCTGTGTGTGTGTCTCCTCCCCCTCTACCGTTCTTTCAACAACATGGACCCATTTCTTCACCAACTACACTCTCCATTATCCTAACCTCTCAGGAAGAACCTATTAGATGAGGAAGAAGATGTTCTACACAAATCACATAGATACACACGTGCACACAGTCGAATTGAGATTGAAGAACGAGAGAGAGACTAGAAGAGAAGCTAGAAAGTATGCGATGATAATGATAAAAAATGAGTGGAGTACAAGAGTAAAAATAGAATCCCTAGCCCTAGGGCTATTGTGGCTAACACACAAGAGTGTGTTCACACGGGGAAAAAACCCTTGCCAGCACACAGGGTAAAAGTGCCCATGTGTAAGACTGTTCACATTAGGGAATTCTAGGATAACCAAGCACCCTTGAAGTAAATGGTGTGAACGTGTACAAGTTGTAGCACATACAAATTTGAAAAGTGACTTTGTAAGCCCATCTGCTGCTCTTGGTCTGTGTAGGCATGTAGCTCAAGGAAATCTCCTGCATGTAGCCAGTCTTGACATAATGATAATGCATTTGATTTTGTTGTATCTGCGCATTAAAAACCAAAGTCCTCATGATTTCATATATTCTCTGGTTGTCAATGAACAATGGTGGTAGAAGATAGCTATCCAATACCAAGATCTATCGATAGACGGTGGAGCCATACACATTCCTCAATTGCTATGAATGTTGCACTATACTCAGCTTCACAACCTGACGTGGCTACTATTAGAGACAGTTACCAGTGTTGGATAACTTAGTGTCAGAACATGATGCCCACAATAACAGTAGTGTAGGCAGCAACAAGCATAAAGAAAACGAAGTTCTTCTTCACTGCTAATGCCAAAGCTGGTGCAATGCTGAAATTTGCTCAACTGTGACACTATGTATTGAATTTCAAGACAAGTACTACATATGTAATAAAGCATAATAAGGGGTAGTATCAAAAACTTCATTAGAGGTAGTAGGAAATCCCCCTCGATTGCTATGAACTAGATACTTAAATAGTGGAAAATCCTAATATCTGAACATCAAATGTATGCTGTATAACGACACGAGAAAATTGTCAAGGTCAATTTTTGCTAAATATACTAAATGTCAGCAGAGTAGTAGCAGAAGGCTGTGCATGACTTTAACCCAATAATCATCTTCCAATGCATCAAGAAGAGAAGGTGGCTCCTCAAGTAATGCGGAAGCAGTAAGGGCATAATCAGTAAAATAAGATGCATGACCAGAGGCATCGCGTGTTCGAATGTTATCAGGAGATCACAATGACTGCATCCTCTTCAATTAATGCATCACCCATGGCATTGGAGTAATATGGGAAAGTTGGGCTATTTAATTTGGGTGAATGGCAGCAGCCAACAGGAGAAGGGATTGATTCAGAGTCAAAACAGCCTCAACTAAGTAAGTAAGAAATAGATAATGTGAGCATTATGAAAAACAACAAGGGATAAGCTATCAATGTCCATTGAATACCAATACATGTGTAAAAATTACCCATTTCAAAGGTCAAGCCGCAAGGTGGAATCAACAATGGAAATAGGTTGATAAGACAAATCTAACAAGTGGGGGAATCAAGGCATACATCTAGCCAACAAACCATGAGACTATAAGGCAACCTCTCAACATGGCAATATAAAAGATGTGTAATATCACACAGGTTGAGGTAGAGGAACCCTAAATTATGCATAGTGACAAGGCAACCAAGCTGGATAATGTAACAGTCTAACTCCATTAGCGTCCATGTTGTCAATGAGCTGCAAAGGTGAGGCAACTCAAACAAGGAACCCTAAATTATGCATAGTGACAAGGCAACCAAGCTGAATAATGTAACAGTCTAACTCCATTAGCATCCATGTTGTCAATGAGCTACAAAGGTGAGGCGACTCAAACAAGGAGCTAGTTCAACATAAGTAATACATCTTAGCAAGTAAAACATCACTACATAGCACAACTAAGGGATCAAATGCATAAGTGACCACAAATATCACCATCAAAAATACACATCATGTGTCCCTTTTCAGACGCATAATCAGCTAGGGACAAATCATCACCAGGATCAATGTCAAAACTACAAATAATCTCCAAGATCAATGTTAGGCATCGTAGCATCATGCATTTTTGCATCAGATGAACCAATAAACTGACAATCTACATGTGACTAGTATTCCCTCCTTGATTAGTTTGCAATGTCAGGAGCTTGTGTGAGATGTGATGTAATGTAAATGGATGTGGATGTGGATGTGGAATGAGATGTGATGTGATGTAAAGGGGATGTGGATGTGAATGGATGTAATGTGGATGAGATGTGATGTAAAGGGATGTGGGTGTGATGTGATGTAAAGGGATGTGGATGTGAATGTGACGAGATGTGAAGTGATAGATGTGAATGTGAATGAATGGATGGATGTGAATAGTCGTGCATGTGAATGACTGGATGGATGTGGATGAATGAGATGGGATGTGTATGAATGAGATATGATGTGGATAGATGTGGATGTGATGTAATGTGGATAGAATGTATGTGATGGGATGGGAATGCAATGAATATGATGTGGTATGATGAATGTGAATGGATGTGATGTGATGGATGTGAAATGGATGTGATGTGATATGATGTGAATCGGGATAGATGTGAATGAATGAGATGTGATGTGAAATGGATGTAATGTGAATCAGGATAGATGTGAATGGATGAGATGTGATGTGAATCAGGATAGATGTGAATGGATGAGATGTGATGTGAATCAGGATAGATGTGAATGGATGAGATGTGATGTGAATCAGGATAGATGTGAATGGATGAGATGTGATGTGAAATGGATGTGATGTGATGTGGATCAGGGTAGATATGAATGGATGAGATGTGAATGAACGTAATGTGATGAGATGTGGACATGGGTAGATGCGAATGGATGAGATGTGATAAGGATAAATGTGGATAGATGTGATGAGATGGAATATGATATGATGTGGATAGATGTGATGAGATGGAATATGATGTGATTGGATGAGAATGGATGAAGCATGATGTGATTGGAATAGATGTGATGAGATGGAATATGATGTGATTGGATGAGAATGGATGAAGGACGATGGGAATACATATGATTGGATGTGAATTAAGACATGATAATGTGGAAAGACAAGAGTTCGTTATAGAAACTGTATTGATGACCTATTTTTAAAATGACTATTTTATGTCAAGAATGTTGGGGAAGAATTTTGACTGTCTTGTGAATGAGGTCGTGGAGACCTAAGTGATAAAGGTCGTGGAGACCTAAGTGATAAAGTTGCAACAGCTGACAGAGAGTCAATGGAGGACGTCTCGCATAGTAAGGTCGGCCGAGGTCTTGACCATGGTGAGCTTCTGGTACGGTGGATGAGGGACCAAGGAAGCGGCCTATGAGTGAAGCGCTAGGTGACCTGCGAAGGATCATAGAGGGTGCTGACCATATGGTGCTCGAGCTCTGGGTCACCAAAGATACACACGCGTGCGTCGAGGAAGAAAATAGAACAAGGTGTTAGAGTTGTTTTCTGAATTCGAGCATGGATTTGGTTGATTGGCCTCCTCAACGGATGAGTCCATGGCTCTTTTATATGGATCTCTTGGTTGATCTTGCGGATCTTCAATGGAGAGTCCATCTAGATTTTCTTATGTGAATATATTTCTGAGTACTATGAGCTAGGAACTATTGAAAAGACCCCTGTGAGTGGACAGGTGGTGAGTGTTCTGGTTGCCAATGATGCCATAGGTACAGCGATGAAGGAATGAATGGAAATTGGAATTCAACCGGATATTTTGGAGGATTATGATCAATGATTCTATGGTTTCATTAAAAGATTGTTTTAAAGATAGCTGAATCTATGAAACAGGCAATTTCATATTGGGTGTATAAGTGGTGTGACTAGCTTGAAGTTTGCATGAAGATCCAGCTAGGGGGGCTGGGAACTCTTTTCCCTGGTACCCGGGACAAAACCTAACCAAATTCCTAAATGGATCGCATCACTATAGTGGTTGGGCGGTTGGCTAACCCATGGGATTAGATGGGGTTAGGCTAGACTGATGGATCCCTAAAATGAGACTCAATTCTGTTATGGTACGATAGATGAAGTAAATCTCGGACAGTCCTTGTTCTTTTAAAAGTGTTATTCCTATTAAATTGATTTTATGCATAAATAGATGTATAAAGAATTTTTATATCAAAATTAGATTCTCTTTAATTCTATGTTTAATTTCCATGAATATTTGATAAATGAATAAGTAAATGCTCTGAGAGGAAAAATTCTATCATTTCATATTCACTCGGTTTGTAAAGAGAAAATTCAAGAAATCTATCGAAGTCAAAATATTTAGATAAATGATTAATTTATTCCTCATCGAAATTCGTGATTAATTTAAAAATTAGTTAAGTGAATATTCAATGAATGAAATTCAGTAAATTAGTAATTGAAATATCACCCCCTTTTTGAGAAAGATAATTCAGGAAGAAAAAGAGATGTGAGGTAAAAGTGATGAGATGTGTGATGTAAATCAGATAGATGTGAATGAAGGGATGAATAGATGTGATGTGAATAGAGGTGATGAGATGTGAGGTAAATAGATGTGAAGAGATGTGTGATGAGATGTGAGGTAAATAGATGTGAAGAGATGTGCGATGAGAATCAAATAGATGTGAATGAAGGGATGAATAGATGTGATGTGAATAGAGGTGATGAGATGTAAGGTAAATAGATGTGTGATGTCAATGAGATAGATGTCAATGAGATGTAAGGTAAATAGATGTGAAGAGATGTGTGATGTCAATGAGATAGATGTCAATGAAGGGATGAATAGATGTGATGTGAATAGAGGTGATGAGAGGTGATGACATGTAAGGTAAATAGATGTAATGAGATGTGTGATGTGAATCAGATAGATGTGAATGAAGGGATGGTTAGATGTGATGAGAATAGAGGTGATGAGATGTGAGGTGAATAGATGTGATAAGATGTGTGATGTGAATCAGATAGATATGCATGAATGGATGGATGGATGTGATGTGATGTGAATAGGGGTGAAGAGATGTGAGGTGAATAGATGTGATGAGATGTGAATAGGGGTAAAGAGATGTGAGGTGAATAGATGTGATGAGATGTGATGTCATGTGAATTTGGATGAATGGATGGATGGATGTGATGTGAATAGGGGTGAAGAGATGTGATGAGATGTGATGTCATGTGAATTTGGATGTAAATGAATGATATGGGATGTGAGTGGATGTATGTGAAAGAATGGATGTGAATGTATGTAAAAGAATATGATGTGGATGTGTATACGAAGGAATGTGATGTGATGTGATATGAATATATGTGGATGTGAAGTGATAGATATGAATGTATGAATAGATGTGGGTAGTCGTACAGGTGAACGATTGGATGGATGTGTATGAATGAGATATGGTGTGGACAGAAGTGATGAGATATAATGTGGATAGAATGTATGTGATGGGATGGTTATGAGAATGTATGTCATGGTATGAATGAACAAATGTGATGGATATGAATGAATGAGATGTGATGGGTGTAAATGGATGTGATGGACGAGAATTGATGTGGTATCATGTGAATTGTGCTGTAAATGATTATGATGTGATGAGAAAGGGAATACAGATGAAATAAATGAGGAATGACATTGTGGAACAATGTGGAAAGACGAGAGTTCGCTATAGAAACTTTAATTATGACCTATTTTTTAAAAATGACTCTTTTATGTCGAGAATGCTAGGGAAGCATTTTGATCGTCTTGTGAATGAGGTCACGGAGACCTAATCTGATAAAGTTGCAACATCTAACGGAGAGTCAATGGAGGACATCTCATGTAGCAAGGCCGGTCGAGGTCTTGTCGTGCCTCGGTTTGATTAAAATGGTGAGCTTCCGGTACGGTGGATGAGGGACCAAGGAAGCAGCCTATGAGTGAAGCGCTAGGTGACTTGCGAAGGATCCTAGAGGGTGCTGACCATACGGTGCTCGGGCTCTGGGGGTCGTCGAAGATGCCCACACGTGCGTCGTGGAAGATATTGGAACAAGGAGTAAGAGTTGTTTTCTAAATTTGGGCATGGATCTGGTTGATTAGCCTTGCTGGTCCTCAACGGATGAGTCCATGGCTCTTTTATATGGATCCTTTGGTTGATCTTGCTGATCTTTAATGGAGATTCCATTTTTGATATGTGAATATAATGCCGATTACTATGAGCTAGGAACTATCGAAAAGGCCCCTGATGAGTGGACAGGTGGTGAGCGTTCTGGTTGCCAATGATGCCATAGATATACCGATGAAGGAATGATTGGAAATAAAGATTCAATCAGAGATTTTGAGGATTATGACCAGTGATACTATGGTTTCATTAAATGATTGTTTTAAAGACAGCTGATTCTGTGAAAAAGGTAAATTCATATTGGGTGTGTAAGTGGTGTGACTAGTTTTAAGTTTGCATGAATATCCTGGGGGGCTTGGGAAATCTTTTCCTTGGTACCCAGGACAAAACCTAACCAAATTCTTAATTGGATCCCATCAGTACTGTGGTTGGGCGATTGGCTAACCCATGGGACTGGATGAGGTTAGGCTGGACTAATGGATCCCTAAATTGAGACTCAATTTTATTATGGTATGATAGATGAAGTGAATCCCGGACAAAAATTGTTCTATGGAAAAGAATCAACGGCTGTGCCTCTCAATGAGGAAAAAAGTGTTGGTCTCTATGATCCAAGTGTAATCTTTCCCTGATTTGACTATGGGACTTACGGGTTTGGTCAGATCAATTCAGTTAGTTAAGACTTTTTGACTACGTTAGAGAAAATTTATCCTGGAGGAATCGCCCGTGCTTTCTAGGCAATGGGAAGTTTTTCCGAGTTCGGTTTTGGAAGAACTGATGGATTAATCTCTTGTTCGGATATCCGTGGGTGAGGACCCGAGTGAGGGACCCTAGCCTGTGCAAGAAGTGCTACTTCCGCTCTGCTAGCGGCCCTGAATTCGTTGCGCGATGGGGACAAGGACCTTACAGCTCGTATCAAAGCAAATTTGGCTAAAGTGGATCAACTAAGAAGCCAAAAATGTTAAAAATTGATGTAGCAGTGAAAGGTTGAAATTGTGATATAAATTCATACAAATTGTTATTCAGACTGAAATTCATAAATTGGTTATTGGGTCTTCAGATGGAAGTACCGCAATTATATGGAATCCCTGACTTGCTTGAGGCCTAGACATGATGGTATTTACCTTATAATTCCAAGGACCATGACTACCCGTATATACCGAGGATATAACTGCAGCTCTTTACTAGCAGTATATACGAGTAAATCTAAGATCTTGAAATTATAAGCAAAAATGCTATCCAGATGATGAATTCGAATGTGATTTTAAAATTCTGGTTGAGAACTGATGATTTTAAAAATGCTATCCAGAGAATTTGAATGTGGTTGATATGATTTTAAAATTTTGGTTGAGAACTGATTAGTTGATTTGGATTCTAATTGAAAAATGATGATTCTTGAATTTTGGTTGAAATGTAACAAGCTAAACAAAACAACAATGAGGATGAATGGGACAAGTCCCTTTGATGATGTTCATAATTGGAATGACAATAATAACTTGAGTAAATTACTATGAGATTAGTGGATTGTGCTGACAAATTGCTATTGTTAACACTTGACCCAATGGATCAAGTTAAGGGATGACAAATAAAAAAAATCTGTATAATTGAAATCCCCATGGAGGACTGTTCAGATGGAAATTTTGGTCTAATGGACCATTATTGTGTTTAAGATATGAATGAGATGTTCTGAATGAATTGTTATCCGATAATGAGTTCTATATGAATATATTTATCCCATGATTCTGTGAGGAGCTGACCAATCTAAAGAACCCCAGAATTAGTTGAATCTAAAATCGGATTTGAATCATAAATAAAGGGACTTAACAAGAAGTTTTCGTATTGATAGGAGCATGGATCGAGGTCATCGTGGTAGGGAATGATAACCCCCAACTCGACGAGGAAGAGCTTGACTTGGATGTTCATAAAACTCTTCATAGATCACAGCTTGGACCTTTCAAGGGTGAAGCGGAAAACTTAGGTGAGGCTATGGAAAAGTGGATCGAAGTAATGGAAGAGTACTTTGATGTCACCGGGTACAATGAGAAGAGAAAATGGCTCTTGTATGACTGAAGATAGTAGAAACAGCCAAAGTGGCATGGAGAAACCACTGCAAGACAAATCGTCTAGATCGGAATACCCAGACATGGAATGATCTCAAAAATTACCTAAGGACGAGGTTCTGTCCTCTCAGCTTTTTGGAAACAAAGATGAACGAATTCTTAGAATTAACCTAGGGGAGCAGAAATATTGAATTATATCACCGAGCGTTCGCTCTCCTCCTCAAATTCTCGCCACCGCTGGATGAAGAACAACTGATGGCCAAGTTTATTCGGGGACTAAACGAACCTTTGAATATCTTGGTGAAGAATGCCAAGCCAGTTTCCATGGCTGAAGTAGTGCGGATGGCGAAGGATTTCACCAAGGCATTTGATGTCAAAGTCCCACCGAAGGCAGCACCATCACCTTTCAAAAGGTTTTTAATTCCGAAAGGTGTTTCTAACCTTCCGCCGCCTAAAAGATATCAGGGTCAAGCCCTGGATATGGGAAGTTCCAGAATGGAAGAAATGTCCTTTTCCCGAAACTCAATCCCCTGGACTCAACTTCAGAAGTTCCACCCTTGAACAAGGGAGTGAAATGCTATAACTGTCAAGGATTTGGACATCACAATATGGATTGCCCAACACCTTTTGGATCAAGGTTTTCGGGGCAAGGAAATCAGGGATCAAGATTCCAGACTCCACCTCCTTCCTTGTAATATTCCTCCCCCAGCCCCTCAAAATATCCAGTTTCTCTCCCTGTAATCAATTCCCTTTTCAAAATAATAATAGATCTTGTTTCTCTCTGTTTTGGCCTAGAGAGAGAAAATGTTCTAGAGAGAGGTAATTCAATTTTTAGATATCTTTGGATGGAAAAATATCCCTTCTTATTAAAATGACTTCCCTTGAAACAAAAATTCAAAAACAACTTTCCAGTGTGCAATTGGAATAAATTTAAAACAGGTAAAAAGGACCTTAGCCTGAGGGTCCACATTTTTTAAAAATTTTGGATTAAGATTCCTATGGACCAATAAGATTAATCCAAATGTAGGGAGGAGATAAATTGAAGAATAAAAGAAAAATCCCCCAAAAATGAGTAAATACTCACATAAGTTGAAGAGTTGACTAAGGACAAGGTTTATTAGTTAAAAAAGAAGAGATATTTAGAGGAAATGATGCATTTTTGACACCTCCGCATAGGGAATTCCCCTCATGAAGGAGGCGCCTATTTCACATGTGTGGATGAGTTTTAAACTCACAAATAATGAGATATTTTCATCTCTCCTCTCTCATGTTTCAACTAGATCCAAAAAATGAGCTAAACTAACCCAAAAATGGTCAAAAATTGACCAAACTGATCTAAAAAATTCTAGAATCAGTTTACATGGTTAGAGGATCATTTTTTCCTATAAATAGAAGCCTCCCCCTTTGTAAAAGATTAATAGTGTTTATGCACTATTACTCTACTCCTCCCAAGAGTCAAATACATTGAATTCACTTGATAATTCAATTGTTTTTGACTAAATCCTCTCCAAAAGAACTGGTGGCCACTCTTGCTACAAACAAGAGTAGAACCCTCAATCCCTCAAGCCAAAGGAAAGCTTACAAACTCCATGTAAGCTTAATTCTTACTTATTGTGAATTTTAAATCTATGGTTTTCTTAAATTTTATGCTTTGAAAATGTTTGAATTAAAATCTGATACTATGCCTTGATGGAAAGGCCACCCCTACTCTTCTTTACAATTCAGCCCTTCTTAATCCTAGAAAGTTTAATTAAATGATTGATTAAACTCTTTTCATTGTTTACTCTCTTAATTTTTAAAAAATGAAGTAGATTAGAGATATTAGAATTCAAATTGGATTAATTCAATTCATAAATTGAATGTTAAAATTGAGAAATGAATAGCCATACAAAGGAGGTTATGGCAAAATTTTCTTAAATTTTGTGGAACTAAAGTTTATCATTAGGTTATTCTAAAAGAGTAGTTCCTTTCGTTTGTGTATTCTAAAAGGTTTATTTTTATTTCAAAAGTGTCATTCCCATTAAAATTAAATTTATGCATAGAAAGATGCATAAAAGAATTATTTTTATTTCAAAAGTGTTATTTCCATTAAAATTGAATTTATGCATGGAAAGATGCATAAAAGATTTATTTTTTTATTTCAAAGAGTTATTCTCATTAATTTTGATTTTATGCATATAGAAAGATGCATAAAGGAATTTATTTTTATTTCAAAAGATTTATTCTCATTAATTTTGATTTTATGCATAGAAAGATGCATAAAGGAATTTATTTTTATTTCAAAAGAGTTATTCTCATTAATTTTGATTTTACGCATAGAAAGATGCATAAAGGAATTTATTTTTATTTCAAAAGAGTTATTCTCATTAATTTTGATTTTATGCATAGAAAGATGCATAAAGGAATTTATTTTTTAATTCAAAAGTATTATTCTCATTAATTTTGATTTTATGCATAGAAAGATGCATAAAGGAATTTATTTTTATTTCAAAAGTGCTATTCTCATTAATTTATTTTGATTTTATGCATGGAAAGATGCATAAAGGAATGTATTTTTAATTCAAAAGTGTTATTCTCATTAATTTTGATTTTATGCAAAGAAAGATGCATAAAGGAATTTATTTTTATTTCAAAAGTATTATTCTCATTAATTTTGATTTTATGCATAAAAAGATGCATAAAGGATTTATTATTAAAAGAAAGAAATTTCTATCGCTTTATATTCACCGGGATTGTAAAAAGAAAATTCAGGAGATCTAAAGAGATTGAAATATTCAAATAAATGATAAATTTTTTTCCCATTGGAATTCGTAATTAATTTAGAAATCAATTAAGTGAATTTTCAAAGAAAGATATTTGGTAAAATAATAACTGGATTATCAAGCCTTTCTGAGAAAGCTTGTTTAGGAAAAATCTTATCATACTCGAACCTTGAATCAGACTATGACCAAGACCAAACTCTTTTAAGGAAATAAGGTGTGACTAATTTAGAAAATACTCTCAAATCCCTCGCCAAATCTGAAACTAACTTGAGACCCTTCGAAATGATATGTGAATGTATGTGAAAGAATATATGTGGATGTATGTGAAAGAATATATGTGGATGTGAATGTGATGGATATGAATTGAATGTGATGTGATAGATGTGAATGGATGGAGATGATGTGATGTAAAATGGATAGATGTGAATGAACGAGATGTGATGTAATGTCATGTGAATCAGGATGTGAATGAATGATATGGGATGTGGATGGAAGTGATGTCATGTGAATCGAGATGTGAATGAATGATATGGGATGTGGATGGAAGTGATGTCATGTGAATCGGGATGTGAATGAATGATATGGGATGTTACGCAATCTTAATATCAGGGTGTTGAAACATCAGGTGAGACATACGTTCATTGTGATGGACTTCTCAAAGCAACCCGATTCTTATGAAATGATCTTAGGAAGACCATTTATGGGTGAAGCTAAAATGGTCCATGATTGGTCCAAAAACCATGTCTACCTACAATTTGATGACACAATCCTTACAGTAGACCTACTGACTAGTCACATACATCCAATGGGTAGTGTTGGACTATTCAACCAGAGATATGATACTTTCATCAACCCCTTTTCAATACTGCTATACTTGAAGAGAAGAGACCGATGTAGGGAAGGACCCACCCTACAAAGATGCTAAAAAACAAGTTATAGGGCCTGAAGATGATCTAAACTAGATACATATGATGGCTATAATTGATAGCTGGGGACATAGAGGATCTACATGGGTTACACCTAAGGAGCTCCCTACGGTCGTGCCCCTACCAATGATTCGTGCTCTACCTTCAGATACTGAGGGGAGTCATTATAGTTAACTTGAGTCCACATGGGATAACTCAAGCTCAAGCACCAATAGTGCTGAGGGGTCTAAAACAGAGATTGAAAGCGACACCAACTCCTCAATCACCACAAGAAAAGCATAGCCCACAACATCCAAAGAAACTACAGGGAGTAGCTCCGAATCTAATACGGATTCCCAATCTGAAGAAAGGGATGAAGTTCGTTAGGACACCAAGGAGAATCTCTGAAGATGATGGACACGTAAATGTTATATGCAATGAATCTCTAAAGATGATGGACACGTAAATGTTATATGCAGTGAATCATCATAAAAGGCTACAATAACAAAGCCTCAACATCAACACGATCCCATGTTGTTCCCTCCCCATCAACATCCATTTCGCCACTAGAAGGTTCTTTATCTTTAAGCTCCACATCTACATCTACCTCCATAATACCGAACCAACTACCACGAGGGCATTAGCAGCATAAAAAGCCAAAACCTACCCTTAAGTGGATCCCTAACTAGTTCTCAATCGCCAACCTACCTTGGAGGCCCCGTCGTGCAACAAAAATCAATCCAAACTATTGGTTACCTCTTGATGGATTCCAACCCGTCTTCTTAAAGTTCAAGGCTACTATGAGGGTGACACATGGACTTGGGTGCCACAGAGGATGCCTCAACAATCAAACACATCAATTAGCCAATCAACAATCTCTGACAACCCTAATGCCAGAGCAGACAAGGGAAAACAAATTGATATACCTCCATTGTTGAGATATTGAGCTCATCTAGTGAGGCGGTGGACACTAATGACCCACCTGGGGGATAGGCCCCACACTTACACCACTGGCATGGTTGGTGAGATCATGGGTGATATGCGGCCAGTGGGATGATAGGCTGTGTGACAGCCATTCTAGAGACTGGCATAGTTATAGCGCCAGCTCATTTAGTTGGGTTCACACTATAGAGAACCCTAGTATGTATTTGGTTGAGTACCTTTTCATATAGTGTGTACTCTTTATCTTTGGATATGGTGTGTTGAGTGTTGTGTGAAGAAGAAGAAGATTTTCAGCCTCTCACCTTGTGTGTTCTCTCTTAGGGTTTTGTGAGTGTGTGTGTGCTTGCAAGAGCTCAAGCTCTCTTCTCCCCTGCATCTTTTCATGGTATCAGAGCCCGGTTCATGCTAAGGGCTGAGCTACAAGCAAGAGAAGCACAGGAAGCGGTACGAGGGTAAGAGCTTCATCTACTCTTCCCTATTTGAGTTGGCGACTATACCCTTGTTGGGAGCTCTACAGGAGCCACTGGCAAACGATCTCTGATTAAGGAGCTTTCTTTGTGGGAGTAAAGCTATAGGGCAACTATAATGTCCTATTGGACATCCTATCGGACAAATTTTTTCAGGCCGAAAACACGTTTCGGGCGTGTTAGGACCTCTGTTTTTTAGAAAGTGGGTGATTTCGAGCACTACGGATAAGTCATCGATTCTCTACAGAACTCTGTTTTAAGAACTGCAGGAAGACAGATTGGTTGTGCAGATATTGTGTGTGCTGCAAGGAGGTCAACAGTTGCCATTGGGTGTATGTATGCACATTGAAATCACTGGTTGGTTGTGACATTTGAGTGTAGTACAGTATCGCTGTGCAAAAAATACAGCAGTTTAGATTGGAACCAAGGAGCCAGAAAAGTTATGTATTGGCTCTCTATCAGTATACAGGACACCATGATTGGGCACATACAGGATGCCAAGTCCCCAAGGAGCCAGAAAAGTTATGTATTGGTTCTCTATCAGTATACAGGACACCATGATTGGGCACATACAGGATGCCAAGTCCCCCAAGGAGGCGTGGGACACCTTGGTAAAACTCTATGAAATGAATACCAAAGCACGAAAGATACAGTTGAAGAATGAACTTCATACTGCGGAGAAAAAGAGTATGTCTATGAATGACTATGCATTGAAGATCAAGGGCATTATGGAGTCCCTTGCATCTATTGGCGTTTCAGTAGATGATGATGATAAGGTGGAAGTCTGTCTACGTGGTCTCGGGCCACGATACAAGGCATTCAAGAAGTCTATTCAGACTCGGGAAAACATTTCCAATTTCACAGATTTGGTGTCTATGTTGATTATAGAAGAGAAGAGCTTGGGTGAAGACCAACAGTCTTCACAAATCAAACAAGTACTCACCCATGGGCCGGATGGGGTTAGGCTGGAATCAGTAGAGTTTTAATAAAATAAAATTGATTAATAGGAATACGTTTAGAACTTGAGTAGTTAAATAAAAGCCTCAAGACTTCTCTAATGAATAGATCAATGGCTGTGCCTGATTCAATTAGGAAAAAAGCGTTGATCCCTTCAAGTTAATTCTGTAATAGTTTCCCTTCTATCTGGTTTATTTAGATGAAGGTTAGTTCAGTATCTTGACCTCGTTAGAAAAATTTGTTAAGAAATTCAAAATGGTGGAATTGTCCCCATTTTTCGAGCATGGGAAATTTTCCCGGTTTTGGTTTTCGGAATGACCACCAGCTTAGTCTCGTGCCCAGACATTCGAGAGTGAGGCCTCGAGTGGGAAACCCTGCCCTGCACATGAGGGAGCTGCTTCTGCTACAAGCTACTACCGAGAATCCGGGGTGCGGAGGGGGCAGTGGGATCCTACATGTAACACTGGACTCTACTATTTTGCACTTGAATGTATCATCCTTATGATACCCCTCTACTATTTTGCACTTGAATGTATCATCCTTATGATACCCCTCTACAATGTCCCACTGCTCTCCAACGATGTGAGCTCGAGGGGGAGTGTTGAGATATCGAGCTCGTCTAGTGAGGCGGGTGGCCATTGATGACCCGCCTGGGGGATAGGCCCCACACTTACACCATTGGCATGGTTGGTGAGATCTTGGGTGATATGCGGCCAGTGGGATGACAGACTGTGTGACAGCCATTTAGAGACTGGCATAGTTATAGCGCCAGCTCATTTAGTGGGGTTCACACTATAGAGAACCCGTGTATGTATTTGGTTGAGTACCTTTCATATTGTGTGTACTCTTATTCTTGTATATGGTGTGTTGAGTGTTGAGTGAAGAAGAAGAAGATTTTCAGCCTCTCACCTTGTGTGTTCTCTATTAGGGTTTTGTGAGTGTGTGTGTGTGCTTGCAAGAGCTCAAGCTCTCTTCCCCCCTACATCTTTTCACCTTGACATGGCAGGAGTCGGGCAGTCTTTCAGCTGGTGACCAAAACCCTAACATCCAAAACACCAGTTCTCACTTCTTTCAAGCTCATCCCTCTGAATCCTTGAAAGAGGTGGGGCTCCGGAGAAAGTGTTATGTGGGAAGGGTCTTCCTTCACTTCTGAATCTCCCAGTATCCTGATTCTGATTTGGGCCTTACTGTCTCTTTGGGGGGGAGGAAAGCTTGAAGTACTTCTTGGGGTTTGGAATATTTTAAAGTTAGAGGGTGCAAGCTTTGGCGGGACCTTAACTACAAAGGCTTTGGCAAAGTCCTTTGCCATTCTTACAGCTTCGGCCATTGAGACAGGTTTGGCATTCTTCACTAAGGTTTCCAATGGCTCGTTCATTCCTCGAATGAATCTGGCCATCAGCTGCTCTCTTCATCCAAGAGCATCATGGCTCCCCCTCAATCGCATACGCATAAAGAAGCGAAACTGCAAAGGAGACATACCATGGTACACATGATTTATTACAAAAAGAGGTGCTTTATTTCTACTTCTAGGGATAAAGCGGCTAAGAAGCCTAAAAACTCGGCATGAAATTCTGAAGTTCCTAGGTGAATGATCAAAGAGTTGAACATGCTGAACAAGCCCTAGCCTTATCAGAAACATGGCTAAGGAAATATTTTGCCTGAGCCTCTCACGCTGACTGGTACTGACATCAATACATCGTCCTCCAAAGAACCACATATACCGACGTCACTCAATAGGATCAGGAAAGTAAAGACTCTCAAAATGATGTGTGAGTCTCACTTTGCTTACTCGGGTCGTAGCAGAGTTGATGAGGTGCTCAAATGCAAAGGCTATCATATCCTGACTCTGGGAGAGTTCAAGAATGCCAGATAGATTTAGCATCTCCATCTATAAATTTTCAATTCAATTTATGAGTTTTCAATTTTTGAAGTTCATTCAGCATAATATTAACAAGTAAAACATTATTTCCCAGATTCACTTTAAAATTTTAAGCAATTTCTATTGTTGTTATGTAAATTTACAACAATGCTCTGATGCCAACTGTAGGATCCCACTGCCCCCTCCGCACCTCGGATTCCCGGTAGCTGGCAGAGCGGAAGCAGCTCCCTCATACACGGGGCAGGGTTTCCCACTCGAGGCCTCCCCCTCAAATGTATGGGCACGAGACTAAGCTGGTGGTCATTCCGAAAACAAAAACCGGGAAAATTTTCCATGCCCAAAAAACAGGGACGATTCCACCATTTTGAAATTTTTAACGAACTTTTCTAACGACCCAATACTTCTAGATCACAGGTCTAAAATTCCAACAGAATTTCTTGAATTCTTTAACCTTGATCCTCAGATCAGAATCAAGGGTCTTAACTTGATTTCAGATTCGGTGGGTGATTTGAGTGAAATTTTCCTGAACTGGTCACGTCTTTTCTTAAAACTGACGAAGGAGATTAAGTCTTGGCCATAGTTTGATTTAGGGTTTGAGTTTGGAAAGGTTCTCCCTGAACTAACTTTCTCGAAGGGTAATATTTCAATTACTACTTTACTGAATTTCAATCATTGAGTATTTTGCTTAACTAACTTTAAAACTAATCATGAATTCCTATGAGGAATAAATTAATCATTTATCTAAAATTCTGACTTCGATAGTTTTTCTGAATTTTCTCATTACCATCTTAGAGAATATGAAACGGTAAAATTTTCTCTCACAAAGTATTTACTTATTCATTTACCAATATTCATGGGATTTAAACATAGGATTAAAGAGAACTCTTATTTTGATATAAAATTTTTGTATGCATCTATTTATGCATAAAATCCAACTTCTATGGAAATAACATTTTTATATGAAAGAAAATCCTTTTATGCATCTATTTATGTAAAAATTTTAATTTTGATGAAAGTAACACTTTTATAATAAAAAAATTCTTTTATGCATAAAAACCAATATTGGTGAAAGCAACACTTTTATAATTAAAAAAATTCTTTTATGCATCATTTTATGCATAAAAATCAATATTGGTGAAAGTAACACGTTTATTAAAAAAATAAATCTTTTATGCATCATTTTATGCATTAAAATCAATATTGGTGAAAGTAACACTTTTATAATAAAAAAATCTTTTATGCATCATTTTATGCATAAAAATCAATATTGGTGAAAGTAACACTTTTATAATAAAAAAATTCTTTTATGCATCATTTTATGCATAACAATCAATATTGATGAAAGTAACACTTTTATAATAAAAAACATTATTTTCAATATGCATCTTTCTATGCATAGAATTTAAATCTAATGAAAATAACTCTTTTATAATTAAAACAATAACCAATATGCATCTTTCTATGCATAGAATTTAAATTTTAGTGGAAATAACACTTGTATAATAAAAATATTTTTACTATGCATTTTTCTATGCCTAGAATGAAAATAACACTTTTAGAATACATAAATGGTGGGGATTACTCTTTTTGAATAATAAAAGATAAAACTTATTTCACAAAGTTTAAAAAAATTTTGCCATAACCTCCTTTGTATGGCTGACCATTTTTCACTTTTTTCTATCCTCAAGTTACTTAAAAATTATCCCAAATGGTTTAGAGCATTATAAACTAATCAAATTCCACTTTTAAAAGAGAAACAATATGAAAAGTTTAATTCTAACAATTTGATTACTTATCGAGGATAAAGAAAGGCTGAATTTAAGAATGAAGAGATGGGAAAAGCCTTTCCAACAAGGCATAACATCATTTTTTCATTTTAAAGAAAATAAAAATTAGAAAACTATTAAAAGGAATAAAGAAAAAGTAGGATTTCTAGCTTACTTGAATTTCTGTGAGCTTTCCTTTGGCTTGATGGTTTGAGGGATCTACTCTTGTTTGCAACAAGAGTGGCCACCAATTCTTTTGAAGAGGGAAAGGTCAAAAACTAATGAATTATCAATAAATTCACTGTTTTTGGCCTGGGGTGGAGTAGAGTAACAGTGCATAAAACACTATTAAGCTTCTACAAAGGGGGAGGCTTCTATTTATAGGAAAAAGCGAGCTTCTAACCAAACAAACTGATTCTAGAATTTTCCAAATCAGTTTGGTCAATTTTTGACCATTTTTGGGTCAGTTTAGCTTACTTTTTGGAACTAGACTTGAATTAGGAGAGAGGAGAGATGAAATATCTCCGTATTTGAGAATTTTAAACTCCACCACACATGTGAAATAGGCGTCTCCTTCATGAGGGGGAATCCCCACTCTGAGGTGTCAAAAATTCATTTTTTAAGTATTTCCTTTGGTCCTTAGTCCTTAGTCCTTAGTCCTTAGTCCTTAGTCCACTCTTCATCTTATGTGAGTATTTACTCATTTTTGCGGGGATTTTCTTTATTTCTTCAATTTATCTCCTCCATACATTTGGATGAATCTGATTGGCCCTTTACAACCTTAATTTAAAATTTTTAAAAAATATGGACCCTTAGGATAAGTCCTTTTGAACAGATTATAATTTATTTCTAATGCACCTTCTGAAAATCTTTTTGAACTTCTATTTCGAGGGAATTTATTTTAATAAGAAGAGATATTTTTCCATCCAAAAATATCTAAAATCTGAATAGCCTCTCTTTAGAACATTTTCTCTCTCTAAGCCAAAATAGGTAGAAATAATATCTTTTATTATTATGAAGAGGGAATTGATTACAAGGGAAGATAACTGGACATCTTGAGGGGCTGGGGAGGAATCTTACATAACATTTCGGTATCTTAAATCTCGTGCTACCTTATACATTTTCTTTTATTACGAATGGTGGATGAAGAAAAATAGTAGTTGGGTCCCATTGCAAGCAGATGAACAAGTTGTTTTGCCTCTTGACATATGTGTTAGGTTGCCCAATGGGGGTGTGGTGGAAATTGTAAGTGCGGGAAGGCATTGGAGCCTACTAAATATTAGGGAGCACCTCAATATCATGGGAAGTGAAGATATAAGTGGGGCACAGTTCAAGGTGAAGAATAGAAAGATTCGAATGTGAATGGAGTTGAAGACCTTGGTAGATGCTAATTGGGAATATGATTGTATAAGCATGACTTAATAAGAAAGCTTTGGAGTTTTTTATGAAGTCTATTTACTCTTTGGATTTTGTAAATTTACGTATGTGATTCATCAATGAAAAGTTTTATCTTGTAATTGATGTGACTTTGTAAATTTTTAGGTTATTCTTTTAGAATTACAATATTCAGACCTCTTTTTATGAATCCCTTTAAGAGTTCTAATATTTTCCTTTTAGAGATGTACTCAAGTCACGAGATGATAATTATGGCACAATATCTCAAAACCATTACAAACTCAAGTACAAATGTATTTTGAGTAAAAAACATCATAACATGAGAAGAGAATTTACATGCAAGATTATAAAATTAGAAAAAAATTTACAACTATTTACAATGATAAATAGGGAGGAGAATGAAGCTTTCTATTTTGTCTCCATCTCCTTTGGTTTTGTCTCCATGTCCCCCTTTGTCTTCTCTGGTTTTGTGGCCTCCTTTGTAAACTTGAACTTGAGTTCCTTCTTAGCTTTCTTGCCAACACCTTCTTGGCACCTACTTGAGGACCACTTTTCTTTGAGGTATTTCCTGTTTTAGTACCTTTGATTTCTTTATGTGTGCCTTGTTGGAGGAGCACCCTTGGTTTCTTTTTGTATAGGTCCTTGCTTAAATATAAAATGCTTTATAGGTGAATGTAAAGGCATTTTCTTCTTCTTCTTAGATGGAGCGTGGTGGAGAATCTAGATCATTTGGAGTAATTAAATTATTCAAGACTATATTGATAGCTCTTACACGAACACTCCACATCCAAAACTCGTGAGATCCAAGAGTGTCAAATTTAAAAAAAACTTTTCAAATTTAAGAACCAAGGACTATAGAAAATAAGTTAAAAATTAAGTAAAAATTTACTGCAAAAATAGTGGATTTTTAATTTAACCTACACTGCTATATCAATCTCGGTATATTTAGATAAAAGATATTTCCACACATTGGCAATAACATGCCATCCACATGAGGTAGAATCTTTTTGTAAAGCCACTCGTTGATTCAAAAACTTATACTCTGCCTCCTTTTTATAATTTGGATATTCATCTTCAATAGCTGCAATAGATCTCTTACATGCCCTATTAAAAACCAAATTTGAATATAAGGAAAAATAAAGAATAACGCTCAATATTCAAGTTATAAACAACAAGGAGAACTACTTACAATTTGAATATAAGGAAAAATAAAGAATAAAGCTCAATATTCAAGTTATTAAGGAGAACTTATAATTTAATCTGCCCATGCATGCCAGTTAGACTGTTCATGAAAATAACAGTCCTTCTCAGAAGAGTAATGACACAAACACTCCAATGTGCCCACTGGAAAAAATAAAATGATATAAGAAAGCAAATATCATATGTCAAATACGTGCAAAACATAAAGGAATCATCAATTTTTAGAGACGAACCTCTCTACATATGGCAAAACAACAAAACAAATGTTCTTATTTCTCATTGGTCTGAAATAGGATGCTAGCTCGGAAGTCTTCTTCTTTATATCAATCAATGCAAGCGACACTAAGGGATCACAAATAAATATTTCATTGACTTGATTTGGAAGCAATTCCTTTATAAGTTCCCTACAAGAGTTTATGAGAAGGAATGAACAAAATATGAGAAAATATTAACATACGAGAAAATATACATATGAGAAAATATACATATGTGAAATGTAATACCTTATACACAAGAAAACAACACTGTCATTGATCTCCCTATCCTTCTCTACAAGCATGTAGAGGTCCCCAGGTGCAATATAGAGATAGTCTTCCTCCAGTGTCCCAACATTACAGATTAGCTCTCTAATGTCCCAACATTACAGATTAGCTGCTCTCCAGTGTCCCAACATTACAGATTAGCTGCCCTCCAGTGTCCCAACATTTTGTAGTTGGAGAAGACCTTTTCAATCACCTCCTCCTCCTTTTCCTTCACCTCCTCCTCCTCCTCAGAACTCTTATCATTTGGCTTAGATTTCTTAACCAACTTTCTTTTCTTTTTCTTCTTAGGAGGGGAAGTAACTTCTTCAACTTTAATATCATCTGCCTTTGATTTCCTTTTCAATGCTCACTTTACCAATCCTAAAAGATATGCCAATTTGATGCTATAATAACACTTATTTATAAACATTAAGGTTTTCCTTTATAAATAATTATACAACCTCGATATCACTATCATATGTCATTATCCATAATCCATAAGAACTAGCTAGTAAAATGTTTGTAGTCCAAAGTGGGGAGACAATATTCAAATGATAGTGCGCTTGTTTATTATATAAGAAATTAAGTGATCCATCATAAAGATGACTATCAAGATTGATTCTAAAATTGAATAGTGGATACTATGCGGCGTTAGTAATCAATACCTTCGATTAGCCTGTGAGACCTACAGGCGAACATGGATGACTATCAAGATTGATTCTAAAATTTACCAGTGGATAATACCCCTTAGTGATCAATACCTTCAATTAGCTGATGTGAGAGCTACAAGCAAATAGGGAAGTCACTATCTCACATTGAGGCATCTTCTTGGGGGTGAAGAAAGAAGACCATATTATGTGAAGTTAACCTTGTAAACTAGATTTTTACGTGTTTCAATACGATGCATTTCAAGCCCATTTTAGCTTTGCAAGTTTTCCACAAACACTATAAAAGAGTCCAATTTGACTATATAAGTCCAATTTCTGGTTTAGTGTAAAGTGCAGCAAGAATTTGGTTGCACGACAATTTGTGCAAAAAATCTAAGTGTTACAGGTATGTATATGTATATGACTAGTTCATATATAGTTGCATTATAACACATTTATAATACCAGTGTGTTGGAGATTGCAAGTGTAAAAGTTTTTAAAAAGCACCATTTGAATTATAACACATTTATAATACCAATGTGTTGGAGATTGCAAGTGTAAAAGTTTTTAAAAAGCACCATTTGGTAAGTTGTTATAGGTAATCTTGTTTGATAGTCTAGGGCCAGATTGTGAGCGAAAAGCCGGATAGAATAACTTTCAAGCGTGGAATTTCAAGATGACCAATTTTTTTAAATAGGAAAAGGATATTGGAAGTGCACTATAGTTGATAAAAAGGAGCCAGAGATTTGTGAAGAAAATGTTCCCCCTTAGTAGGTGCAAGCATATAAAGCATGGAGCCTTGGAACACCTTGGTGAAGATGTATAATACAAACACCCAAGATCGGAAGATGCAGCGAAAGCAAGAGCTACATAATGTGACCAGAGAAAAACTAAGTATAAATGATTACTTGGTTAAGGTTAAAGGGTTTGAAGATGCCCTTGCTTTTATTAGATTGATGATAATATAATGGCAGCGGTGATTTTGGATGGTCTTGGTAAGAAATAATTTTAGACCTCCATTAGAGTTCAAGAGAAATTTCATAATTTTCAAGAATTGATTGCTCTCCTCATCCATGAGAGGAGATGAATATTAAGGAGGTTTATGCTCTGGAAATTCACATGAGCAGGCCTTCTACTCAGATATAGCATTAGGTCAAATTTAGACTCAAAAAGTACCCTATAAGAAAAGTGATGTCATCACTTTGCATAAAAAAAGGAGACTGTGGTGAACCTTATGAATCTTACGTCAAAACTTGCACATGTGACATACCATTGAAAAGATAGATTTCAAATCTACCACCTCCAACAAATTTGGAGTTGATATGCTCATGTTATGTCTTCCTCATTAGAAGGTAGCTTCCAACAACGATTGTGACATGCATGTATATCATGTTATGTCTTCCCTACTAAAAGGTAGTTTCCAACGATTGTGACATTCATGCTTATCATGTTATGTCTTCCCCAATAAATATTTTTCTTAATGATTGTGACATCCATGTAACATACATATTATGTTATGTTTTTTCCACTAAAAGGTAGTTTCCAACGATTGTGATCTACCTTTTAGTGGAGAAGATATAATATAAGCACATCAACTCCAAATTTATCGGAGGTGATAGATTTAGAATCTACTTTTCAAGGACTTTCTAACGATATGTCACATAATAAGTTTAGATCCCCACACTGAGGTGTCAAAAATGCATCATTTCCTCTAAATATCTCTTCTTTTTTAACTAATAAACCTTGTCCTTAGTAGTCAACTCTTCATCTTATGTGAGCATTTACTCATTTTTGGGGGATTTTATTTTATTCTTCAATTTATCTCCTCCCTACATTTGGATTAATCTTATTGGTCCATAGGAACCTTAATTGGAGCATAATTCAAAAATTTCTAAAAATATGGATCCTTAGAGGCTAAGGTCCTTTGTACCTATTTATAATTAATTCCAATTGCACATTAGAAAGTTCTTTTTGAAATTTTGATTCAGGGGAAACCATTTTAGACACTAGGAGGATTTTTATATCCAAAAATATCTCAATTTTGAAATACCTCCCTCTAGACATTTTCTCTCTCTAGGCCAAAATAGGGTAAAAGAGAATCTTTCTTTTATTTTAGAGAGGGGAATAATTAAAAGATCAGAAGGGGAGGTTCTTACACCTGCACACCTCAAGAGCCGGAGGGAGGAATCTTACACAGAACTTCAAACATATCTTACTGAAAAGATCCCTAGGATTTTGGTTGGATTGGAAATTTCAAATGAAATCACCACAGCTCAAGCACAACCTTATCCAAAACGAGAACACAATCTCATAACCCTCGAGCTATGGGATTTGTAAGGTCAACCAACACTCATGGCACATCTTGAAAGGATTACCTTTACACAAGAATTGACCATGCCATGTCTGGGGTACTTTGAACATACAATGTATATTGACACTAACCCCCTCACTTGCAAGTTTTTTGTGGTTGAGTATGGGTTGGAAGCAAATGATCTTGGGGCATAAATGGACTGTTGCTGCCCAAGCACCACTGTGCTTTGCTAGCGATAGAGTCATCATGATGGTCAACGATAAAAAGTTGGCAATACCATACTGCAAGAAAGAGGATCCAACTTTAATGAGTATCTATGATGCTAAACGCAAAAGGATACAAGCCTCTTCCACAAAAGCCCCTTTACACAATGACCTACCATCTGCGTATCAACAACCAAAGCCTCTACTCCATCAATCCCATCCTCACCTAACGAAGTTCGATGCCAAAACCTTGCAATTCTTGAAGAATTTCCCAAAGCCCAACCATCTAACTCTAACAGGGAACTTAAAGGAAAGGCCCCGGCTCCTATGCATCTTCATCGACAAACCTCACCAAAGGAGACAACCACATGCTCAAAGACCTCGTCATCGAAAACCACTCCACAAGAGACTCTAACCTTATCATCAACAATGCCAATGAGTCTCAAACCTGCAGCCTCAGTGCCAACCAAAGTCAAGGAGGGCCCCAAACCTTCCACATCACCCCAAAAGAAAACTCCACTACGACAACCACAATCAAGATATCTTACTAGTATCAAAATGTGGGTGGAAAAGCAGCTACTTGTAGTTCAAGGCTACTATAAAGGTGTCAGTCAAATTTGGGTGCCTCGACAGTCAAAACCTCTTCCTCAACACAACACTCGAAAGCAAAGGAAGAACAAGAGTACTCCACAACACCGTCCACAAAAGCCTATGCGATTTCCTCAAAGAAATCCACCAATGCAACAAGTGTGGGTATCAAAAACATTGCTGGAAGCACAAGGGTACTACCAAAGAAATACCAAAGCTTGGGTCCCCAAGCACATCACAAAGTCCAAGCTCGCACAAAGAAGGAAGCCTCAACACTTAGCACATCGGCAACCAAATTACAACGTTCATCAAAGATGGGTGCATGTGCATGTACTTTAACAACAAGGATACTATGATGGTGAGTCCATCATATGGTTGGCAAAATCAAACAATGTGAAGAAAACCTCACCACCACTGACTTCAACCCCAACAACTTCACCTATAGTTCGACAAGAATGGAGGCCCAAGAAACAGTAAGAAAATCCCTCAACCACTCTTGTGCATCCACCAACACCAACACAAGAGCTTGTTTGTTCAAGCAAACAATCAGTAGTCTTCCCTAATGCCTTGACATCATTTCAGCAGCAAATTTAAGATCAAATACGGAGACTTAAGAGCACATCAGGAACAAAATAACAATGCTCTTGTCACCCCTTTGGAAATGATAAATGATCCATCCTAAGCAAGTGCAAGCATAGTTGTAAAGTCACGGCCCATGTCAGACTCTACAACTTCACATCATGACTTTCACGTCATGAATTTCACGTTTATTATTTCACGTCATGACTTTCACGGCAAGACTTTCATGTCATGACTTTCACGTCTGTGATTTCACGTCATGACTTTCACGTTTATTATTTCACGTCATGACTTTCACGGCAAGACTTTCATGTCATGACTTTCACGTCTGTGATTTCACGTCATGACTTTCACGTCTGCATTTTCACATGATGACTTTCGCATCTTAGACTTTCACGTCATGACTTTCACGGTAAGACTTTCACGTCTGTGATTTCACGTCATGACTTTCACATCTGTACTTTCACATGATGACTTTCACATC
>NC_141108.1:4470367-4616655 GCF_041138505.1 Cibotium barometz | reverse complement strand
TAAATAGAAGTTGTGGTTATTGCCGCACCTATCTCAGTGGTATGAGGTGATCTAACAAAAGGACCTCTGAGAGGTAAGCCAAAAACGAGGTAAGGGCATATCTTCTCATGAGGAAGAAAGCACGCCAGTAAGAAGACCCGCTCAGAAAACCCAAGATGTCTTGATCTCATGACGTAGTAGTATCGGGGACCCAAACCCAAAGCTTCAATAACCATGGCCAAGCAGACATTGTTACGAAAGTGCTGCTGACCCCAGGGTGTTACCCTAGTTATGTTTTGATCGGTCCGCCATTTGGTCTGCGCTACAGAAGTTCCTAGGTGAGGAAAAAGTGAGCGCTCATACTGTTCTATAAAGTCTTTCTTCACAGACTCTCTTGCGTCTTGAAGGTGAGAAATCATCATGGATAAAACTAGTTCTTGTTGCCAAGCCATGAAGGAGATTAAGAAAGAAAGGAGATTGATGGGAGTAAGATTACTGTGAGCGACAAGTAAAAGTTACGACTTATATAAAGGAAGGAGCTAGCGTAACTTAGAAGCCAACGGTAACTTGCCACTGAAGTTTTACCGTCTTTCCATGATTTGTGTTTGACACATTTTTCTATAGAAGGTATTAAGAATTTTGAGATGACTCTCGTTGAAGATCAGCAAGATCAACCAACAGATCCATATAAGGAGCCATGGACTCATCCATTGAAGATCAGCAAGGTCAATCAACCAGATCCATGCCCGATTTCAGAAAACAACTCCTACTCTTGTTCCAATATCTTCCTCGACGCACACGTGGGTATCCTAGGCGACCCAGAGCCCGAGCACCGTATGGTCAGCACCCTCTAGGATCCTTCGCAGGTGACCTAGCGCTTCACTCAAAGGCCGCTTCCTTGGCCCCTCATCCATCGTACCGGAAGCTCACCATTTTAATCGCACCGAGGCTGGTCAAGACCTCGGCCGACCTTGCTACGCGAGACGTCCTTCATTGACTCTCCGTCAGCAGTTGCAACTTTTTCAGTTAGGTCTCCACGACCTTAATCACAAGATGGTTACAATGCTTTCCCAGCAATCTTGACATAAAACAGTCATTTACAAACAGCATTTACAAACAGTCACAAAATACAGTTTCTATATTAACTCTCATTTTTCCACATTATCCCTCATCAATCCATATTGCTTATTCCACATTCCAGTTATATGTGTACTCATCCCATCACATCATTTTCCATCTCATCACTTCAGATTCCTTCACATCACATATCATATATTCACATCCATACATATATCTACATCCACATCCACATTCACATCCATATATCCACATCTACATCCATACATCTATTTTCACATCCACATCTACATGCACATTCACATCCATACATCCACATCTATATGCGTACATTCACATCTACATGCATACATCCACATCTCTATGCATACATCCACATACACATTCACATTCTCCTCCATAAATCTACATCTACATGCATACATCCACCTCCACATTCACATCCACATCTATACATCTACATCTACATGCATACATCCACCTCCACATCCACATCCACATCTATACATCTACATCTACATGCATACATCCACATCTCCATTCACATCTACATCTATACATCTACATCTACATGCATACATCCACATCCACATCTATACATTTACATCTACATGCATACATCTACATCTCCATTCACATCCACATCTATACATCTACATCTACATGCATCCATCCACATCTCTATCTACATCCTCATCTATACATCTACTTCTACATGCATACATCCACATCTCCATGCATACATCCACCTCCACATTCACACTCACATCCATACATCTACATCTACATGCAAACATCCACATCTCCATGCATAATAAAACTCTTTTAATTAATCTAGGATGATAGTTCCTAGAATATGGTAGGAAGTCCTCTTTTTATGCTTTGAATGAATTTATTTTATGCGTAATTTCTATAAAAATTTTACCATAGCTCCGCTACTATGACTGATAAATCTCAATTTTTTCTAAGGGATAAGGCTTATTATTAAAGAAATAATTAGAATGGTCTCTAATTGGATCATCAATCCATAATGGTCTCTAATTGAATCATTAAGAAAATAATTAGAATGGTCTCTAATTGGATCATCAATCCATAATGGTCTCTAATTGGATCATTAAGAAAATAATTAGAATGGTCTCTAATTGGATCATCAATCCATAATGGATTGAATCATCAATATACATAAACTAAAAGCATAGAAAAAAGCCATTAATTTGGCCTCAAGCATAGCTTAATCTTGGATTAAGGAAAAGCCTTATGAAAAGCTTCATTTGGATTGAAAAGGGTCATGAGTATGACCATTTCTTAAGTGAGAGAGAGAGAAAACCAATAGAATTAATTATAAATAGAATTTTATGTAATTCTTTACTATCATTACTTAATTAACTTCAATAGCATTTCAAAAACCATACCAATTAAGCTTCTCAAGCTTGAGAGGGGTTGAGAAGAGAGAATCATTGAGAAATTATAGAAAAGATCAAAATTCACTATACTTATCTTATAATTTGCTTGATTCTTTGATCACGGTAGAGGCCCCCAACCAATCAATTGGTTTAGTATGTTGATGGAGCCACCAATGGGGATTGAAGAAAGAGAGAAGTGTCAAAAACTAATGAATTATTAAAGAATTCATAGTTCTTGGCTTAGGTGGAGTAGAGTAACAATGCATAAGACACTATGTTTTTTTTCAACAAGGGGAGGCTTCTATTTATAGGAAAATTTGAGCTCCTAACCAAACAAACTGATTCTAAAATTTTCCAAGTCAGTTTGGTCACTTTTTGACCATTTTTAGGTCAGTTAAGCTAACTTTTTGGAACTAGACTTGAATGAGGAGAGAGGAGAGATGAAATATCTCAATTTTTATGAGTTTAAAACTCATTCAAGCATGTGAAATATGCACCTCCTTTAAAGAACTCTCCTTTCTTACATATGTGCCATAGTTTTTTTTTACTAATAAACCTTGTACATTTTCAACTCTTCATCTTATGTGAAATATGCACCTCCTTTAAAGAACTCCCCTTCCTTACATATGTGTTTTTTTTTACTAATAAACCTTGTACATTTTCAACTCTTCATCTTATGTGAGCATTTACTCATTTTTGGATACCCAAAATATCTCATATTTTTAATATTGCTCATAGTTTTTTACTAATAAACCTTGTAAATTTTCAACTCTTCATCTTATGTGAAATATGCACCTCCTTTAAAGAACTCCTCTTCCTTACATATGTGTCATAGTTTTTTTTTTACTAATAAACCTTGTACATTTTCAACTCTTCATCTTATGTGAAATATGCACCTCCTTTAAAGAGCTCCCCTTCCTTACTTATGTGTTTTGTTTTACTAATAAACCTTGTACATTTTCAACTCTTCATCTTATGTGAGCATTTACTCATTTTTGGATACCCAAAATATCTCATATTTTTAATATTGCTCATAGTTTTTTACTAATAAACCTTGTACATTTTCAACTCTTCACCTTATGTGAGCATTTACTCATTTTTGGGTATCTTCTTTTTACAAATTGGATTTATCTCCTCCCTACACATGTATTGATGCTATTCGCCCATAGGAACCTTAATTGGACCATAGTCTAAAGATTTCTGAAAATCTAGACCCTTAGACTAAGGTTCTTTATACCTATTTCTAATTAATTCCAATTGCACATTGGAAAATTCTTTTTGAATTTTTGTTTCAGGGAAACTTATTTTAATAAGATGAGATATTTTTCTATTCAAAAATATTCAAAATCTAAATATTCTCTCTCTAGAATAATTTTCTCTCTCTAGGCTAGAACAGTTAGAAACAAGGTCTTTATATTTCTGAAGAGGGATTGATTACAGGGGAAGATACTAGACATCAAAAAGGGAGTTGGGGGAGGAATTGTAAGATTCTCCCCCAGCCTTCGAGGTATACAAGAGTAAGAATCTCCCTTTCTGATCTTATAATTATTCTCTCTCTAAAATAAAAGAAAGATTCTGTTTAAAAAAAGGAAGAACCTTTTCCCTGAATACTTCTCAAGAGTCCCACCTGTTTTAAGATTCAGAACAATGAGTTCAGAAGTGAGAATCGATGTTTTGGATATCAAGGTTTTGGTCTTCATTCGAGTACGGCCCAAAAGAAGTTCTTTATCTCTTGGGAAGTATAAGAAGTTATCTCCCAGATATTGTGGACCAAAGAAAGTAGGTGATTTAGCTTACGAACTTCTTTTATCTCCTCATCTCAAAGTTCTAAATGCCTTCTATAGAAAAATATGCCAAATCCAAATCATGGAAAGACGGTAAAACTTCAGTGGCAAGTTACCGTTGGCTTCTAAGTTACGCTAGCTCCTTCCTTTATATAAGTCGTAACTTTTACTTGTCGTTCACAGTAATCTTACTCCCATCGATCTCCTTTCTTTCTTAATCTCCTTCATGGCTTGGCAACAAGAATTAGTTTTATCCATAATGATTCCTCACCTTCAAGACGCAAGTGAGTCTGTGAAGAAGGATTTTATAGAACAGTATGAGCGCTCACTTTTTCCTCACCTAGGAACTTCTGTAGCGCAGACCAAATGGCGGACCTATCAAGACATAACTAGGGTAACACCCTGGGGTCAGCAGCACTTTCGTAACAATGTCTGCTTGGCCATGGTTATCGAAGCCTTGGGTTTGGGTCCTCGATACTACCGCGTCATGAGATCAAGACATCTTGGGTTTTCTGAGCGGGTCTTCTTACTGGCGTGTTTTCTTCCTCATGAGAAGATATGCCTTTACCCCGTTTTTGGCTTGCCTCTCAGAGGTCCTTTTGTTAGAACACCTCATACCACTGAGATAGGCGCAGCAATAACCCACAGAATCATTCCCATAGATGAGTTACCTTATACTTGTGCAGCTTGTGAGGACTGCTTTTGTGACCATATGATGGACGGGCTTATGGAAGTGTAAAGAGTTCCTCTATCTTTACTGTATAAGTTCCGAGAATGAATAAAGTTTAAATCTTGTTCGTATTTTGAATCTTGCTCTCTTTAAGACTTATCTTGGTGGTTAATCTTGATTAAAATTTTTCTCTAAGTCTCATATTCGTGAATCTTGCGAAATTATCACAAGTTGCGAGATGAGGACATCTCGCGTTTTTTAAGTGGGGTAGAATGTAAGATTCCTCCCCCAACCCCTTTTTGATGTCTAGTATCTTCCCCTGTAATCAACCCTCTTCAGAAATATAAAGACCCTGTTGCTAACTATTTTAGCCTAGAGAGAGGAAAATTATTCTAGAGAGAGAATATTCAGATTTTGAATATTTTTGGATAGAAAAATATCTCTTATAATTCAGATGAGTTCCCCTGAAACAGAAATTCAAAAAGAATTTTCCAATGTGCAATTGGAATTAATTGGAAATAGGTATAAAGAACCTTAGTCTAAGGGTCTAGATTTTCAGAAACCCTTAGACTATGGTCCAATTAAGGTTCCTATGGGCCAATAGCATCAATCCATGTGTAGGGAAGAGATAAATCCAAATTTGTAAAAAGAAGATACCCAAAAATGAGTAAATGCTCACATAAGGTGAAGAGTTGAAAATGTACAAGGTTTATTAGTAAAAAACTATGAGCAATATTAAAAATATGAGATATTTTGGGTATCCAAAAATGAGTAAATGCTCACATAAGATGAAGAGTTGAAAATGTACAAGGTTTATTAGTAAAAAACTATGAGCAATATTAAAATGATTCCATTATGACACATATGTAAGGAAGGGGAATTCTTTAAAGGAGGTGCATATTTCACATAAGATGAAGAGTTGAAAATGTACAAGGTTTATTAGTAAAAAAACTATGAGCAATATTAAAATGATTCCATTATGACACATATGTAAGGAAGGGGAGTTCTTTAAAGGAGGTGCATATTTCACATGCTTGAATGAGTTTTAAACTCATAAAAATTGAGATATTTCATCTCTCCTCTCTCCTCATTCAAGTCTAGTTCCAAAAAGTTAGCTTAACTGACCTAAAAATGGTCAAATATTGACCAGACTGATTTAGAAAATTCTAGAATCAGTTTGTTTGGTTAGGAGCTCAATTTTTCCTATAAATAGAAGCCTCTCCCTTGTTGAAAAATAGATAGTGTTTATGCATCGTTACACTACTCCACCTAAGCCAAGAACTGTGAATTCATTTAATAATTCACTAGTTTTTGGAGCTTCCCTCTTTCTTCAATCCCCATTAGTGGCTCCATCAACATACTTAACCAATTGATTGGTTGGGGGCCTCTACCGTGAACAAAGAATCAAGCAAGTTGTAAGGTAATTAGTGAATATTGATCTTTCTATAATTTCTCAATGTTTCTCTCTTCTCAACCCCTCTCAAGCTTGAGAAGTTTAATTGGTATGGTTTTTTTAAATGCTATTGAAGTTTGAATAGTAGTGAAGAGTTACATAATTTAATAAATGCTATTGAAGTTAATTTTCATTTATGTTTAAATTCTAATGATTTTTATGTAAATTCTCTCTGTCACTCAAGAAATGGTCATACTCATGACCCGTTCTCAATCCAAATCAAGCTTTTCATAAAGCTTTTCCTTAACCCAAGATTAAGCTATGCTTGAGGTCAAATTAATGGCTTTTTTCTATGCTTTTAGTTTATGTATATTGATGATTCAATCCATTATGGATTAATAATCCAATTAGAGATCATTTTAATTATTTCCTTAATGATAAGCATTATCCCTTAGAAAAATTGAGATTTATCAGTCATAGCAGCGGAGCTATGGCAAAATTTTTATAAAAATTATGCATAAAATAAGTTCATTCAAAGCATAAAAAGAGGACTTCCTACCATATTCTAGGAATTATCATCCTAGATTGATTGAAAGAATTTCATTACAATCATGGAGAAATTGAATTTTAATATCATGCATAAAGGATAAGTTTTTATATCAAAAGTGTTATTTTTACCATTTTTATTTCATGCATAGAAGTATGCATAATGGATAAATTTTTATATCAAAAGTGTTATTTTTACCATTTTTATTTCATGCATAGAAGTATGCATAATGGATAAATTTTTATATCAAAAGTGTTATTTTTACCTTATTTCATGCATAGAAGTATGCATAATGGATAAATTTTTATATATCAAAAGTGTTATTTTTACCATTTTTATTTCATGCATAGAAGTATGCATAGTGGATAAATTTTTATATCAAAAGTGTTATTTTTATCATTTTTAATTTTCATGCATAGAAGTATGCATAAAGGAAAATTTTTTATATCAAAAGTGTTACTTTTATCATTTTTAATTTTCATGCATAGAAGTATGCATAAAGGAAAAATTTTTATATCAAAAGTGTTACTTTTATCATTTTTAATTTTCATGCATAGAAGTATGCATAAAAGAAAATTTTTATATCAAAAGTGTTACTTTTATCATTTTTAATTTTCATGCATACAAGTATGCATAAAAGAAAATTTTTTATATCAAAAGTGTTACTTTTATCATTTTTAATTTTCATGCATAGAAGTATGCATAAAAGAAAATTTTTTTATATCAAAAGTGTTACTTTTATCATTTTTAATTTTCATGCATAAAAGTATGCATAAAAGAAAATTTTTATATCAAAAGTGTTACTTTCATCATTTTTAATTTTCATGCATAGAAGTATGCATAAAGGAAAATTTTTTATATCAAAAGTGTTACTTTTATCATTTTTAATTTTCATGCATAGAAGTATGCATAAAGGAAAAATTTTTATATCAAAAGTGTTACTTTTATCATATTGGATTTCATGCATATAGGTATGCATAAAAGATATTCTTTTTATACTAAAAGTGTGATTTTCCTCATAAATGGATTTTATGCTTAACTTAGATGCATAAGAGAAATTCTTTTATTCTAAAAGTGTAATTCCCTACCAAATTGAAATTATGCATAAGAAGATGCATAAAAGATTGATTTTAATTTCGAAAGTGTTAGTCTCCTTAAATGGAATTTATGTATAAATAAATGTGTAGAGAAATCTTATATCAAATATAAGAATTCTCTTTTAAAAAAAAAGATATGAAATGTGATAAGATGTGATAAGAGGTGTATGAGATGTGATAAGAATTGATAAGATGCGTATGGAAAGTGATAGGATGTGATAAGAGGTGTATGAGATGTGATAAGAATTGATAAGATGCGTATGGAAAGTGATAGGATGTGATAAGAGGTGTATGTGATGTAAAAAGATGTGATAAGATGTGTATGAGATGTGATAGAATGTGTTAAGATGAGTTAGGATGTGTTAAGATGTATATGGGATGTGTTAGGACGAGAATGGATGTAATATGGTTGTATGAATGTGATGTGGATGTATACATGTAGATGTATATGTATGAATGTGAATGTTGATGTGGATGTGGATGTATGGATGTAGATACGGATGTGTATGTATGTATGTGGATGTGTATGTATGAATGAGGATGTAAAAATGGACGTATGTATATAGATGTGGATGTATGGATGTATGTATGTAGATGTGGATGTATGGATGTGATTGTGAATGAAGAGGTGGATGTGAATGTATGGATGTAGATACAGATGTGGATGTATGTATGTAGATGTGGATGTGATTGTGAATGAAGAGGTGGATGTGAATGTATGGATGTAGATATGGATGTGGATGTATGTATGTGAATGTGGATGTATGAATGAGGATGTGAAAATGGATGTATGTATGTGAATGTGGATGTATGAATATGAATGTGGATGTGTGGATGTGGAAATGGAGGTATGGATGTATGAATGTAGATGTGGATGTATGCATGTAGATGCGTATGTATGAATGTGAAATTGGATGTATGATGTGGACGTACGAACATGGATATGTATGTAGAATAATGAATATGAAGATGTATGTGAGATAATGTAGTCTATATGAGTGAATGGATGAGAACGAGTACACACTGAATGGAATGTGGAATAAGTAATGTGGTCCGAGAGTGGATAATATGGAAAGACAAAAGTTCGTTATAGAAACTGTATTTGTGATTGTTTGTAAATGACTGTTTTATGTCAAGAATGCTGGAGAAGCATTTTGACCGTCTTGAGGATTAAGGTCATGAAGACTGAACTGATAAAGTTGCAACTGCTGACGGAGAGTCAATGGAGGACGTCTCGCGTAGCAAGGTCGATCGAGGTCTTGACCAGCCTCGGCTCGATTTAAATGGTGAGCTTCCGGTACGGTGGATGAGGGACCAAGGAAGCGGCCTATGAGTGAAGCGCTAGGTCACCTGCGAAGGATCCTAGAGGGTGCTGACCATACGGTGCTCGGGCTCTGGGTCGCCAAAGATACCCACACGTGCGTCGTGGAAGATTTTGGAATAAGGAGTAAGAGTTGTTTTCTGAAACCGGGCATGGATCTGGTTGATTGACCTTGCTGGTCCTCAACAGATGAGTCCATGGCTCTTTTATATGGATCTGTGGGTTGATCTTGCTGATCTTCCACGGAGACTCCATTCTATTATATGAATATATTGCCGGTTACTATGAGCTAGGAACCATGGAAAAGGCCCCTGAGAGAACAGGTGGTGAGCGTTTTGGTTGCCAATGATGCCATAAGTATACCGATGAAAGAATGACTGGAAATAAGGATTCAACCAGAGACTTTGAGGATTGTCATCAGTGACATAATGGTTTTATTAAAGGATTGTTTTAAAGCTAGTTGATGCTAAGAAAAAGGCAATTTCATATTGGGTGTGTAAGTGGTATGACTAGTTTTATGTTTGCATGAACTTCCGGCTAGGGGGCCTTGGAACTCTTTTCCTTGGTACCCGGGACAAAACCTAACCAAATTCCAAATTGGATCCCATCACTACAGTGGTTGGGCGGTTGGCTAACCCATGGGATCGGATGGGGTTAGGCTGGACTGATGGATCCGTAAATCGAGATTTAATTTCTATTATTACGATAGATGAAGTAAATCCCGGATAGAAATTGTTCTATGGATAGGAATCAACGGCTATGCCTCTTGATGGGGAAAAAAGCGTTGATCCCAATGATCCAAGTGCAAGTTCTTCCTTGAGTTGACCAAGTACCGTTAAAGGTGCAGTCAGATCAGTTTGATCAGTAATGATCTTGACTACGTTAGAGTAAAGAGTTATCCTGGTGGAATCGCCCGTGCTTTCCGGGTAAAGGAAGTTTTTCTGGTTTCGGTTTTGGACAAACCGACGGATTAGTCTCTTGTCCGGATATCCGTGGGCGAGGCCCCGAGTGTGGGACCCCTGTCCCGCGCGAGAAGTGCTACTTCCGCTGCTAGTACCCCGAATCCATTGCTCAGTGGGAACAGGGATCTCACAGTTGGTATCAGAGCAGGTTTTGAAAGCTAATAAAGATAATTAAATTCTTATCTGAAATTGGTAGTAAGAATTCAGAAACAGCATTTTCATAATGTATTTTCATTCCGTAAGCTTCTTTAATGAAAAAATTTTAATCAAAGAAATTGTTTTTATAGATGGAAGTTTCCCATTTATCTGGTATTCCCGACCTCACCCAGTCTCAAGATATGATTGCATTTGCCTTCGAGCATCTCATCTCTTCCGCTTCAACACGAACAAGCCGAGCAAGACTCGCACGCCATTTCGAGGAATTATATTTTCCTAACCCAGTGGAGAGACAACAGCATAAGTGGGTTGCAGGGCTATATATCCACGCCTCTTATAACCGGCGTGCAATGCTGAGGCAGAACCTCTCATTGGCCATGATTTTGATAAAGCTGAAAATGACGCGTGGTGTCATTCTATATCTTTCAACGCCTCAAAATTTCAGACGTGCTTGCCGAGTTTATAGACTCCTTAGTCGATTTATCCCTAAGGAGAAAATAATAGCTCCCTTCGCAGTTAGAGAACTTATGTAACAGGGCATGACTATGGCCCAGTACGGTCCTCTTATATGTCTTTCGAGGAGATTTTGAACTCAGAGCCGAGTTGCTCTATGTATATATTGCAACTTTTATATAAATAAAGAAACGTTTTCCGGTTTAAAAAATTCCTGTTGAATAAATGATTGTTTATGGCGAACGATCTACTGCTGATAAAGAAAAAAAAAATCTGTTATCGGACATATGCCATAGATCTCCATTAAGATCTTGTCTTGTATAAGAAATTGTTTTCCGAACTCTTAAGTCTTAGGATCTCGTGAATAATATCAAAATAAAAATTTAATAATATATAAATTTTGGCAAAATCATGAGACGAGGAAACCGTGGTCGTCAGCCAGACCCTGTCTCTGAAGATGACGAGCTTGACCTTAATGTTTGCAAGGCTCTTCATAGGTCTCAGCCAGGACCCTTCAAAGGAGAAGGGGAGAACTTGGGTGAGGCTGTGGAGAAATGGGTGGAAGCCTTGGAAGAGTATTTTGATGTCACAGGATACAATCATCAGAGCAATTGGCTAATAAAGATCAACTGAGAAGCCAAATATGTCAAAAATTTATCAAGAAACACAAAAAGGTTGTAATTGTGTGATATAATTCATACAATTTGATATTCAAACTGAAAAATTTGTAATTTAGTAATTGGGTTTTCAGATGCCGCAATTGTATGGAACCCTGACTTGCTTGAGGCCTAGACATGATGGTATCTATCTTATAGTTCCAAGTATCATGACTACCCGTATATACCGAGAGTATAACTGCAGCTCTTTACTGACAGTATATACGAGTAAATCTAAGACTTGAAATTATAAGCGTTAATGCTATCCAGATGATGATTTCGAATGTGGTTGATATGATTTTTAATTCTGTTTGAGAATTGATGAATTGAATTGGATTCTGATTGAAAAATGACGATTTCCGAAATTTAGTTGAAATGTAATAAGCTGAGCGAAACCACAATGAGGATGAATGGGACGAGTCCCAGTGATGATATTCATAACTGGAATGATGATAATGATTTCACCAAATCACTATGAGATTAGTGGATTGTGCTGTCAGATTGCTACTGTTAACACTTGAGACGGTAGATTAAGTTAAGGGATGACAAATTGAGAACTTGCTTAACTAAAATTCCTGTGGAGGAATGTTCAGAAGGAAAATTTTCAGTCTAATGGACCATTATCGTGTTAAAGATATGAATGATATGATCTGAATGAATTGTTATTTAATGATGAGTTCTATATAAGGGATAATTATCCCCGTATTCTGTTGGGTTGACCAGAATATAAGGAATCCCAGAATAAATTGGATCTTAACACTAGTTCTGTAATTGGACACTAAAGTGTCCTGAGGACACTAAAGTGTCCTGAAAGTTAGCATTTTTCTTGAATTTTTGTGGGCAATCTATTAAGAGTTTTGAAATGCTTAACATCCACAGATGTTCCTCAAGACCCCAAAAAAAATTGAGATTTTTTAAATTGCACTTTTCTTAGCTTTTGCAAGGCAATATTTTAATTTTCTTAGACACATGCTGATAAAACACATGATTTTTGCTGTTTTCAAAATAGTAGTCATTTGTACATAACTTTTAGAAGGGACATAGTTTGATCATGAAACTTGGCTTGATGGAAAGCCCATGATGTAAACTAAATCTTGGAATCATCAAACGATAATTATTGGATAAATTTTTGACTCGCTAATATTGAAATGATGTTTTTTATACAGGTGGAGCATGAATTTTTCTCCTTCCATATGCAAGCTAATAATGTAAAACTTGAGGTGCACCCATGTTATATAGGGTAAATACTACTTTGTTTTGAATTTTCCAAAACTTTAGAGCCACTTTTTGGGCCTCTTCTCATACATGGCCTTTTGCGCAACCTGTTTTTAATACGTAAAATGTTTAATTATGAGCCTAATTTTGATTTTCATCAAAGGGAAAAGCTGTGTAAGTGCATTATTTGTTGTAACTATAGGTGTAGATTACTTGTGCAAGCATAGTTATGATTAGTTTTTGAAAAAAGATGATCAAATTTTGTATTTTTATTTTTTACAGTTTTTTTAGAACTAGGCGATAAGAACCTACTTAAGTGGAGGCTAAGTTAGTGTCATACACATCAAATTATGGCTTATTTATCTCATCTCAAGCATGAAAACCAATAATCAACATTCTCATTGATAGGGCTACAATTTTTTTTAGTGGCGTGATTGAGTTTTGATAATACGCGTTACTTTTGCTGATTTTATACAACTTTTTTGGAAAAAATTCTAGGAAAGGAAAATGATTTTTTTGGTGAAATTCTACCTCCTTGGACTGATGTATACTATCAAAATATCTTGGGAAAAATGCTATTGATATCATTGGATTTTTTTTTTGAGAGAATGATGCTTGCATATTTGGAAAAATCCTGAAAAATCCTGAAAAATGTTCATTTTCAAGACATATGCTACTTTGTTGCTTATGTACTTCCAAATAAAAAGGCATTTTATATGTTTAGCATTTTTTACATAAGCATAGGGTTATGTTCTACATGCCCAATGAAGCATTTTGGTTTTTAAAGCCTACATTAGGAGTTTGATTTTTTTTTCGCAACCCCCAAAAAAGGACACTCAAGTGTCCTGTTTTGGTACCAAACTAGTGTTAAGAAAAAGAGTTGTCCTCTACCTTGCGAGATGAGGACATCTCGCACTTTTCAAGTGGGGTAGAATGTAAGATTCTCCCCCAGCCTTCGAGGTATACAGGAGTAAGAATCTCCCTTTCTGATCTTATAATTATTCTCTCTCTAAAATAAAAGAAAGATTCTGTTTAAAAAAAGGAAGAACCTTTTCCCTGAATACTTCTCAAGAGTCCCACCTGTTTTAAGATTCAGAACAATGAGTTCAGAAGTGAGAATCGATGTTTTGGATATCAAGGTTTTGGTCTTCATTCGAGTACGGCCCAAAAGAAGTTCTTTATCTCTTGGGAAGTATAAGAAGTTATCTCCCAGATATTGTGGACCAAAGAAAGTAGGTGATTTAGCTTACGAACTTCTTTTATCTCCTCATCTCAAAGTTCTAAATGCCTTCTATAGAAAAATATGCCAAACCCAAATCATGGAAAGACGGTAAAACTTCAGTGGCAAGTTACCGTTGGCTTCTAAGTTTCGCTAGCTCCTTCCTTTATATAAGTCGTAACTTTTACTTGTCGTTCACAGTAATCTTACTCCCATCGATCTCCTTTCTTTCTTAATCTCCTTCATGGCTTGGCAACAAGAATTAGTTTTATCCATAATGATTCCTCACCTTCAAGACGCAAGTGAGTCTGTGAAGAAGGATTTTATAGAACAGTATGAGCGCTCACTTTTTCCTCACCTAGGAACTTCTGTAGCGCAGACCAAATGGCGGACCTATCAAGACATAACTAGGGTAACACCCTGGGGTCAGCAGCACTTTCGTAACAATGTCCGCTTGGCCATGGTTATCGAAGCCTTGGGTTTGGGTCCTCGATACTACTGCGTCATGAGATCAAGACATCTTGGGTTTTCTGAGCGGGTCTTCTTACTGGCGTGTTTTCTTCCTCATGAGAAGATATGCCTTTACCCCGTTTTTGGCTTACCTCTCAGAGGTCCTTTTGTTAGAACACCTCATACCACTGAGATAGGCGCAGCAATAACCCATAGAATCATTCCCATAGATGAGTTACCTTATACTTGTGCAGCTTGTGAGGACTGCTTTTGTGACCATATGATGGACGAGCTTATGGAAGTGTAAAGAGTTCCTCTATCTTTACTGTATAAGTTCCGAGAATGAATAAAGTTTAAATCTTGTTTGTATTTTGAATCTTGCTCTCTTTAAGACTTATCTTGGTGGTTAATCTTGATTAAAATTTTTCTCTAAGTCTCATATTCGTGAATCTTGCGAAATTATCACAAGTTGCGAGATGAGGACATCTCGCGTTTTTTAAGTGCGGTAGAATGTAAGATTCCTCCCCCAACCCCTTTTTGATGTCTAGTATCTTCCCCTGTAATCAACCCTCTTCAGAAATATAAAGACCCTGTTGCTAACTATTTTAGCCTAGAGAGAGGAAAATTATTCTAGAGAGAGAATATTCAGATTTTGAATATTTTTGGATAGAAAAATATCTCTTATAATTCAGATGAGTTCCCCTGAAACAGAAATTCAAAAAGAATTTTCCAATGTGCAATTGGAATTAATTGGAAATAGGTATAAAGAACCTTAGTCTAAGGGTCTAGATTTCAGAAATCTTTAGACTATGGTCCAATTAAGGTTCCTATGGGCCAATAGCATCAATCCATGTGTAGGGAAGAGATAAATCCAAATTTGTAAAAAGAAGATACCCAAAAATGAGTAAATGCTCACATAAGGTGAAGAGTTGAAAATGTACAAGGTTTATTAGTAAAAAACTATGAGCAATATTAAAAATATGAGATATTTTGGGTATCCAAAAATGAGTAAATGCTCACATAAGATGAAGAGTTGAAAATGTACAAGGTTTATTAGTAAAAAACTATGAGCAATATTAAAATGATTCCATTATGACACATATGTAAGGAAGGGGAATTCTTTAAAGGAGGTGCATATTTCACATAAGATGAAGAGTTGAAAATGTACAAGGTTTATTAGTAAAAAAACTATGAGCAATATTAAAATGATTCCATTATGACACATATGTAAGGAAGGGGAGTTCTTTAAAGGAGGTGCATATTTCACATGCTTGAATGAGTTTTAAACTCATAAAAATTGAGATATTTCATCTCTCCTCTCTCCTCATTCAAGTCTAGTTCCAAAAAGTTAGCTTAACTGACCTAAAAATGGTCAAATATTGACCAAACTGATTTAGAAAATTCTAGAATCAGTTTGTTTGGTTAGGAGCTCAATTTTTCCTATAAATAGAAGCCTCCCCCTTGTTGAAAAATAGATAGTGTTTATGCATCGTTACTCTACTCCACCTAAGCCAAGAACTGTGAATTCATTTAATAATTCACTAGTTTTTGGAGCTTCCCTCTTTCTTCAATCCCCATTAGTGGCTCCATCAACATACTTAACCAATTGATTGGTTGGGAGCCTCTACCGTGAACAAAGAATCAAGCAAGTTGTAAGGTAATTAGTGAATATTGATCTTTCTATAATTTCTCAATGTTTCTCTCTTCTCAACCCCTCTCAAGCTTGAGAAGTTTAATTGGTATGGTTTTTTTAAATGCTATTGAAGTTTGAATAGTAGTGAAGAGTTACATAATTTAATAAATGCTATTGAAGTTAATTTTCATTTATGTTTAAATTCTAATGATTTTTATGTAAATTCTCTCTGTCACTCAAGAAATGGTCATACTCATGACCCGTTCTCAATCCAAATCAAGCTTTTCATAAAGCTTTTCCTTAACCCAAGATTAAGCTATGCTTGAGGTCAAATTAATGGCTTTTTTCTATGCTTTTAGTTTATGTATATTGATGATTCAATCCATTATGGATTAATAATCCAATTAGAGATCATTTTAATTATTTCCTTAATGATAAGCATTATCCCTTAGAAAAATTGAGATTTATCAGTCATAGCAGCGGAGCTATGGCAAAATTTTTATAAAAATTATGCATAAAATAAGTTCATTCAAAGCATAAAAAGAGGACTTCCTACCATATTCTAGGAATTATCATCCTAGATTGATTGAAAGAATTTCATTACAATCATGGAGAAATTGAATTTTAATATCATGCATAAAGGATAAGTTTTTATATCAAAAGTGTTATTTTTACCATTTTTATTTCATGCATAGAAGTATGCATAATGGATAAATTTTTATATCAAAAGTGTTATTTTTACCATTTTTATTTCATGCATAGAAGTATGCATAATGGATAAATTTTTATATCAAAAGTGTTATTTTTACCTTATTTCATGCATAGAAGTATGCATAATGGATAAATTTTTATATATCAAAAGTGTTATTTTTACCATTTTTATTTCATGCATAGAAGTATGCATAGTGGATAAATTTTTATATCAAAAGTGTTATTTTTATCATTTTTAATTTTCATGCATAGAAGTATGCATAAAGGAAAATTTTTTATATCAAAAGTGTTACTTTTATCATTTTTAATTTTCATGCATAGAAGTATGCATAAAGGAAAAATTTTTATATCAAAAGTGTTACTTTTATCATTTTTAATTTTCATGCATAGAAGTATGCATAAAAGAAAATTTTTATATCAAAAGTGTTACTTTTATCATTTTTAATTTTCATGCATACAAGTATGCATAAAAGAAAATTTTTTATATCAAAAGTGTTACTTTTATCATTTTTAATTTTCATGCATAGAAGTATGCATAAAAGAAAATTTTTTTATATCAAAAGTGTTACTTTTATCATTTTTAATTTTCATGCATAAAAGTATGCATAAAAGAAAATTTTTATATCAAAAGTGTTACTTTCATCATTTTTAATTTTCATGCATAGAAGTATGCATAAAGGAAAATTTTTTATATCAAAAGTGTTACTTTTATCATTTTTAATTTTCATGCATAGAAGTATGCATAAAGGAAAAATTTTTATATCAAAAGTGTTACTTTTATCATATTGGATTTCATGCATATAGGTATGCATAAAAGATATTCTTTTTATACTAAAAGTGTGATTTTCCTCATAAATGGATTTTATGCTTAACTTAGATGCATAAGAGAAATTCTTTTATTCTAAAAGTGTAATTCCCTACCAAATTGAAATTATGCATAAGAAGATGCATAAAAGATTGATTTTAATTTCGAAAGTGTTAGTCTCCTTAAATGGAATTTATGTATAAATAAATGTGTAGAGAAATCTTATATCAAATATAAGAATTCTCTTTTAAAAAAAAAGATATGAAATGTGATAAGATGTGATAAGAGGTGTATGAGATGTGATAAGAATTGATAAGATGCGTATGGAAAGTGATAGGATGTGATAAGAGGTGTATGAGATGTGATAAGAATTGATAAGATGCGTATGGAAAGTGATAGGATGTGATAAGAGGTGTATGTGATGTAAAAAGATGTGATAAGATGTGTATGAGATGTGATAGAATGTGTTAAGATGAGTTAGGATGTGTTAAGATGTATATGGGATGTGTTAGGACGAGAATGGATGTAATATGGTTGTATGAATGTGATGTGGATGTATACATGTAGATGTATATGTATGAATGTGAATGTTGATGTGGATGTGGATGTATGGATGTAGATACGGATGTGTATGTATGTATGTGGATGTGTATGTATGAATGAGGATGTAAAAATGGACGTATGTATATAGATGTGGATGTATGGATGTATGTATGTAGATGTGGATGTATGGATGTGATTGTGAATGAAGAGGTGGATGTGAATGTATGGATGTAGATACAGATGTGGATGTATGTATGTAGATGTGGATGTGATTGTGAATGAAGAGGTGGATGTGAATGTATGGATGTAGATATGGATGTGGATGTATGTATGTGAATGTGGATGTATGAATGAGGATGTGAAAATGGATGTATGTATGTGAATGTGGATGTATGAATATGAATGTGGATGTGTGGATGTGGAAATGGAGGTATGGATGTATGAATGTAGATGTGGATGTATGCATGTAGATGCGTATGTATGAATGTGAAATTGGATGTATGATGTGGACGTACAAACATGGATATGTATGTAGAATAATGAATATGAAGATGTATGTGAGATAATGTAGTCTATATGAGTGAATGGATGAGAACGAGTACACACTGAATGGAATGTGGAATAAGTAATGTGGTCCGAGAGTGGATAATATGGAAAGACAAAAGTTCGTTATAGAAACTGTATTTGTGATTGTTTGTAAATGACTGTTTTATGTCAAGAATGCTGGAGAAGCATTTTGACCGTCTTGAGGATTAAGGTCATGAAGACTGAACTGATAAAGTTGCAACTGCTGACGGAGAGTCAATGGAGGACGTCTCGCGTAGCAAGGTCGATCGAGGTCTTGACCAGCCTCGGCTCGATTTAAATGGTGAGCTTCCGGTACGGTGGATGAGGGACCAAGGAAGCGGCCTATGAGTGAAGCGCTAGGTCACCTGCGAAGGATCCTAGAGGGTGCTGACCATACGGTGCTCGGGCTCTGGGTCGCCAAAGATACCCACACGTGCGTCGTGGAAGATATTGGAATAAGGAGTAAGAGTTGTTTTCTGAAACCGGGCATGGATCTGGTTGATTGACCTTGCTGGTCCTCAACAGATGAGTCCATGGCTCTTTTATATGGATCTGTGGGTTGATCTTGCTGATCTTCCACGGAGACTCCATTCTATTATATGAATATATTGCCGGTTACTATGAGCTAGGAACCATGGAAAAGGCCCCTGAGAGAACAGGTGGTGAGCGTTTTGGTTGCCAATGATGCCATAAGTATACCGATGAAAGAATGACTGGAAATAAGGATTCAACCAGAGACTTTGAGGATTGTCATCAGTGACATAATGGTTTTATTAAAGGATTGTTTTAAAGCTAGTTGATGCTAAGAAAAAGGCAATTTCATATTGGGTGTGTAAGTGGTATGACTAGTTTTATGTTTGCATGAACTTCCGGCTAGGGGGCCTTGGAACTCTTTTCCTTGGTACCCGGGACAAAACCTAACCAAATTCCAAATTGGATCCCATCACTACAGTGGTTGGGCGGTTGGCTAACCCATGGGATCGGATGGGGTTAGGCTGGACTGATGGATCCGTAAATCGAGATTTAATTTCTATTATTACGATAGATGAAGTAAATCCCGGATAGAAATTGTTCTATGGATAGGAATCAACGGCTATGCCTCTTGATGGGGAAAAAAGCGTTGATCCCAATGATCCAAGTGCAAGTTCTTCCTTGAGTTGACCAAGTACCGTTAAAGGTGCAGTCAGATCAGTTTGATCAGTAATGATCTTGACTACGTTAGAGTAAAGAGTTATCCTGGTGGAATCGCCCGTGCTTTCCGGGTAAAGGAAGTTTTTCTGGTTTCGGTTTTGGACAAACCGACGGATTAGTCTCTTGTCCGGATATCCGTGGGCGAGGCCCCGAGTGTGGGACCCCTGTCCCGCGCGAGAAGTGCTACTTCCGCTGCTAGTACCCCGAATCCATTGCTCAGTGGGAACAGGGATCTCACAGTTGGTATCAGAGCAGGTTTTGAAAGCTAATAAAGATAATTAAATTCTTATCTGAAATTGGTAGTAAGAATTCAGAAACAGCATTTTCATAATGTATTTTCATTCCGTAAGCTTCTTTAATGAAAAAATTTTAATCAAAGAAATTGTTTTTATAGATGGAAGTTTCCCATTTATCTAGTATTCCCGACCTCACCCAGTCTCAAGATATGATTGCATTTGCCTTCGAGCATCTCATCTCTTCCGCTTCAACACGAACAAGCCGAGCAAGACTCGCACGCCATTTCGAGGAATTATATTTTCCTAACCCAGTGGAGAGACAACAGCATAAGTGGGTTGCAGGGCTATATATCCACGCCTCTTATAACCGGCGTGCAATGCTGAGGCAGAACCTCTCATTGGCCATGATTTTGATAAAGCTGAAAATGACGCGTGGTGTCATTCTATATCTTTCAACGCCTCAAAATTTCAGACGTGCTTGCCGAGTTTATAGACTCCTTAGTCGATTTATCCCTAAGGAGAAAATAATAGCTCCCTTCGCAGTTAGAGAACTTATGTAACAGGGCATGACTATGGCCCAGTACGGTCCTCTTATATGTCTTTCGAGGAGATTTTGAACTCAGAGCCGAGTTGCTCTATGTATATATTGCAACTTTTATATAAATAAAGAAACGTTTTCCGGTTTAAAAAATTCCTGTTGAATAAATGATTGTTTATGGCGAACGATCTACTGCTGATAAAGAAAAAAAAAATCTGTTATCGGACATATGCCATAGATCTCCATTAAGATCTTGTCTTGTATAAGAAATTGTTTTCCGAACTCTTAAGTCTTAGGATCTCGTGAATAATATCAAAATAAAAATTTAATAATATATAAATTTTGGCAAAATCATGAGACGAGGAAACCGTGGTCGTCAGCCAGACCCTGTCTCTGAAGATGACGAGCTTGACCTTAATGTTTGCAAGGCTCTTCATAGGTCTCAGCCAGGACCCTTCAAAGGAGAAGGGGAGAACTTGGGTGAGGCTGTGGAGAAATGGGTGGAAGCCTTGGAAGAGTATTTTGATGTCACAGGATACAATCATCAGAGCAATTGGCTAATAAAGATCAACTGAGAAGCCAAATATGTCAAAAATTTATCAAGAAACACAAAAAGGTTGTAATTGTGTGATATAATTCATACAATTTGATATTCAAACTGAAAAATTTGTAATTTAGTAATTGGGTTTTCAGATGCCGCAATTGTATGGAACCCTGACTTGCTTGAGGCCTAGACATGATGGTATCTATCTTATAGTTCCAAGTATCATGACTACCCGTATATACCGAGAGTATAACTGCAGCTCTTTACTGACAGTATATACGAGTAAATCTAAGACTTGAAATTATAAGCGTTAATGCTATCCAGATGATGATTTCGAATGTGGTTGATATGATTTTTAATGCTGTTTGAGAATTGATGAATTGAATTGGATTCTGATTGAAAAATGACGATTTCCGAAATTTAGTTGAAATGTAATAAGCTGAGCGAAACCACAATGAGGATGAATGGGACGAGTCCCAGTGATGATATTCATAACTGGAATGATGATAATGATTTCACCAAATCACTATGAGATTAGTGGATTGTGCTGTCAGATTGCTACTGTTAACACTTGAGACGGTAGATTAAGTTAAGGGATGACAAATTGAGAACTTGCTTAACTAAAATTCCTGTGGAGGAATGTTCAGAAGGAAAATTTTCAGTCTAATGGACCATTATCGTGTTAAAGATATGAATGATATGATCTGAATGAATTGTTATTTAATGATGAGTTCTATATAAGGGATAATTATCCCCGTATTCTGTTGGGTTGACCAGAATATAAGGAATCCCAGAATAAATTGGATCTTAAGAAAAAGAGTTGTCCTCTACCTTGCGAGATGAGGACATCTCGCACTTTTCAAGTGGGGTAGAATGTAAGATTCTCCCCCAGCCTTCGAGGTATACAGGAGTAAGAATCTCCCTTTCTGATCTTATAATTATTCTCTCTCTAAAATAAAAGAAAGATTCTGTTTAAAAAAAGGAAGAACCTTTTCCCTGAATACTTCTCAAGAGTCCCACCTGTTTTAAGATTCAGAACAATGAGTTCAGAAGTGAGAATCGATGTTTTGGATATCAAGGTTTTGGTCTTCATTCGAGTACGGCCCAAAAGAAGTTCTTTATCTCTTGGGAAGTATAAGAAGTTATCTCCCAGATATTGTGGACCAAAGAAAGTAGGTGATTTAGCTTACGAACTTCTTTTATCTCCTCATCTCAAAGTTCTAAATGCCTTCTATAGAAAAATATGCCAAACCCAAATCATGGAAAGACGGTAAAACTTCAGTGGCAAGTTACCGTTGGCTTCTAAGTTTCGCTAGCTCCTTCCTTTATATAAGTCGTAACTTTTACTTGTCGTTCACAGTAATCTTACTCCCATCGATCTCCTTTCTTTCTTAATCTCCTTCATGGCTTGGCAACAAGAATTAGTTTTATCCATAATGATTCCTCACCTTCAAGACGCAAGTGAGTCTGTGAAGAAGGATTTTATAGAACAGTATGAGCGCTCACTTTTTCCTCACCTAGGAACTTCTGTAGCGCAGACCAAATGGCGGACCTATCAAGACATAACTAGGGTAACACCCTGGGGTCAGCAGCACTTTCGTAACAATGTCCGCTTGGCCATGGTTATCGAAGCCTTGGGTTTGGGTCCTCGATACTACTGCGTCATGAGATCAAGACATCTTGGGTTTTCTGAGCGGGTCTTCTTACTGGCGTGTTTTCTTCCTCATGAGAAGATATGCCTTTACCCCGTTTTTGGCTTACCTCTCAGAGGTCCTTTTGTTAGAACACCTCATACCACTGAGATAGGCGCAGCAATAACCCATAGAATCATTCCCATAGATGAGTTACCTTATACTTGTGCAGCTTGTGAGGACTGCTTTTGTGACCATATGATGGACGAGCTTATGGAAGTGTAAAGAGTTCCTCTATCTTTACTGTATAAGTTCCGAGAATGAATAAAGTTTAAATCTTGTTTGTATTTTGAATCTTGCTCTCTTTAAGACTTATCTTGGTGGTTAATCTTGATTAAAATTTTTCTCTAAGTCTCATATTCGTGAATCTTGCGAAATTATCACAAGTTGCGAGATGAGGACATCTCGCGTTTTTTAAGTGCGGTAGAATGTAAGATTCCTCCCCCAACCCCTTTTTGATGTCTAGTATCTTCCCCTGTAATCAACCCTCTTCAGAAATATAAAGACCCTGTTGCTAACTATTTTAGCCTAGAGAGAGGAAAATTATTCTAGAGAGAGAATATTCAGATTTTGAATATTTTTGGATAGAAAAATATCTCTTATAATTCAGATGAGTTCCCCTGAAACAGAAATTCAAAAAGAATTTTCCAATGTGCAATTGGAATTAATTGGAAATAGGTATAAAGAACCTTAGTCTAAGGGTCTAGATTTCAGAAATCTTTAGACTATGGTCCAATTAAGGTTCCTATGGGCCAATAGCATCAATCCATGTGTAGGGAAGAGATAAATCCAAATTTGTAAAAAGAAGATACCCAAAAATGAGTAAATGCTCACATAAGGTGAAGAGTTGAAAATGTACAAGGTTTATTAGTAAAAAACTATGAGCAATATTAAAAATATGAGATATTTTGGGTATCCAAAAATGAGTAAATGCTCACATAAGATGAAGAGTTGAAAATGTACAAGGTTTATTAGTAAAAAACTATGAGCAATATTAAAATGATTCCATTATGACACATATGTAAGGAAGGGGAATTCTTTAAAGGAGGTGCATATTTCACATAAGATGAAGAGTTGAAAATGTACAAGGTTTATTAGTAAAAAAACTATGAGCAATATTAAAATGATTCCATTATGACACATATGTAAGGAAGGGGAGTTCTTTAAAGGAGGTGCATATTTCACATGCTTGAATGAGTTTTAAACTCATAAAAATTGAGATATTTCATCTCTCCTCTCTCCTCATTCAAGTCTAGTTCCAAAAAGTTAGCTTAACTGACCTAAAAATGGTCAAATATTGACCAAACTGATTTAGAAAATTCTAGAATCAGTTTGTTTGGTTAGGAGCTCAATTTTTCCTATAAATAGAAGCCTCCCCCTTGTTGAAAAATAGATAGTGTTTATGCATCGTTACTCTACTCCACCTAAGCCAAGAACTGTGAATTCATTTAATAATTCACTAGTTTTTGGAGCTTCCCTCTTTCTTCAATCCCCATTAGTGGCTCCATCAACATACTTAACCAATTGATTGGTTGGGAGCCTCTACCGTGAACAAAGAATCAAGCAAGTTGTAAGGTAATTAGTGAATATTGATCTTTCTATAATTTCTCAATGTTTCTCTCTTCTCAACCCCTCTCAAGCTTGAGAAGTTTAATTGGTATGGTTTTTTTAAATGCTATTGAAGTTTGAATAGTAGTGAAGAGTTACATAATTTAATAAATGCTATTGAAGTTAATTTTCATTTATGTTTAAATTCTAATGATTTTTATGTAAATTCTCTCTGTCACTCAAGAAATGGTCATACTCATGACCCGTTCTCAATCCAAATCAAGCTTTTCATAAAGCTTTTCCTTAACCCAAGATTAAGCTATGCTTGAGGTCAAATTAATGGCTTTTTTCTATGCTTTTAGTTTATGTATATTGATGATTCAATCCATTATGGATTAATAATCCAATTAGAGATCATTTTAATTATTTCCTTAATGATAAGCATTATCCCTTAGAAAAATTGAGATTTATCAGTCATAGCAGCGGAGCTATGGCAAAATTTTTATAAAAATTATGCATAAAATAAGTTCATTCAAAGCATAAAAAGAGGACTTCCTACCATATTCTAGGAATTATCATCCTAGATTGATTGAAAGAATTTCATTACAATCATGGAGAAATTGAATTTAAATATCATGCATAAAGGATAAGTTTTTATATCAAAAGTGTTATTTTTACCATTTTTATTTCATGCATAGAAGTATGCATAATGGATAAATTTTTATATCAAAAGTGTTATTTTTACCATTTTTATTTCATGCATAGAAGTATGCATAATGGATAAATTTTTATATCAAAAGTGTTATTTTTACCTTATTTCATGCATAGAAGTATGCATAATGGATAAATTTTTATATATCAAAAGTGTTATTTTTACCATTTTTATTTCATGCATAGAAGTATGCATAGTGGATAAATTTTTATATCAAAAGTGTTATTTTTATCATTTTTAATTTTCATGCATAGAAGTATGCATAAAGGAAAATTTTTTATATCAAAAGTGTTACTTTTATCATTTTTAATTTTCATGCATAGAAGTATGCATAAAGGAAAAATTTTTATATCAAAAGTGTTACTTTTATCATTTTTAATTTTCATGCATAGAAGTATGCATAAAAGAAAATTTTTATATCAAAAGTGTTACTTTTATCATTTTTAATTTTCATGCATACAAGTATGCATAAAAGAAAATTTTTTATATCAAAAGTGTTACTTTTATCATTTTTAATTTTCATGCATAGAAGTATGCATAAAAGAAAATTTTTTTATATCAAAAGTGTTACTTTTATCATTTTTAATTTTCATGCATAAAAGTATGCATAAAAGAAAATTTTTATATCAAAAGTGTTACTTTCATCATTTTTAATTTTCATGCATAGAAGTATGCATAAAGGAAAATTTTTTATATCAAAAGTGTTACTTTTATCATTTTTAATTTTCATGCATAGAAGTATGCATAAAGGAAAAATTTTTATATCAAAAGTGTTACTTTTATCATATTGGATTTCATGCATATAGGTATGCATAAAAGATATTCTTTTTATACTAAAAGTGTGATTTTCCTCATAAATGGATTTTATGCTTAACTTAGATGCATAAGAGAAATTCTTTTATTCTAAAAGTGTAATTCCCTACCAAATTGAAATTATGCATAAGAAGATGCATAAAAGATTGATTTTAATTTCGAAAGTGTTAGTCTCCTTAAATGGAATTTATGTATAAATAAATGTGTAGAGAAATCTTATATCAAATATAAGAATTCTCTTTAAAAAAAAAAGATATGAAATGTGATAAGATGTGATAAGAGGTGTATGAGATGTGATAAGAATTGATAAGATGCGTATGGAAAGTGATAGGATGTGATAAGAGGTGTATGAGATGTGATAAGAATTGATAAGATGCGTATGGAAAGTGATAGGATGTGATAAGAGGTGTATGTGATGTAAAAAGATGTGATAAGATGTGTATGAGATGTGATAGAATGTGTTAAGATGAGTTAGGATGTGTTAAGATGTATATGGGATGTGTTAGGACGAGAATGGATGTAATATGGTTGTATGAATGTGATGTGGATGTATACATGTAGATGTATATGTATGAATGTGAATGTTGATGTGGATGTGGATGTATGGATGTAGATACGGATGTGTATGTATGTATGTGGATGTGTATGTATGAATGAGGATGTAAAAATGGACGTATGTATATAGATGTGGATGTATGGATGTATGTATGTAGATGTGGATGTATGGATGTGATTGTGAATGAAGAGGTGGATGTGAATGTATGGATGTAGATACAGATGTGGATGTATGTATGTAGATGTGGATGTATGGATGTGATTGTGAATGAAGAGGTGGATGTGAATGTATGGATGTAGATATGGATGTGGATGTATGTATGTGAATGTGGATGTATGAATGAGGATGTGAAAATGGATGTATGTATGTGAATGTGGATGTATGAATATGAATGTGGATGTGTGGATGTGGAAATGGAGGTATGGATGTATGAATGTAGATGTGGATGTATGCATGTAGATGCGTATGTATGAATGTGAAATTGGATGTATGATGTGGACGTACGAACATGGATATGTATGTAGAATAATGAATATGAAGATGTATGTGAGATAATGTAGTCTATATGAGTGAATGGATGAGAACGAGTACACACTGAATGGAATGTGGAATAAGTAATGTGGTCCGAGAGTGGATAATATGGAAAGACAAAAGTTCGTTATAGAAACTGTATTTGTGATTGTTTGTAAATGACTGTTTTATGTCAAGAATGCTGGAGAAGCATTTTGACCGTCTTGAGGATTAAGGTCATGAAGACTGAACTGATAAAGTTGCAACTGCTGACGGAGAGTCAATGGAGGACGTCTCGCGTAGCAAGGTCGATCGAGGTCTTGACCAGCCTCGGCTCGATTTAAATGGTGAGCTTCCGGTACGGTGGATGAGGGACCAAGGAAGCGGCCTATGAGTGAAGCGCTAGGTCACCTGCGAAGGATCCTAGAGGGTGCTGACCATACGGTGCTCGGGCTCTGGGTCGCCAAAGATACCCACACGTGCGTCGTGGAAGATATTGGAATAAGGAGTAAGAGTTGTTTTCTGAAACCGGGCATGGATCTGGTTGATTGACCTTGCTGGTCCTCAACAGATGAGTCCATGGCTCTTTTATATGGATCTGTGGGTTGATCTTGCTGATCTTCCACGGAGACTCCATTCTATTATATGAATATATTGCCGGTTACTATGAGCTAGGAACCATGGAAAAGGCCCCTGAGAGAACAGGTGGTGAGCGTTTTGGTTGCCAATGATGCCATAAGTATACCGATGAAAGAATGACTGGAAATAAGGATTCAACCAGAGACTTTGAGGATTGTCATCAGTGACATAATGGTTTTATTAAAGGATTGTTTTAAAGCTAGTTGATGCTAAGAAAAAGGCAATTTCATATTGGGTGTGTAAGTGGTATGACTAGTTTTATGTTTGCATGAACTTCCAGCTAGGGGGCCTTGGAACTCTTTTCCTTGGTACCCGGGACAAAACCTAACCAAATTCCAAATTGGATCCCATCACTACAGTGGTTGGGCGGTTGGCTAACCCATGGGATCGGATGGGGTTAGGCTGGACTGATGGATCCGTAAATCGAGATTTAATTTCTATTATTACGATAGATGAAGTAAATCCCGGATAGAAATTGTTCTATGGATAGGAATCAACGGCTGTGCCTCTTGATGGGGAAAAAAGCGTTGATCCCAATGATCCAAGTGCAAGTTCTTCCTTGAGTTGTCCAAGTACTGTTAAAGGTGCAGTCAGATCAGTTTGATCAGTAATGATCTTGACTACGTTAGAGTAAAGAGTTATCCTGGTGGAATCGCCCGTGCTTTCCGGGTAAAGGAAGTTTTTCTGGTTTCGGTTTTGGACAAACCGACGGATTAGTCTCTTGTCCGGATATCCGTGGGCGAGGCCCCGAGTGTGGGACCCCTGTCCCGCGCGAGAAGTGCTACTTCCGCTGCTAGTACCCCGAATCCGTTGTTCAGTGGGAACAGGGATCTCACAGTTGGTATCAGAGCAGGTTTTGAAAGCTAATAAAGATAATTAAATTCTTATCTGAAATTGGTAGTAAGAATTCAGAAACAGCATTTTCATAATGTATTTTCATTCCGTAAGCTTCTTTAATGAAAAAATTTTAATCAAAGAAATTGTTTTTATAGATGGAAGTTTCCCATTTATCTGGTATTCCCGACCTCACCCAGTCTCAAGATATGATTGCATTTGCCTTCGAGCATCTCATCTCTTCCGCTTCAACACGAACAAGCCGAGCAAGACTCGCACGCCATTTCGAGGAATTATATTTTCCTAACCCAGTGGAGAGACAACAGCATAAGTGGGTTGCAGGGCTATATATCCACGCCTCTTATAACCGGCGTGCAATGCTGAGGCAGAACCTCTCATTGGCCATGATTTTGATAAAGCTGAAAATGACGCGTGGTGTCATTCTATATCTTTCAACGCCTCAAAATTTCAGACGTGCTTGCCGAGTTTATAGACTCCTTAGTCGATTTATCCCTAAGGAGAAAATAATAGCTCCCTTCGCAGTTAGAGAACTTATGTAACAGGGCATGACTATGGCCCAGTACGGTCCTCTTATATGTCTTTCGAGGAGATTTTGAACTCAGAGCCGAGTTGCTCTATGTATATATTGCAACTTTTATATAAATAAAGAAACGTTTTTCGGTTTAAAAAATTCCTGTTGAATAAATGATTGTTTATGGCGAACGATCTACTGCTGATAAAGAAAAAAAAAATCTGTTATCGGACATATGCCATAGATCTCCATTAAGATCTTGTCTTGTATAAGAAATTGTTTTTCGAACTCTTAAGTCTTAGGATCTCGTGAATAATATCAAAATAAAAATTTAATAATATATAAATTTTGGCAAAATCATGAGACGAGGAAACCGTGGTCGTCAGCCAGACCCTGTCTCTGAAGATGACGAGCTTGACCTTAATGTTTGCAAGGCTCTTCATAGGTCTCAGCCAGGACCCTTCAAAGGAGAAGGGGAGAACTTGGGTGAGGCTGTGGAGAAATGGGTGGAAGCCTTGGAAGAGTATTTTGATGTCACAGGATACAATCATCAGAGCAATTGGCTAATAAAGATCAACTGAGAAGCCAAATATGTCAAAAATTTATCAAGAAACACAAAAAGGTTGTAATTGTGTGATATAATTCATACAATTTGATATTCAAACTGAAAAATTTGTAATTTAGTAATTGGGTTTTCAGATGCCGCAATTGTATGGAACCCTGACTTGCTTGAGGCCTAGACATGATGGTATCTATCTTATAGTTCCAAGTATCATGACTACCCGTATATACCGAGAGTATAACTGCAGCTCTTTACTGACAGTATATACGAGTAAATCTAAGACTTGAAATTATAAGCGTTAATGCTATCTAGATGATGATTTTGAATGTGGTTGATATGATTTTTAATTCTGTTTGAGAATTGATGAATTGAATTGGATTCTGATTGAAAAATGACGATTTTCGAAATTTAGTTGAAATGTAATAAGCTGAGCGAAACCACAATGAGGATGAATGGGACGAGTCCCAGTGATGATATTCATAACTGGAATGATGATAATGATTTCACCAAATCACTATGAGATTAGTGGATTATGCTGTCAGATTGCTACTGTTAACACTTGAGACGGTAGATTAAGTTAAGGGATGACAAATTGAGAACTTGCTTAACTAAAATTCCTGTGGAGGAATGTTCAGAAGGAAAATTTTCAGTCTAATGGACCATTATCGTGTTAAAGATATGAATGATATGATCTGAATGAATTGTTATTTAATGATGAGTTCTATATAAGGGATAATTATCCCCGTATTCTGTTGGGTTGACCAGAATATAAGGAACCCCAGAATAAATTGGATCTTAAGAAAAAGAGTTGTCCTCTACCTTGCGAGATGAGGACATCTCGCACTTTTCAAGTGGGGTAGAATGTAAGATTCTCCCCCAGCCTTCGAGGTATACAGGAGTAAGAATCTCCCTTTCTGATCTTATAATTATTCTCTTTCTAAAATAAAAGAAAGATTCTGTTTAAAAAAAGGAAGAACCTTTTCCCTGAATACTTCTCAAGAGTCCCACCTGTTTTAAGATTCAGAACAATGAGTTCAGAAGTGAGAATCGATGTTTTGGATATCAAGGTTTTGGTCTTCATTCGAGTACGGCCCAAAAGAAGTTCTTTATCTCTTGGGAAGTATAAGAAGTTATCTCCCAGATATTGTGGACCAAAGAAAGTAGGTGATTTAGCTTACGAACTTCTTTTATCTCCTCATCTCAAAGTTCTAAATGCCTTCTATAGAAAAATATGCCAAACCCAAATCATGGAAAGACGGTAAAACTTCAGTGGCAAGTTACCGTTGGCTTCTAAGTTTCGCTAGCTCCTTCCTTTATATAAGTCGTAACTTTTACTTGTCGTTCACAGTAATCTTACTTCCATCGATCTCCTTTCTTTCTTAATCTCCTTCATGGCTTGGCAACAAGAATTAGTTTTATCCATAATGATTCCTCACCTTCAAGACGCAAGTGAGTCTGTGAAGAAGGATTTTATAGAACAGTATGAGCGCTCACTTTTTCCTCACCTAGGAACTTCTGTAGCGCAGACCAAATGGCGGACCTATCAAGACATAACTAGGGTAACACCCTGGGGTCAGCAGCACTTTCGTAACAATGTCTGCTTGGCCATGGTTATCGAAGCCTTGGGTTTGGGTCCTCGATACTACTGCGTCATGAGATCAAGACATCTTGGGTTTTCTGAGCGGGTCTTCTTACTGGCGTGTTTTCTTCCTCATGAGAAGATATGCCTTTACCCCGTTTTTGGCTTACCTCTCAGAGGTCCTTTTGTTAGAACACCTCATACCACTGAGATAGGCGCAGCAATAACCCACAGAATCATTCCCATAGATGAGTTACCTTATACTTGTGCAGCTTGTGAGGACTGCTTTTGTGACCATATGATGGACGGGCTTATGGAAGTGTAAAGAGTTCCTCTATCTTTACTGTATAAGTTCCGAGAATGAATAAAGTTTAAATCTTGTTTGTATTTTGAATCTTGCTCTCTTTAAGACTTATCTTGGTGGTTAATCTTGATTAAAATTTTTCTCTAAGTCTCATATTCGTGAATCTTGCGAAATTATCACAAGTTGCGAGATGAGGACATCTCGCGTTTTTTAAGTGCGGTAGAATGTAAGATTCCTCCCCCAACCCCTTTTTGATGTCTAGTATCTTCCCCTGTAATCAACCCTCTTCAGAAATATAAAGACCCTGTTGCTAACTATTTTAGCCTAGAGAGAGGAAAATTATTCTAGAGAGAGAATATTCAGATTTTGAATATTTTTGGATAGAAAAATATCTCTTATAATTCAGATGAGTTCCCCTGAAACAGAAATTCAAAAAGAATTTTCCAATGTGCAATTGGAATTTGTAAGATTCCTCCCCCAACCCCTTTTTGATGTCTAGTATCTTCCCCTGTAATCAATCCCTCTTCAAAAATATAAAGGCCTTGTTCTAACTATTTTAGCCTAGAGAGAGAAAAATATGCTAGAGAGAGAATATTCAGATTATGAATATTTTTGGATAGAAAATTAACTCATCTTATTAAAATAAGTTCCCCTGAAATAGAAATTCAAAAAGAATTTTCCAATGTGCAATTGGAATTAATTGGAAATAAGTATAAAGAACCTTAGTCTAAGGGTCTAGATTTTCAGAAATTTTTAGATTATGGTCCAATTAAGGTTCCTATGGGCCAATAGCATCAATCCATGTGTAGGGAGGAGATAAATCCAATTTGTAAAAGAAAATACCCAAAAATGAGTAAATGCTCACATGAGGTGAAGAGTTGAAAATGTACAAGGTTTATTAGTAAAAAACTATGAGCAATATTAAAATGATTCCATTATGACTCATATGTAAGGAAGGAGAGTTCTTTAAAGGAGGTGCACATTTCACATAAGATGAAGAGTTGAAAATGTACAAGGTTTATTAGTAAATAAACACATACGTAAGGAAGGGGAGTTCTTTAAAGGAGGTGCATATTTCACATAAGATGAAGAGTTGAAAATGTACAAGGTTTATTAGTAAATAAACACATATGTAAGGAAGGGAAATTCTTTAAAGGAGGTGCATATTTCACATAAGATGAAGAGTTGAAAATGTACAAGGTTTATTAGTAAAAAAACTATGACACATATGTAAGGAAGAGGAGTTCTTTAAAGGAGGTGCATATTTCACATAAGATGAAGAGTTGAAAATGTACAAGGTTTATTAGTAAAAAACTATGAGCAATAAAATTTTGACACATATGTAAGGAAGGGGAATTCTTTAAAGGAGGTACATATTTCACATGCTTGAATGAGTTTTAAACTCAAAAATAATGTGATATTTTTATCTCTCATCTCTCTTGAACCAAACCAAATCAAAATGGAACCAAACCGAATCAAAAAGTAACCAAACTAGGTCCAAATCTAGTCCAAATTCAACCAAACTGACTTGAAAAATTCTAGAATCAGTTTGTTTGGTTAGGAGCTCAAATTTTCCTATAAATAGAAGCCTCCCCTTGTTGAAAAAAATATAATGTCTTATGCATTGTTACTCTACTCCACCTAAGCCAAAATATATAGTGTCTTACGCTTTGTTACTCTACTCCACCTAAGCCAAAATATAGTCTCTTATGATTTGCTACTCTACTCCACCTAAGCCAAATTAGATAGAGTCTTATGCTTGTTACTCTACTCCACCTAAGCCAAAATATAGAGTGTCTTACGCATTGTTACTCTACTCTACCTAAGCCAAGAGTTGTGAATTCTTTAATAATTCACTAGTTTTGATACTTCTCTCTTCCTTCAATCCCCATTGGTGGCTCCATCAACATACTAAACCAATTGATTGGTTGGGGGCCTCTACCGTGAATAAAGAATCAAGCAAATTATAAGGTAAGTATATTGAATTTTGATCTTTCTATAATTTCTCAATGATTCTCTCTTCTCAACCCCTCTCAAGCTTGAGAAGTTTAATTGGTATGGTTTTTTAAATGCTATTGAAGTTAATTGGTGAATAGTAGTGAAGAGTTACATAATTTAATAAATGCTATAGAAGTTAATTTCCATTTATGTTTAAAATTCTAATGGTTTTTATGTAATTTCTCTCTCTCACTCAAGAAATGGTCATACTCATGAACCATTCTCAATCCAAATGAAGCTTTTCATAAAGCTTTTCCTTAATCCAAGATTAAGCTATGCTTGAGGCCAAATTAATGGCTTTTTGCTATGCTTTTAGTTTATGCACATTGATGATTCAATCCATTATGGATTGATGACCCAATTAGAGACCATTCTAATTGTTTTCTTAATGATCCAATTAGAGACCATTATGGATTGATGATCCAATTAGAGACCATTATGGATTGATGATCCAATTAGAGACCATTATGGATTGATGATCCAATTAGAGACCATTCTAATTATTTCTTAATAATGAGCTTTATCCCTTAGAAAAAAATTGAGATTTATCAGTCATAGTAGCGGAGCTATGGCAAAATTTTTATAGAAATTACGCATAAAATAAATTCATTCAAAGCATAAAAAGAGGAATTCCTACCATATTCTAGGAACTATCATCCTAGATTAATTAAAAGAATTTTATTATGCATGGAGATGTGAATGTTGCATGTAGATGTAGATGTATGGATGTGAGTGTGAATGTGGAGGTGGATGTATGCATGGGACGTGGATGTATGCATGTAGAAATAGATGTGTAGATAAGGATGTAAATGGAGATGTGGATGGATGCATGTAGATGTAGAGGTATAGATGTAGATGTGAATGGAGATGTGGATGTATACATGTAGATGTAGATGTATAGATGTAGATGTGGATGTGGAGGTGGATGGATGCATGTAGATGTAGATGTATAGATGTAGATGGGAATGGAGATATGGATGTATGCATGTAGATGTAGTTGTGAATGGAGATGTGAATGTATACATGTAGATGTAGATGTATAGATGTAGATGTGGATGTGGATGGGGATGTATGCATGTAGATGTAGGTGTATAGACGTAGATGTGGATGTAGAGGTGAATGTATGCATGTAGATGTAGGTGTATAGACGTAGATGTGGATGTAGAGGTGAATGTATGCATGTAGATGTAGATGTATAGATGTGGATGTGAATGTGGAGAGGATGTATGCATGTAGATGTAGATGTATGGAGTGAATGTGAATGTGGATGTGGATGTATGCTTAGGGATGTAGATGTATGCACGTAGATGTGAATGTACGCATATAGTTGTGGATGTATGGATGTGAATATACGATTGTGATGTGAGGGAATCTGAAGTGATGAGATGGAAATGATGTGATGGGATGAGTATACATATAAATGGAATATGGAATAAGTAATGTAGATTGAGGAGGGATAATGTGGAAAAATGAAAGTTAAAATAGAAATTGTATTGTAAACTGTTTGTAAATGCTGTTTGTAAATGCTGTCTGTAAATGATTGTTTTATGTCAAGAATGCTGGGGGGAGCATTTTGACCGTCTTGTGATTAAGGTCGTGATGAGAAAGTTGCAACTGCTGACGGGGAGTCAATGAAGGACGTCTCGCGTAGCAAGGTCGGCCGAGGTCTTGACCAGCCTCGGTGCGATTAAAATGGTGAGCTTCCGGTACGGTGGATGAGGGGCCAAGGAAGCGGCCTATGCGTGAAGCGCTAGGTTACCTGCGAAGGATCCTAGAGGGTGCTGACCATACGGTGCTCGGGCTCTGGGTTGCCTAGGATACCCACGCGTGCGTCGAGGAAGATATTGGAACAGAGTTGGAGTTGTTTTCTGAAATCGAGCATGGATCTGGTTGATTGACCTTGCTGGTCTTCAATGGATGAGTCCATGGCTCCTTATATGGATCTGTTGGTTGATCTTGCTGATCTTCAACGAGAGTCCATCTTGTTAAGTGATTATATTGCCAAGTATTATGGGTTAGGAACTATCGAAACGGCTCCTGAGCGTTCTAGTTGCCAATGATGCCATAGATACTCTGATGAAGGAATGATGGGAAATTAAGAATCAATTGGATAAATTGGAAGATGGTGATCAATGATACTATGGTTTTATTAAAGGATTGTTTTAAACTGGTTGAATCTGGTTGAAAAATGGCAATTTCATATTGGGTGTGTGAGTGGTGTGACTAGTTTTATTTTGCATGAACATCCGGCTAGGGGGCCTTGGAACTCTTTTCCTTGGTACCCGGGACAAAACCTAACCAAATTCTTAATTGGATCCCATCACTACAGTGGTTGGGTGGTTGGCTAACCCATGGGATTGGATGGGGTTAGGCTGGACTGATGGATCCGTAAACCGAGACTCAAACTTTTGTTTTTACGATAGAAAAAAAAAATAAATCCCGGACAGTAACTGTCCTATGGATAGGAATCAACGGCTGTGCCTCTTGAATGGGGAAAAAAGCGTTGATCCCAATGATCCAAGTGCAAGTTTCTTCCTTGAACTGACTAAGTATCTTATAGATGTAATCGGATCATCTCGATCAAAAATGATCTTGACTACGTTAGAGTAAAAAGTTATCCTGGTGGAATCGCCCGTGCTTTCCGGTAAAGGAAGTTTTTCCGGGTTCGGTTTTGGAACAACCGACGGATTAGTCTCTTATCCGGATATCCGTGGGCGAGGCCCCGAGTGTGGGACCCCTGTCCCGCGCGAGAAGCGCTACTTCCGCTGCCAGTACCCCGAATCCGTTGCTCGGTGGGAACAGGGATCTTACAGTTGGTATCAGAGCATTTGGTTAATAAAGATCAACTGAGAAGACAAATATGTCAAAAAATTATCAAGAAATACCAAAAGGTTATAATTGTGTGATAATTCATACAATTTGATATTCAAACTGAAATTCATAATTTGGTAATCGGTTCTTCAGATGGAAGTACCGTAATTATATAGAATCCCTGACTTGCTTGAGGCCTAGACATGATAGTATTTACCTTATAATTCCAAGGGCCGTGACTACGCGTATATACCGAGAGTATACTGCAGCTCTTTACTGACAGTATATACGAGTAAATCTAAGACTTGAAATTATAAGCTTTAATGCTATCTAGATGATGATTTCGAATGTGATTGATATGATTTTTAATTCTGTTTGAGAATTGATGAATTGATTTGGATTCTGATTGAAAATGCTGATTGAAAATGCTGATTGAAAAATGTTGATTTTTAAAATTTAGTTGAAATATAATGAAACCACAATGAGGGGGAATGGGACGAGTCCCTGTGATGATATTCATAACTAGAATGATGATAACGAATTCAGCAAATCACTATGAGATTAGTGGATTGTGCTGTCAGATTGCTACTGTTAATACTTGACCGGTAGATCAAGTTAAGGGATGTCAAATTGAGAACTTGCTTGACTGAAATTTCCGTGGGAAGGAATGTTCCGAAGGAAACTTTTTGGTCTAATGGACCATTATCATGTTAAAGATATGAATGATATAATCTGAATGAATTGTTATATAATGATGAGTTCTATATAAGGGATATTTATCCCAGTGTTCTGTTGGGTTGACTAGAATATAAGGAACCCCAGAATAAAATTGGATCTTAAGAAAAAGAGCTGTCCTCTACCTTGCGAGATGAGGACATCTCGCACTTTTTAAGTGGGGTAGAATGTAAGATTCCTCCCCAGCCTTCGAGGTATACAGGAGTAAGAATCTCCCTTTCTGATCTTATAATTATTCCCTCTCTAAAATAAAAGAAAGTTTCTGTTTAAAAAAAAAAAAAAAAAGGAAGACCCTTTCCCTAGAATACTCTCAGGAGTCCCACCTGTTTTAAGGATTTAGAACAATGAGTTTAGAAGTGAGAATCGGTGTTTTGGATACCAAGGTTTTGGTTTTCATTCGAGTACGGCCCAAAAGAAGTTCTTTATCTCTTGGGGAGTATAAGAAGTTATCCCCTAGATATTATGATCCTTATATCTGAATTCAAAGAAAGTAGGTGACTTAGCCTACAAGTTTCTTTTATCTCCTCATCTCAAAATTCTTAATGCCTTCTATAGAAAAATGTGTCAAACACAAATCATGGAAAGACGGTAAAACTTCAGTGGCAAGTTACCGTGTGGCTTCTAGGTTACGCTAGCTCCTTCCTTTATATAAGTCGTAATTTTTACTTGCCGCTCACAGTAATCTTACTCCCATCAATCTCCTTTCTTTCTTAATCTCCTTCATGGCTTGGCAACAAGAACTAGTTTTATCCATGATGATTTCTCACCTTCAAGACGCAAGAGAATCTGTGAAGAAAGACTTTATAGAACAATATGAGCGCTCACTTTTTCCTCACCTAGGAACTTCTGTAGCACAGACCAAATGGCGGACCTATCAAAACATAACTAGGGTAACACCCTGGGGTCAGCAGCACTTTCGTAACAATGTCCGCTTAGCCATGGTTATTGAAGCTTTGGGTTTGGGTCCCCGATACTACTGCGTCATGAGATCAAGGCATCTTGGGTTTTCTGAGCGGGTCTTCTTACTGGCGTGTTTTCTTCCTCATGAGAAGATATGCCTTTATCCCGTTTTTGGCTTGCCTCTCAGAGGTCCTTTTGTTAGATCACCTCATACCACTGAAATAGGTGCGGCAATAACCAGCAGAATCATTCCCATAGATGAGTTACCCTATACTTGTGCAGCTTGTGAGGACTGCTTTTGTGACCATATGATGGACGGGCTTATGGAAGTGTAAAGAGTTCTTCTATCTTTACTGTATAAGTTCCGTGAATGAATAAAGTTTAAATCTTGTTCTTATTTTGAATCTTGCTCTCTTTAAGACTTTTCTTGGTGGTTAATCTTGATTAAAATTTTTCTCTAAATCTCATATTCGTGCATCTTGTAAAATTATCCCAGTTTGCGAGATGAGGACATCTCGCATTTTTTAAGTGGGGTAGAATGTAAGATTCCTCCCCCAACCCCTTTTTGATGTCTAGTATCTTCCCCTGTAATCAATCCCTCTTCAAAAATATAAAGGCCTTGTTCTAACTATTTTAGCCTAGAGAGAGAAAAATATGCTAGAGAGAGAATATTCAGATTATGAATATTTTTGGATAGAAAATTAACTCATCTTATTAAAATAAGTTTCCCTGAAATAGAAATTCAAAAAGAATTTTCCAATGTGCAATTGGAATTAATTGGAAATAAGTATAAAGAACCTTAGTCTAAGGGTCTAGATTTTCAGAAATTTTTAGATTATGGTCCAATTAAGGTTCCTATGGGCCAATAGCATCAATCCATGTGTAGGGAGGAGATAAATCCAATTTGTAAAAGAAAATACCCAAAAATGAGTAAATGCTCACATGAGGTGAAGAGTTGAAAATGTACAAGGTTTATTAGTAAAAAACTATGAGCAATATTAAAATGATTCCATTATGACTCATATGTAAGGAAGGAGAGTTCTTTAAAGGAGGTGCACATTTCACATAAGATGAAGAGTTGAAAATGTACAAGGTTTATTAGTAAATAAACACATACGTAAGGAAGGGGAGTTCTTTAAAGGAGGTGCATATTTCACATAAGATGAAGAGTTGAAAATGTACAAGGTTTATTAGTAAATAAACACATATGTAAGGAAGGGAAATTCTTTAAAGGAGGTGCATATTTCACATAAGATGAAGAGTTGAAAATGTACAAGGTTTATTAGTAAAAAAACTATGACACATATGTAAGGAAGAGGAGTTCTTTAAAGGAGGTGCATATTTCACATAAGATGAAGAGTTGAAAATGTACAAGGTTTATTAGTAAAAAACTATGAGCAATAAAATTTTGACACATATGTAAGGAAGGGGAATTCTTTAAAGGAGGTACATATTTCACATGCTTGAATGAGTTTTAAACTCAAAAATAATGTGATATTTTTATCTCTCATCTCTCTTGAACCAAACCAAATCAAAATGGAACCAAACCGAATCAAAAAGTAACCAAACTAGGTCCAAATCTAGTCCAAATTCAACCAAACTGACTTGAAAAATTCTAGAATCAGTTTGTTTGGTTAGGAGCTCAAATTTTCCTATAAATAGAAGCCTCCCCTTGTTGAAAAAAATATAATGTCTTATGCATTGTTACTCTACTCCACCTAAGCCAAAATATATAGTGTCTTACGCTTTGTTACTCTACTCCACCTAAGCCAAAATATAGTCTCTTATGATTTGCTACTCTACTCCACCTAAGCCAAATTAGATAGAGTCTTATGCTTGTTACTCTACTCCACCTAAGCCAAAATATAGAGTGTCTTACGCATTGTTACTCTACTCTACCTAAGCCAAGAGTTGTGAATTCTTTAATAATTCACTAGTTTTGATACTTCTCTCTTCCTTCAATCCCCATTGGTGGCTCCATCAACATACTAAACCAATTGATTGGTTGGGGGCCTCTACCGTGAATAAAGAATCAAGCAAATTATAAGGTAAGTATATTGAATTTTGATCTTTCTATAATTTCTCAATGATTCTCTCTTCTCAACCCCTCTCAAGCTTGAGAAGTTTAATTGGTATGGTTTTTTAAATGCTATTGAAGTTAATTGGTGAATAGTAGTGAAGAGTTACATAATTTAATAAATGCTATAGAAGTTAATTTCCATTTATGTTTAAAATTCTAATGGTTTTTATGTAATTTCTCTCTCTCACTCAAGAAATGGTCATACTCATGAACCATTCTCAATCCAAATGAAGCTTTTCATAAAGCTTTTCCTTAATCCAAGATTAAGCTATGCTTGAGGCCAAATTAATGGCTTTTTGCTATGCTTTTAGTTTATGCACATTGATGATTCAATCCATTATGGATTGATGACCCAATTAGAGACCATTCTAATTATTTTCTTAATGATCCAATTAGAGACCATTATGGATTGATGATCCAATTAGAGACCATTATGGATTGATGATCCAATTAGAGACCATTATGGATTGATGATCCAATTAGAGACCATTCTAATTATTTCTTAATAATGAGCTTTATCCCTTAGAAAAAAATTGAGATTTATCAGTCATAGTAGCGGAGCTATGGCAAAATTTTTATAGAAATTACGCATAAAATAAATTCATTCAAAGCATAAAAAGAGGAATTCCTACCATATTCTAGGAACTATCATCCTAGATTAATTAAAAGAATTTTATTATGCATGGAGATGTGAATGTTGCATGTAGATGTAGATGTATGGATGTGAGTGTGAATGTGGAGGTGGATGTATGCATGGGACGTGGATGTATGCATGTAGAAATAGATGTGTAGATAAGGATGTAAATGGAGATGTGGATGGATGCATGTAGATGTAGAGGTATAGATGTAGATGTGAATGGAGATGTGGATGTATACATGTAGATGTAGATGTATAGATGTAGATGTGGATGTGGAGGTGGATGGATGCATGTAGATGTAGATGTATAGATGTAGATGGGAATGGAGATATGGATGTATGCATGTAGATGTAGTTGTGAATGGAGATGTGAATGTATACATGTAGATGTAGATGTATAGATGTAGATGTGGATGTGGATGGGGATGTATGCATGTAGATGTAGGTGTATAGACGTAGATGTGGATGTAGAGGTGAATGTATGCATGTAGATGTAGGTGTATAGACGTAGATGTGGATGTAGAGGTGAATGTATGCATGTAGATGTAGATGTATAGATGTGGATGTGAATGTGGAGAGGATGTATGCATGTAGATGTAGATGTATGGAGTGAATGTGAATGTGGATGTGGATGTATGCTTAGGGATGTAGATGTATGCACGTAGATGTGAATGTACGCATATAGTTGTGGATGTATGGATGTGAATATACGATTGTGATGTGAGGGAATCTGAAGTGATGAGATGGAAATGATGTGATGGGATGAGTATACATATAAATGGAATATGGAATAAGTAATGTAGATTGAGGAGGGATAATGTGGAAAAATGAAAGTTAAAATAGAAATTGTATTGTAAACTGTTTGTAAATGCTGTTTGTAAATGCTGTCTGTAAATGATTGTTTTATGTCAAGAATGCTGGGGGGAGCATTTTGACCGTCTTGTGATTAAGGTCGTGATGAGAAAGTTGCAACTGCTGACGGGGAGTCAATGAAGGACGTCTCGCGTAGCAAGGTCGGCCGAGGTCTTGACCAGCCTCGGTGCGATTAAAATGGTGAGCTTCCGGTACGGTGGATGAGGGGCCAAGGAAGCGGCCTATGCGTGAAGCGCTAGGTTACCTGCGAAGGATCCTAGAGGGTGCTGACCATACGGTGCTCGGGCTCTGGGTTGCCTAGGATACCCACGCGTGCGTCGAGGAAGATATTGGAACAGAGTTGGAGTTGTTTTCTGAAATCGAGCATGGATCTGGTTGATTGACCTTGCTGGTCTTCAATGGATGAGTCCATGGCTCCTTATATGGATCTGTTGGTTGATCTTGCTGATCTTCAACGAGAGTCCATCTTGTTAAGTGATTATATTGCCAAGTATTATGGGTTAGGAACTATCGAAACGGCTCCTGAGCGTTCTAGTTGCCAATGATGCCATAGATACTCTGATGAAGGAATGATGGGAAATTAAGAATCAATTGGATAAATTGGAAGATGGTGATCAATGATACTATGGTTTTATTAAAGGATTGTTTTAAACTGGTTGAATCTGGTTGAAAAATGGCAATTTCATATTGGGTGTGTGAGTGGTGTGACTAGTTTTATTTTGCATGAACATCCGGCTAGGGGGCCTTGGAACTCTTTTCCTTGGTACCCGGGACAAAACCTAACCAAATTCTTAATTGGATCCCATCACTACAGTGGTTGGGTGGTTGGCTAACCCATGGGATTGGATGGGGTTAGGCTGGACTGATGGATCCGTAAACCGAGACTCAAACTTTTGTTTTTACGATAGAAAAAAAAAATAAATCCCGGACAGTAACTGTCCTATGGATAGGAATCAACGGCTGTGCCTCTTGAATGGGGAAAAAAGCGTTGATCCCAATGATCCAAGTGCAAGTTTCTTCCTTGAACTGACTAAGTATCTTATAGATGTAATCGGATCATCTCGATCAAAAATGATCTTGACTACGTTAGAGTAAAAAGTTATCCTGGTGGAATCGCCCGTGCTTTCCGGTAAAGGAAGTTTTTCCGGGTTCGGTTTTGGAACAACCGACGGATTAGTCTCTTATCCGGATATCCGTGGGCGAGGCCCCGAGTGTGGGACCCCTGTCCCGCGCGAGAAGCGCTACTTCCGCTGCCAGTACCCCGAATCCGTTGCTCGGTGGGAACAGGGATCTTACAGAATTAATTGGAAATAGGTATAAAGAACCTTAGTCTAAGGGTCTAGATTTCAGAATTCTTTAGACTATGGTCCAATTAAGGTTCCTATGGGCCAATAGCATCAATCCATGTGTAGGGAAGAGATAAATCCAAATTTGTAAAAAGAAGATACCCAAAAATGAGTAAATGCTCACATAAGGTGAAGAGTTGAAAATGTACAAGGTTTATTAGTAAAAAACTATGAGCAATATTAAAAATATGAGATATTTTGGGTATCCAAAAATGAGTAAATGCTCACATAAGATGAAGAGTTGAAAATGTACAAGGTTTATTAGTAAAAAACTATGAGCAATATTAAAATGATTCCATTATGACACATATGTAAGGAAGGGGAATTCTTTAAAGGAGGTGCATATTTCACATAAGATGAAGAGTTGAAAATGTACAAGGTTTATTAGTAAAAAAACTATGAGCAATATTAAAATGATTCCATTATGACACATATGTAAGGAAGGGGAGTTCTTTAAAGGAGGTGCATATTTCACATGCTTGAATGAGTTTTAAACTCATAAAAATTGAGATATTTCATCTCTCCTCTCTCCTCATTCAAGTCTAGTTCCAAAAAGTTAGCTTAACTGACCTAAAAATGGTCAAATATTGACCAAACTGATTTAGAAAATTCTAGAATCAGTTTGTTTGGTTAGGAGCTCAATTTTTCCTATAAATAGAAGCCTCCCCCTTGTTGAAAAATAGATAGTGTTTATGCATCGTTACTCTACTCCACCTAAGCCAAGAACTGTGAATTCATTTAATAATTCACTAGTTTTTGGAGCTTCCCTCTTTCTTCAATCCCCATTAGTGGCTCCATCAACATACTTAACCAATTGATTGGTTGGGAGCCTCTACCGTGAATAAAGAATCAAGCAAGTTGTAAGGTAATTAGTGAATATTGATCTTTCTATAATTTCTCAATGTTTCTCTCTTCTCAACCCCTCTCAAGCTTGAGAAGTTTAATTGGTATGGTTTTTTTAAATGCTATTGAAGTTTGAATAGTAGTGAAGAGTTACATAATTTAATAAATGCTATTGAAGTTAATTTTCATTTATGTTTAAATTCTAATGATTTTTATGTAAATTCTCTCTGTCACTCAAGAAATGGTCATACTCATGACCCGTTCTCAATCCAAATCAAGCTTTTCATAAAGCTTTTCCTTAACCCAAGATTAAGCTATGCTTGAGGTCAAATTAATGGCTTTTTTCTATGCTTTTAGTTTATGTATATTGATGATTCAATCCATTATGGATTAATAATCTAATTAGAGATCATTTTAATTATTTCCTTAATGATAAGCATTATCCCTTAGAAAAATTGAGATTTATCAGTCATAGCAGCGGAGCTATGGCAAAATTTTTATAAAAATTATGCATAAAATAAGTTCATTCAAAGCATAAAAAGAGGACTTCCTACCATATTCTAGGAATTATCATCCTAGATTGATTGAAAGAATTTCATTACAATCATGGAGAAATTGAATTTTAATATCATGCATAAAGGATAAGTTTTTATATCAAAAGTGTTATTTTTACCATTTTTATTTCATGCATAGAAGTATGCATAATGGATAAATTTTTATATCAAAAGTGTTATTTTTACCATTTTTATTTCATGCATAGAAGTATGCATAATGGATAAATTTTTATATCAAAAGTGTTATTTTTACCTTATTTCATGCATAGAAGTATGCATAATGGATAAATTTTTATATATCAAAAGTGTTATTTTTACCATTTTTATTTCATGCATAGAAGTATGCATAGTGGATAAATTTTTATATCAAAAGTGTTATTTTTATCATTTTTAATTTTCATGCATAGAAGTATGCATAAAGGAAAATTTTTTATATCAAAAGTGTTACTTTTATCATTTTTAATTTTCATGCATAGAAGTATGCATAAAGGAAAAATTTTTATATCAAAAGTGTTACTTTTATCATTTTTAATTTTCATGCATAGAAGTATGCATAAAAGAAAATTTTTATATCAAAAGTGTTACTTTTATCATTTTTAATTTTCATGCATACAAGTATGCATAAAAGAAAATTTTTTATATCAAAAGTGTTACTTTTATCATTTTTAATTTTCATGCATAGAAGTATGCATAAAAGAAATTTTTTTTATATCAAAAGTGTTACTTTTATCATTTTTAATTTTCATGCATAAAAGTATGCATAAAAGAAAATTTTTATATCAAAAGTGTTACTTTCATCATTTTTAATTTTCATGCATAGAAGTATGCATAAAGGAAAATTTTTTATATCAAAAGTGTTACTTTTATCATTTTTAATTTTCATGCATAGAAGTATGCATAAAGGAAAAATTTTTATATCAAAAGTGTTACTTTTATCATATTGGATTTCATGCATATAGGTATGCATAAAAGATATTCTTTTTATACTAAAAGTGTGATTTTCCTCATAAATGGATTTTATGCTTAACTTAGATGCATAAGAGAAATTCTTTTATTCTAAAAATGTAATTCCCTACCAAATTGAAATTATGCATAAGAAGATGCATAAAAGATTGATTTTAATTTCGAAAGTGTTAGTCTCCTTAAATGGAATTTATGTATAAATAAATGTGTAGAGAAATCTTATATCAAATATAAGAATTCTCTTTTAAAAAAAAAGATATGAAATGTGATAAGATGTGATAAGAGGTGTATGAGATGTGATAAGAATTGATAAGATGCGTATGGAAAGTGATAGGATGTGATAAGAGGTGTATGAGATGTGATAAGAATTGATAAGATGCGTATGGAAAGTGATAGGATGTGATAAGAGGTGTATGTGATGTAAAAAGATGTGATAAGATGTGTATGAGATGTGATAGAATGTGTTAAGATGAGTTAGGATGTGTTAAGATGTATATGGGATGTGTTAGGACGAGAATGGATGTAATATGGTTGTATGAATGTGATGTGGATGTATACATGTAGATGTATATGTATGAATGTGAATGTTGATGTGGATGTGGATGTATGGATGTAGATACGGATGTGTATGTATGTATGTGGATGTGTATGTATGAATGAGGATGTAAAAATGGACGTATGTATATAGATGTGGATAAATGGATGTATGTATGTAGATGTGGATGTATGGATGTGATTGTGAATGAAGAGGTGGATGTGAATGTATGGATGTAGATACAGATGTGGATGTATGTATGTAGATGTGGATGTATGGATGTGATTGTGAATGAAGAGGTGGATGTGAATGTATGGATGTAGATACGGATGTGGATGTATGTATGTGAATGTGGATGTATGAATGAGGATGTGAAAATGGATGTATGTATGTGAATGTGGATGTATGAATATGAATGTGGATGTGTGGATGTGGAAATGGAGGTATGGATGTATGAATGTAGATGTGGATGTATGCATGTAGATGCGTATGTATGAATGTGAAATTGGATGTATGATGTGGACGTACGAACATGGATATGTATGTAGAATAATGAATATGAAGATGTATGTGAGATAATGTAGTCTATATGAGTGAATGGATGAGAACGAGTACACACTAAATGGAATGTGGAATAAGTAATGTGGTCCGAGAGTGGATAATATGGAAAGACAAGAGTTCGTTATAGAAACTGTATTTGTGATTGTTTGTAAATGACTGTTTTATGTCAAGAATGCTGGAGAAGCATTTTGACCGTCTTGAGGATTAAGGTCATGAAGACTGAACTGATAAAGTTGCAACTGCTGACGGAGAGTCAATGGAGGACGTCTCGCGTAGCAAGGTCGATCGAGGTCTTGACCAGCCTCGGCTCGATTTAAATGGTGAGCTTCCGGTACGGTGGATGAGGGACCAAGGAAGCGGCCTATGAGTGAAGCGCTAGGTCACCTGCGAAGGATCCTAGAGGGTGCTGACCATACGGTGCTCGGGCTCTGGGTCGCCAAAGATACCCACACGTGCGTCGTGGAAGATATTGGAATAAGGAGTAAGAGTTGTTTTCTGAAACCGGGCATGGATCTGGTTGATTGACCTTGCTGGTCCTCAACAGATGAGTCCATGGCTCTTTTATATGGATCTGTGGGTTGATCTTGCTGATCTTCCACGGAGACTCCATTCTATTATATGAATATATTGCCGGTTACTATGAGCTAGGAACCATGGAAAAGGCCCCTGAGAGAACAGGTGGTGAGCGTTTTGGTTGCCAATGATGCCATAAGTATACCGATGAAAGAATGACTGGAAATAAGGATTCAACCAGAGACTTTGAGGATTGTCATCAGTGACATAATGGTTTTATTAAAGGATTTTTTTAAAGCTAGTTGATGCTAAGAAAAAGGCAATTTCATATTGGGTGTGTAAGTGGTATGACTAGTTTTATGTTTGCATGAACTTCCGGCTAGGGGGCCTTGGAACTCTTTTCCTTGGTACCCGAGACAAAACCTAACCAAATTCCAAATTGGATCCCATCACTACAGTGGTTGGGCGGTTGACTAACCCATGGGATCGGATGGGGTTAGGCTGGACTGATGGATCCGTAAATCGAGATTTAATTTCTATTATTACGATAGATGAAGTAAATCCCGGATAGAAATTGTTCTATGGATAGGAATCAACGGCTGTGCCTCTTGATGGGGAAAAAAGCGTTGATCCCAATGATCCAAGTGCAAGTTCTTCCTTGAGTTGACCAAGTACCGTTAAAGGTGCAGTCGGATCAGTTTGATCAGTAATGATCTTGACTACGTTAGAGTAAAGAGTTATCCTGGTGGAATCGCCCGTGCTTTTCGGGTAAAGGAAGTTTTTCTGGTTTCGGTTTTGGACAAACCGACGGATTAGTCTCTTGTTCGGATATCCGTGGGCGAGGCCCCGAGTGTGGGACCCCTGTCCCGCGCGAGAAGTGCTACTTCCGCTGCTAGTACCCCGAATCCGTTGCTCGGTGGGAATAGGGATCTCACAGTTGGTATCAGAGCAGGTTTTGAAAGCTAATAAAGATAATTAAATTCTTATCTGAAATTGGTAGTAAGAATTCAGAAACAGCATTTTCATAATGTATTTTCATTCCGTAAGCTTCTTTAATGAAAAAATTTTAATCAAAGAAATTGTTTTTATAGATGGAAGTTTCCCATTTATCTGGTATTCCCAACCTCACCCAGTGTCAAGATATGATTGCATTTGCCTTCGAGCATCTCATCTCTTCCGCTTCAACACGAACAAGCCGAGCAAGACTCGCACGCCATTTCGAGGAATTATATTTTCCTAACCCAGTGGAGAGACAACAGCATAAGTGGGTTGCAGGGCTATATATCCACGCCTCTTATAACCGGCGTGCAATGCTGAGGCAGAACCTCTCATTGGCCATGATTTTGATAAAGCTGAAAATGACGCGTGGTGTCATTCTATATCTTTCAACGCCTCAAAATTTCAGACGTGCTTGCCGAGTTTATAGACTCCTTAGTCGATTTATCCCTAAGGAGAAAATAATAGCTCCCTTCGCAGTTAGAGAACTTATGTAACAGGGCATGACTATGGCCCAGTACGGTCCTCTTATATGTCTTTCGAGGAGATTTTGAACTCAGAGCCGAGTTGCTCTATGTATATATTGCAACTTTTATATAAATAAAGAAACGTTTTTCGGTTTAAAAAATTCCTGTTGAATAAATGATTGTTTATGGCGAACGATCTACTGCTGATAAAGAAAAAAAAATCTGTTATCGGACATATGCCATAGATCTCCATTAAGATCTTGTCTTGTATAAGAAATTGTTTTCCGAACTCTTAAGTCTTAGGATCTCGTGAATAATATCAAAATAAAAATTTAATAATATATAAATTTTGGCAAAATCATGAGACGAGGAAACCGTGGTCGTAGCCAGACCCTGTCTCTGAAGATGACGAGCTTGACCTTAATGTTTGCAAGGCTCTTCATAGGTCTCAGCCAGGACCCTTCAAAGGAGAAGGGGAGAACTTGGGTGAGGCTGTGGAGAAATGGGTGGAAGCCTTGGAAGAGTATTTTGATGTCACAGGATACAATCATCAGAGCAATTGGCTAATAAAGATCAACTGAGAAGCCAAATATGTCAAAAATTTATCAAGAAACACAAAAAGGTTGTAATTGTGTGATATAATTCATACAATTTGATATTCAAACTGAAAAATTTGTAATTTAGTAATTGGGTTTTCAGATGCCGCAATTGTATGGAACCCTGACTTGCTTGAGGCCTAGACATGATGGTATCTATCTTATAGTTCCAAGTATCATGACTACCCGTATATACCGAGAGTATAACTGCAGCTCTTTACTGACAGTATATACGAGTAAATCTAAGACTTGAAATTATAAGCGTTAATGCTATCCAGATGATGATTTTGAATGTGGTTGATATGATTTTTAATTCTGTTTGAGAATTGATGAATTGAATTGGATTCTGATTGAAAAATGACGATTTCCGAAATTTAGTTGAAATGTAATAAGCTGAGCGAAACCACAATGAGGATGAATGGGACGAGTCCCAGTGATGATATTCATAACTGGAATGATGATAATGATTTCACCAAATCACTATGAGATTAGTGGATTGTGCTGTCAGATTGCTACTGTTAACACTTGAGACGGTAGATTAAGTTAAGGGATGACAAATTGAGAACTTGCTTAACTAAAATTCCTGTGGAGGAATGTTCAGAAGGAAAATTTTCAGTCTAATGGACCATTATCGTGTTAAAGATATGAATGATATGATCTGAATGAATTGTTATTTAATGATGAGTTCTATATAAGGGATAATTATCCCCGTATTCTGTTGGGTTGACCAGAATATAAGGAACCCCAGAATAAATTGGATCTTAAGAAAAAGAGTTGTCCTCTACCTTGCGAGATGAGGACATCTCGCACTTTTCAAGTGGGGTAGAATGTAAGATTCTCCCCCAGCCTTCGAGGTATACAGGAGTAAGAATCTCCCTTTCTGATCTTATAATTATTCTCTCTCTAAAATAAAAGAAAGATTCTGTTTAAAAAAAGGAAGAACCTTTTCCCTGAATGCGTCTCAAGAGTCCCACCTGTTTTAAGATTCAGAACAATGAGTTCAGAAGTGAGAATCGATGTTTTGGATATCAAGGTTTTGGTCTTCATTCGAGTACGGCCCAAAAGACGTTCTTTATCTCTTGGGAAGTATAAGAAGTTATCTCCCAGATATTGTGGACCAAAGAAAGTAGGTGATTTAGCTTACGAACTTCTTTTATCTCCTCATCTCAAAGTTCTAAATGCCTTCTATAGAAAAATATGCCAAACCCAAATCATGGAAAGACGGTAAAACTTCAGTGGCAAGTTACCGTTGGCTTCTAAGTTTCGCTAGCTCCTTCCTTTATATAAGTCGTAACTTTTACTTGTCATTCACAGTAATCTTACTCCCATCGATCTCCTTTCTTTCTTAATCTCCTTCATGGCTTGGCAACAAGAATTAGTTTTATCCATAATGATTCCTCACCTTCAAGACGCAAGTGAGTCTGTGAAGAAGGATTTTATAGAACAGTATGAGCGCTCACTTTTTCCTCACCTAGGAACTTCTGTAGCGCAGACCAAATGGCGGACCTATCAAGACATAACTAGGGTAACACCCTGGGGTCAGCAGCACTTTCGTAACAATGTCCGCTTGGCCATGGTTATCGAAGCCTTGGGTTTGGGTCCTCGATACTACTGCGTCATGAGATCAAGACATCTTGGGTTTTCTGAGCGGGTCTTCTTACTGGCGTGTTTTCTTCCTCATGAGAAGATATGCCTTTACCCCGTTTTTGGCTTACCTCTCAGAGGTCCTTTTGTTAGAACACCTCATACCACTGAGATAGGCGCAGCAATAACCCACAGAATCATTCCCATAGATGAGTTACCTTATACTTGTGGAGCTTGTGAGGACTGCTTTTGTGACCATATGATGGACGGGCTTATGGAAGTGTAAAGAGTTCCTCTATCTTTACTGTATAAGTTCCGAGAATGAATAAAGTTTAAATCTTGCTCTCTTTAAGACTTATCTTGGTGGTTAATCTTGATCTCACAGTATACCTACTGTGAGATCCCTGTTCCCACCGAGCAACGGATTCGGGGTACTAGCAGCGGAAGTAGCACTTCTCGCGCGGGACAGGGGTCCCACACGCGGGGCCTCGCCCACGGATATCCGGACAAGAGACTAATCCGTCGGTTTGTCCAAAACCGAAACCGGAAAAACTTCCTTTACCCGGAAAGCACGGGCGATTCCACCAGGATAACTCTTTACTCTAACGTAGTCAAGATCATTACTGATCAAACTGATCTGACTGCACCTTTAACGGTACTTGGTCAACTCAAGGAAGAACTTGCACTTGGATCATTGGGATCAACGCTTTTTTCCCCATCAAGAGGCACAGCCGTTGATTCCTATCCATAGAACAATTTCTATCCGGGATTTACTTCATCTATCGTAATAATAGAAATTAAATCTCGATTTACGGATCCATCAGTCCAGCCTAACCCCATCCGATCCCATGGGTTAGCCAACCGCCCAACCACTGTAGTGATGGGATCCAATTTGGAATTTGGTTAGGTTTTGTCCCGGGTACCAAGGAAAAGAGTTCCAAGGCCCCCTAGCCGGAAGTTCATGCAAACATAAAACTAGTCATACCACTTACACACCCAATATGAAATTGCCTTTTTCTTAGCATCAACTAGCTTTAAAACAATCCTTTAATAAAACCATTATGTCACTGATGACAATCCTCAAAGTCTCTGGTTGAATCCTTATTTCCAGTCATTCTTTCATCGGTATACTTATGGCATCATTGGCAACCAAAACGCTCACCACCTGTTCTCTCAGGGGCCTTTTCCATGGTTCCTAGCTCATAGTAACCGGCAATATATTCATATAATAGAATGGAGTCTCCGTGGAAGATCAGCAAGATCAACCCACAGATCCATATAAAAGAGCCATGGACTCATCTGTTGAGGACCAGCAAGGTCAATCAACCAGATCCATGCCCGGTTTCAGAAAACAACTCTTACTCCTTATTCCAATATCTTCCACGACGCACGTGTGGGTATCTTTGGCGACCCAGAGCCCGAGCACCGTATGGTCAGCACCCTCTAGGATCCTTCGCAGGTGACCTAGCGCTTCACTCATAGGCCGCTTCCTTGGTCCCTCATCCACCGTACCGGAAGCTCACCATTTAAATCGAGCCGAGGCTGGTCAAGACCTCGATCGACCTTGCTACGCGAGACGTCCTCCATTGACTCTCCGTCAGCAGTTGCAACTTTATCAGTTCAGTCTTCATGACCTTAATCCTCAAGACGGTCAAAATGCTTCTCCAGCATTCTTGACATAAAACAGTCATTTACAAACAATCACAAATACAGTTTCTATAACGAACTTTTGTCTTTCCATATTATCCACTCTCGGACCACATTACTTATTCCACATTCCATTCAGTGTGTACTCGTTCTCATCCATTCACTCATATAGACTACATTATCTCACATACATCTTCATATTCATTATTCTACATACATATCCATGTTCGTACGTCCACATCATACATCCAATTTCACATTCATACATACGCATCTACATGCATACATCCACATCTGCATTCATACATCCATACCTCCATTTCCACATCCACACATCCACATTCATATTCATACATCCACATTCACATACATACATCCATTTTCACATCCTCATTCATACATCCACATTCACATACATACATCCACATCCGTATCTACATCCATACATTCACATCCACCTCTTCATTCACAGTCACATCCATACATCCACATCTACATACATACATCCACATCTGTATCTACATCCATACATTCACATCCACCTCTTCATTCACAATCACATCCATACATCCACATCTACATACATACATCCATACATCCACATCTATATACATACGTCCATTTTTACATCCTCATTCATACATACACATCCACATACATACATACACATCCGTATCTACATCCATACATCCACATCCACATCAACATTCACATTCATACATATACATCTACATGTATACATCCACATCACATTCATACAACCATATTACATCCATTCTCGTCCTAACACATCCCATATACATCTTAACACATCCTAACTCATCTTAACACATTCTATCACATCTCATACACATCTTATCACATCTTTTTACATCTCATACACCTCTTATCACATCCTATCACTTTCCATACGCATCTTATCAATTCTTATCACATCTCATACACCTCTTATCACATCCTATCACTTTCCATACGCATCTTATCAATTCTTATCACATCTCATACACCTCTTATCACATCTTATCACATTTCATATCTTTTTTTTAAAAAGAGAATTCTTATATTTGATATAAGATTTCTCTACACATTTATTTATACATAAATTCCATTTAAGGAGACTAACACTTTCGAAATTAAAATCAATCTTTTATGCATCTTCTTATGCATAATTTCAATTTGGTAGGGAATTACACTTTTAGAATAAAAGAATTTCTCTTATGCATCTAAGTTAAGCATAAAATCCATTTATGAGGAAAATCACACTTTTAGTATAAAAAGAATATCTTTTATGCATACCTATATGCATGAAATCCAATATGATAAAAGTAACACTTTTGATATAAAATTTTTTCCTTTATGCATACTTCTATGCATGAAAATTAAAAATGATAAAAGTAACACTTTTGATATAAAAAATTTTCCTTTATGCATACTTCTATGCATGAAAATTAAAAATGATGAAAGTAACACTTTTGATATAAAAATTTTCTTTTATGCATACTTTTATGCATGAAAATTAAAAATGATAAAAGTAACACTTTTGATATAAAAAAATTTTCTTTTATGCATACTTCTATGCATGAAAATTAAAAATGATAAAAGTAACACTTTTGATATAAAAAATTTTCTTTTATGCATACTTCTATGCATGAAAATTAAAAATGATAAAAGTAACACTTTTGATATAAAAATTTTCTTTTATGCATACTTCTATGCATGAAAATTAAAAATGATAAAAGTAACACTTTTGATATAAAAATTTTTCCTTTATGCATACTTCTATGCATGAAAATTAAAAATGATAAAAGTAACACTTTTGATATAAAAAATTTTCCTTTATGCATACTTCTATGCATGAAAATTAAAAATGATAAAAATAACACTTTTGATATAAAAATTTATCCACTATGCATACTTCTATGCATGAAATAAAAATGGTAAAAATAACACTTTTGATATATAAAAATTTATCCATTATGCATACTTCTATGCATGAAATAAGGTAAAAATAACACTTTTGATATAAAAATTTATCCATTATGCATACTTCTATGCATGAAATAAAAATGGTAAAAATAACACTTTTGATATAAAAATTTATCCATTATGCATACTTCTATGCATGAAATAAAAATGGTAAAAATAACACTTTTGATATAAAAACTTATCCTTTATGCATGATATTAAAATTCAATTTCTCCATGATTGTAATGAAATTCTTTCAATTAATCTAGGATGATAATTCCTAGAATATGGTAGGAAGTCCTCTTTTTATGCTTTGAATTAAATTATTTTATGCATAATTTTTATAAAAATTTTGCCATAGCTCCGCTGCTATGACTGATAAATCTCAATTTTTCTAAGGGATAATGCTTATCATTAAGGAAATAATTAAAATGATCTCTAATTGGATTATTAATCCATAATGGATTGAATCATCAATATACATAAACTAAAAGCATAGAAAAAAGCCATTAATTTGACCTCAAGCATAGCTTAATCTTGGGTTAAGGAAAAGCTTTATGAAAAGCTTGATTTGGATTGAGAACGGGTCATGAGTATGACCATTTCTTGAGTGAGAGAGAGAATTTACATAAAAATCATTAGAATTTAAACATAAATGAAAATTAACTTCAATAGCATTTATTAAATTATGTAACTCTTCACTACTATTCAAACTTCAATAGCATTTAAAAAAACCATACCAATTAAACTTCTCAAGCTTGAGAGGGGTTGAGAAGAGAGAAACATTGAGAAATTATAGAAAGATCAATATTCACTAATTACCTTACAACTTGCTTGATTCTTTGTTCACGGTAGAGGCCCCCAACCAATCAATTGGTTAAGTATGTTGATGGAGCCACTAATGGGGATTGAAGAAAGAGGGAAGCTCCAAAAACTAGTGAATTATTAAATGAATTCACAGTTCTTGGCTTAGGTGGAGTAGAGTAACGATGCATAAACACTATCTATTTTTCAACAAGGGAGAGGCTTCTATTTAAAGGAAAAGTTGAGCTCCTAACCAAACAAACTGATTCTAGAATTTTCTAAATCAGTTTGGTCAATATTTGACCATTTTTAGGTCAGTTAAGCTAACTTTTTGGAACTAGACTTGAATGAGGAGAGAGGAGAGATGAAATATCTCAATTTTTATGAGTTTAAAACTCATTCAAGCATGTGAAATATGCACCTCCTTTAAAGAACTCCCCTTCCTTACATATGTGTCATAATGGAATCATTTTAATATTGCTCATAGTTTTTTTACTAATAAACCTTGTACATTTTCAACTCTTCATCTTATGTGAAATATGCACCTCCTTTAAAGAATTCCCCTTCCTTACATATGTGTCATAATGGAATCATTTTAATATTGCTCATAGTTTTTTACTAATAAACCTTGTACATTTTCAACTCTTCATCTTATGTGAGCATTTACTCATTTTTGGATACCCAAAATATCTCATATTTTTAATATTGCTCATAGTTTTTTACTAATAAACCTTGTACATTTTCAACTCTTCACCTTATGTGAGCATTTACTCATTTTTGGGTATCTTCTTTTTACAAATTTGGATTTATCTCTTCCCTACACATAGATTGATGGTATTGGCCCATAGGAACCTTAATTGGACCATAGTCTAAAGATTTCTGAAAATCTAGACCCTTAGACTAAGGTTCTTTATACCTATTTCCAATTAATTCCAATTGCACATTGGAAAATTCTTTTTGAATTTCTGTTTCAGGGGAACTCATCTGAATTATAAGAGATATTTTTCTATCCAAAAATATTCAAAATCTGAATATTCTCTCTCTAGAATAATTTTCCTCTCTCTAGGCTAAAATAGTTAGCAACAGGGTCTTTATATTTCTGAAGAGGGTTGATTACAGGAGAAGATACTAGACATCAAAAAGGGGTTGGGGGAGGAATCTTACAGGAATCTTACATTCTACCCCACTTAAAAAATGCGAGATGTCCTCATCTCACAAACTGGGATAATTTCGCAAGATGCACGAATATGAGACTTAGAGAAAAATTTTAATCAAGATTAACCACCAAGAAAAGTCTTAAAGAAGGCAAGATAAGAACAAGATTTAAACTTTATTCATTCACGGAACTTATACAGTAAAGATAGAAGAACTCTTTACACTTCCATAAGCCCGTCCATCATATGGTCATAAAAGCAGCACTCACAAGCTGCACAAGTATAGGGTAACTCCTCTATGGGAATGATTCTGCTGGTTATTGTCGCACCTATCTCAGTGGTATGAGATGATCTAACAAAAGGACCTCTGAGAGGTAAGCCAAAAACGGGGTAAAGGCATATCTTCTCATGAGGAAGAAAACACGCCAGTAAGAAGACCCGCTCAGAAAACCCAAGATGTCTTGATCTCATGACGCAGTAGTATCGGGGACCCAAACCCAAAGCTTCAATAACCATGGCTAAGCAGACATTGTTACGAAAGTGCTGCTGATCCCAGGGTGTTACCCTAGTTATGTTTTGATAGGTCTGCCATTTGGTCTGCGCTACAGAAGTTCCTAGGTGAGGAAAAAGTGAGCGCTCATACTGTTCTATAAAGTCTTTCTTCACAGACTCTCTTGCGTCTTGAAGGTGAGAAATCATCATGGATAAAACTGGTTCTTGTTGCCAAGCCACGAAGGAGATTAAGAAAGAAAGGAGATTGATGGGAGTAAGATTACTGTGAGCGACAAGTAAAAGTTACGACTTATATAAAGGAAGGAGCTAGCGTAACCTAGAAGCCAACGGTAACTTGCCACTGAAGTTTTACCGTCTTTCCATGATTTGTGTTTGACACATTTTTCTATAGAAGGTATTAAGATTTTTGAGATGAGGAGATAAAAGAAGCTTGTAGGCTAAGTCACCTACTTTCATTGAATTCAGATATAAACGTCACAATATTTGGGGGATAACTTCTTATACTCCCCAAGAGATAAAGAACTTCTTTTGCGCCGTACTCGAATGAAAACCAAAACCTTGGTATCCAAAACACCGATTCTCACTTCTGAACTCATTGTTCTAAATCTTTAAAACAGGTGGGACACCTGAGAAGTATTCTAGGGAAAGGGTCTTCCTTTTTTAAACAGAAACTTTCTTTTATTTTAGAGAGGGAATAATTATAAGATCAGAAAGGGAGATTCTTACTCCTGTATACCTCGAAAGCTGTGGGGAGGAATCTTATGTTCTACCCCACTTAAAAAGTGCGAGATGTCCTCATCTCGCAAGGTAGAGGACAGCTCTTTTTCTTAAGATCCAATTTTATTCTGGGGTTCCTTATATTCTGGTCCACCCAACAGAACACTGGGATAAATATCCCTTATATAGAACTCATCATTAAATAACAATTCATTCAGATCATGTCATTCATATCTTTAACATGATAATGGTCCATTAGACCGAAAAGTTTCCTTCGGAACATTCCTCCACGGAAATTTCAGTCAAGCAAGTTCTCAATTTGACATCCCTTAACTTGATCTACCGGTCAAGTATTAACAGTAGCAATCTAACAGCACAACCCACTAACCTCATAGTGATTTGCTGAATTCATTATCATCATTCTAGTTATGAATATCATCACAGGGACTCGTCCCATTCCCCCTCATTGTGGTTTCATTATATTTCAACTAATTTTTAAAAATCAACATTTTTCAATCAGCATTTTCAATCAGAATCCAAATCAATTCATCAATTCTCAAACAGAATTAAAAATCATATCAATCACATTCGAAATCATCATCTAGATAGCATTAACGTTCAAGTTTTAGATTTACTCATATATACTATCAGTAAAGAGCTATAGTATACTCTCGGTATATACGGGTAGTCACGGCCCTTGGAATTATAAGGTAAATACTATCATGTCTAGGCCTCAAGCAAGTCAGGGATTCTATATAATTGCGGTACTTCCATCTAAACACCCAATTACCAAATTACGAGTTTTAGTTTGAATATCAAATTGTATGAATTATCTCACACAATTATAACCTTTTTGTGTTTCTTGATAAATTTTTGATATATTTGTCTTCTCAGTTGATCTTTATTAACCAAATGCTCTGATACCAACTGTAAGATCCCTGTTCCCACCGAGCAACAGATTCGGAATACTAGCAGCGGAAGTAGCACTTCTCGCGCGGGACAGGGGTCCCACATTCGGGGCCTCACCCACGGATATCCGGATAAGACACTTATCCGTTGGTTGTTCCAAAACCGAACCCGAAAAAACTTCCTTTACCGGAAAGCACAGGCAATTCCACCAGGATAACTTTTTACTCTAACGTAGTCAAGATCATTTCTGATCGAGTTGATCCAATTACATCTATAAGATACTTGGTCAGATCAAGGGAGAAACTTGCACTTGGATCATTGGGATCAACGCTTTTTTCCCCATTCAAGAGGCACAGCCGTTAATTCCTATCCATAGAACAGTTACTGTCCGTGATTTATTTTATCTATCGTAAAAACAAAAGTTTGAGTCTCGATTTACGGATCCATCAGTCCAGCCTAACCCCATCCGATCCCATGGGTTAGCCAACCGCCCAACCACTGTAGTGATGGGATCCATTAGGGGAAGGTTGAGGTCTATAGGGGCCCTTTAAGATGCCATGTGATTAAAAAGGTTATTAAGGAAAAGAGCCAATCGTGTGATGCCATGTATACAAAAATGTTGGGTGATTAAAGGTGGTCAAAAGATTCCTTAGAAGATGCCTTTTTGTTCTTTTCATTTCCAAAAAGTGGGGGGGGGGGAGTTTTTGAAATTTCGGACGTCCATAACTTCTACATATGAGCTCAAAATTTGTCGGAGATTACAGATCCAGAATCTACTCGTCGAGCTCTTTCCATAGATATGTCACATGATATAGTTTTGCTCGCTTGATTTCAAATTCAATTTTGGCGGGAAACTTTGAAATTCAAACTTCTAGCCGTTTGAAGAACAAGAAGGTATCTAAAGTCAAAGAAACTTAACGTTTTAACAAAAAGTCATTAAAATCATAATATGGCAGCTTAAAGGGCCCCTATAGACCTCAACCTTCCCCTAATGCAATTAAGAATTTGGTTAGGTTTTGTCCCGGGTACCAAGGAAAAGAGTTCCAAGGCCCCCTAGCCGGATGTTCATGCAAAAATAAAACTAGTCACACCACTCACACACCCAATATGAAATTGCCTTTTCACAGATTCAACCAGTTTAAAACAATCCTTTAATAAAACCATAGTATCACTGATCACCATCTTCCAATTTATCCAATTGATTCTTAATTTCCCATCATTTCTTCATCAGAGTATATATGGCATCATTGGCAACTAGAATGCTCAGGGGCCGTTTCGATAGTTCCTAGCCCTTAATACTCGGCAATATAATCACTTATCAAGATGGACTCTCGTTGAAGATCAGCAAGATCAACCAACAGATCCATATAAGGAGCCATGGACTCATCCATTGAAGATCAGCAAGGTCAATCAACCAGATCCATGCCCGATTTCAGAAAACAACTCCTACTCTTGTTCCAATATCTTCCTCGACGCACGCGTGGGTATCCTAGGCGACCCAAAGCCCGAGCACCGTATGGTCAGCACCCTCTAGGATCCTTCGCGCAGGTGACCTAGCGCTTCACTCATAGGGCGCTTCCTTGGCCCCTCATCCACCGTACCGAAAGCTCACCATTTTAATCGCACCGAGGCTGGTCAAGACCTCTCGGCCGACCTTGCTACGCGAGACGTCCTTCATTGACTCTCCGTCAGCAGTTGCAACTTTTTCAGTTAGGTCTCCACGACCTTAATCACAAGATGGTCACAATGCTTTCCCAGCAATCTTGACATAAAACAGTCATTTACAAACAGCATTTACAAACAGTCACAAAATACAGTTTCTATATTAACTCTCATTTTTCCACATTATCCCTCATCAATCCATATTGCTTATTCCAGTTATATGTGTACTCATCCCATCACATCATTTTCCATCTCATCACTTCAGATTCCTTCACATCACATATCATATATTCACATCCATACATATATCTACATCCACATCCACATTCACATCCATATATCCACATCTACATCCATACATCTATTTTCACATCCACATCTACATGCACATTCATGCATCCACATCCATACATCCACATCTACATGCACATTCACATCCATACATCCACATCTATATGCGTACATTCACATCTACATACATACATCCACATCTCTATGCATACATCCACATCCACATTCACATTCTCCTCCATACATCTACATCTACATGCATACATCCACCTCCACATTCACATCCACATCTATACATCTACATCTACATGCATACATCCACCTCCACATCCACATCCACATCTATACATCTACATCTACATGCATACATCCACATCTCCATTCACATCTACATCTATACATCTACATCTACATGCATACATCCACATCCACATCTATACATTTACATCTACATGCATACATCTACATCTCCATTCACATCCACATCTATACATCTACATCTACATGCATCCATCCATATCTCTATTTACATCCTCATCTATACATCTACTTCTACATGCATACATCCACATCTCCATGCATACATCCACCCTCGGGGGGGTCACTATATGTAGAACACCCCTATCGCGTGCGTTCAAGGCCTATATTTTAAATCCTTTATCTGTGAATTTTTTTATCCATATAATATCCCCTTTTCTTTATGAATCTGTAAATTTTTTAAAAAAAATTTTAAATCATACCCTTATGTAAATATATTTCTGTAAGTTTCATAAATTAAAAATATGCTTCTGTTGAACGCACGTGATATTTACATTTTTTTGTGAGTGACCCCCCCGAGCATCCACCTCCACATTCACACTCACATCCATACATCTACATCTAAATCTACATCTACATGCAAACATCCACATCTACATCTACATGCAAACATCCACATCTCCATGCATAATAAAACTCTTTTAATTAATCTAGGATGATAGTTCCTAGAATATGGTAGGAAGTCCTCTTTTTATGCTTTGAATGAATTTATTTTATGCGTAATTTCTATAAAAAATTTACCATAGCTCCGCTACTATGAATGATAAATCTCAATTTTTTCTAAGGGATAAGGCTCATTATTAAAGAAATAATTAGAATGGTCTCTAATTGGATCATCAATCCATAATGGTCTCTAATTGGATCATTAAGAAAATAATTACAATGGTCTCTAATTGGATCATCAATCCATAATGGTCTCTAATTGGATCATTAAGAAAATAATTAGAATGGTCTCTAATTGGATCATCAATCCATAATGGATTGAATCATCAATATACATAAACTAAAAGCATAGAAAAAAGCCATTAATTTGGCCTCAAGCATAGCTTAATCTTGGATTAAGGAAAAGCCTTATGAAAAGCTTCATTTGGATTGAAAAGGGTCATGAGTATGACTATTTCTTAAGTGAGAGAGAGAGAAAACCATTAGAATTAATTATAAATAGAATTTTATGTAATTCTTTACTATCATTACTTAATTAACTTCAATAGCATTTCAAAAACCATACCAATTAAGCTTCTCAAGCTTGAGAGGGGTTGAGAAGAGAGAATCATTGAGAAATTATAGAAAAGATCAAAATTCACTATACTTATCTTATAATTTGCTTGATTCTTTGATCACGGTAGAGGCCCCCAACCAATCAATTGGTTTAGTATGTTGATGGAGCCACCAATGGGGATTGAAGAAAGAGAGAAGTGTCAAAAACTAATGAATTATTAAAGAATTCATAGTTCTTGGCTTAGGTGGAGTAGAGTAACAATGCATAAGACACTATGTTTTTTTTCAACAAGGGGAGGCTTCTATTTATAGGAAAATTTGAGCTCCTAACCAAACAAACTGATTCTAGAATTTTCCAAGTCAGTTTGGTCACTTTTTGACCATTTTTAGGTCAGTTAAGCTAACTTTTTGGAACTAGACTTGAATGAGGAGAGAGGAGAGATGAAATATCTCAATTTTTATGAGTTTAAAACTCATTCAAGCATGTGAAATATGCACCTCCTTTAAAGAACTCTCCTTCCTTACATATGTGTCATAGTTTTTTTTAACTAATAAACCTTGTACATTTTCAACTCTTCATCTTATGTGAAATATGCACCTCCTTTAAAGAACTCCCCTTCCTTACATATGTGTTTTTTTTAACTAATAAACCTTGTATATTTTCAACTCTTCATCTTATGTGAGCATTTACTCATTTTTGGATACCCAAAATATCTCATATTTTTAATATTGCTCATAGTTTTTTACTAATAAACCTTGTACATTTTCAACTCTTCATCTTATGTGAAATATGCACCTCCTTTAAAGAACTCCTCTTCCTTACATATGTGTCATAGTTTCTTTTTTACTAATAAACCTTGTACATTTTCAACTCTTCATCTTATGTGAAATATGCACCTCCTTTAAAGAACTCCCCTTCCTTACATATGTGTTTTTTTTACTAATAAACCTTGTACATTTTCAACTCTTCATCTTATGTGAGCATTTACTCATTTTTGGATACCCAAAATATCTCATATTTTTAATATTGCTCATAGTTTTTTACTAATAAACCTTGTACATTTTCAACTCTTCACCTTATGTGAGCATTTACTCATTTTTGGGTATCTTCTTTTTACAAATTGGATTTATCTCCCCTACACATGTATTGATGCTATTGGCCCATAGGAACCTTAATTGGACCATAGTCTAAAGATTTTTGAAAATCTAGACCCTTAGACTAAGGTTCTTTATACCTATTTCTAATTAATTCCAATTGCACATTGGAAAATTCTTTTTGAATTTCTGTTTTAGGGGAACTTATTTTAATAAGATGAGATATTTTTCTATTCAAAAATATTCAAAATCTGAATATTCTCTCTCTAGAATAATTTTCTCTCTCTAGGCTAGAACAGTTAGAAACAAGGTCTTTATATTTCTGAAGAGGGATTGATTACAGGGGAAGATACTAGACATCAAAAAGGGGGTTGGGGGAGGAATCTTACATTCTACCCCACTTAAAAAATGCGAGATGTCCTCATCTCGCAAACTGGGATAATTTCGCAAGATGCACGAATATGAGACTTAGAGAAAAATTTTAATCAAGGTTAACCACCAAGAAAAGTCTTAAAGAAGGCAAGATAAGAACAAGATTTAAACTTTATTCATTCACGGAACTTATACAGTAAAGATAGAAGAACTCTTTACAGTTCCATAAGCCCGTCCATCATATGGTCACAAAAGCAGCACTCACAAGCTGCACAAGTATAGGGTAACTCCTCTATGGGAATGATTCTGCTGGTTATTGCCGCACCTATCTCAGTGGTATGAGGTGATCTAACAAAAGGACCTCTGAGAGGTAAGCCAAAAACGGGGTAAAGGCATATCTTCTCATGAGGAAGAAAACACGCCAGTAAGAAGACCCGCTCAAAAAACCCAAGATGTCTTGATCTCATGACGTAGTAGTATCGGGGACCCAAACCCAAAGCTTCAATAACCATGGCCAAGCAGACATTGTTACGAAAGTGCTGCTGACCCCAGGGTGTTACCCTAGTTATGTTTTGATCGGTCCGCCATTTGGTCTGCGCTACAGAAGTTCCTAGGTGAGGAAAAAGTGAGCGCTCATACTGTTCTATAAAGTCTTTCTTCACAGACTCTCTTGCGTCTTGAAGGTGAGAAATCATCATGGATAAAACTAGCTCTTGTTGCCAAGCCATGAAGGAGATTAAGAAAGAAAGGAGATTGATGGGAGTAAGATTACTGTGAGCGACAAGTAAAAGTTACGACTTATATAAAGGAAGGAGCTAGCGTAACCTAGAAGCCAGCGGTAACTTGCCACTGAAGTTTTACCGTCTTTCCATGATTTGTGTTTGACACATTTTTCTATAGAAGGTATTAAGAATTTTGAGATGACTCTCGTTGAAGATCAGCAAGATCAACCAACAGATCCATATAAGGAGCCATGGACTCATCCATTGAAGATCAGCAAGGTCAATCAACCAGATCCATGCCCGATTTCAGAAAACAACTCCTACTCTTGTTCCAATATCTTCCTCGACACACACGTGGGTATCCTAGGCGACCCAGAGCCCGAGCACCGTATGGTCAGCACCCTCTAGGATCCTTCGCAGGTGACCTAGCGCTTCACTCATAGGCCGCTTCCTTGGCCCCTCATCCACCGTACCGGAAGCTCACCATTTTAATCGCACCGAGGCTGGTCAAGACCTCGGCCGACCTTGCTACGCGAGACGTTCTTCATTGACTCTCCGTCAACAGTTGCAACTTTTTCAGTTAGGTCTCCACGACCTTAACCACAAGATGGTCACAATGCTTTCCCAGCAATCTTGACATAAAACAGTCATTTACAAACAGCATTTACAAACAGTCACAAAATACAGTTTCTATATTAAATCTCATTTTTCCACATTATCCCTCATCAATCCATATTGCTTATTCCACATTACAGTTATATGTGTACTCATCCCATCACATCATTTTCCATCTCATCACTTCAGATTCCTTCACATCACATATCATATATTCACATCCATACATATATCTACATCCACATCCACATTCACATCCATATATCCACATCTACATCCATACATCTATTTTCACATCCACATCTACATGCACATTCATGCATCCACATCCATACATCCACATCTACATGCACATTCACATCCATACATCCACATCTATATGCGTACATTCACATCTACATGCATACATCTACATCTCTATGCATACATCCACATCCACATTCACATTCTTCTCCATACATCTACATCTACATGCATACATCCACCTCCACATTCACATCCACATCTATACATCTACATCTACATGCATACATCCACCTCCACATCCACATCCACATCTATACATCTACATCTACATGCATACATCCACATCTCCATTCACATCTACATCTATACATCTACATCTACATGCATACATCCACATCCACATCTATACATTTACATCTACATGCATACATCTACATCTCCATTCACATCCACATCTATACATCTACATCTACATGCATCCATCCACATCTCTATTTACATCCTCATCTATACATCTACTTCTACATGCATACATCCACATCTCCATGCATACATCCACCTTCACATTCACACTCACATCCATACATCTACATCTACATGCAAACATCCCCATCTCCATGCATAATAAAACTCTTTTAATTAATCTAGGATGATAGTTCCTAGAATATGGTAGGAAGTCCTCTTTTTATGCTTTGAATGAATTTATTTTATGCGTAATTTCTATAAAAAATTTACCATAGCTCCGCTACTATGACTGATAAATCTCAATTTTTCCTAAGGGATAAGGCTCATTATTAAAGAAATAATTAGAATGGTCTCTAATTGGATCATCAATCCATAATGGTCTCTAATTGGATCATTAAGAAAATAATTAGAATGGTCTCTAATTGGATCATCAATCCATAATGGTCTCTAATTGGATCATTAAGAAAATAATTAGAATGTCTCTAATTGGATCATCAATCCATAATGGATTGAATCATCAATATACATAAACTAAAAGCATAGAAAAAAGCCATTAATTTGGCCTCAAGCATAGCTTAATCTTGGATTAAGGAAAAGCCTTATGAAAAGCTTCATTTGGATTGAAAAGGGTCATGAGTATGACCATTTCTTAAGTGAGAGAGAGAGAAAACCATTAGAATTAATTATAAATAGAATTTTATGTAATTCTTTACTATCATTACTTAATTAACTTCAATAGCATTTCAAAAACCATACCAATTAAGCTTCTCAAGCTTGAGAGGGATTGAGAAGAGAGAATCATTGAGAAATTATAGAAAAGATCAAAATTCACTATACTTATCTTATAATTTGCTTGATTCTTTGATCACGGTAGAGGCTCCCAACCAATCAATTGGTTTAGTATGTTGATGGAGCCACCAATGGGGATTGAAGAAAGAGAGAAGTGTCAAAAACTAATGAATTATTAAAGAATTCATAGTTCTTGGCTTAGGTGGAGTAGAGTAACAATGCATAAGACACTATGTTTTTTTTCAACAAGGGGAGGCTTCTATTTATAGGAAAATTTGAGCTCCTAACCAAACAAACTGATTCTAGAATTTTCCAAGTCAGTTTGGTCACTTTTTGACCATTTTTAGGTCAGTTAAGCTAACTTTTTGGAACTAGACTTGAATGAGGAGAGAGGAGAGATGAAATATCTCAATTTTTATGAGTTTAAAACTCATTCAAGCATGTGAAATATGCACCTCCTTTAAAGAACTCTCCTTCCTTACATATGTGTCATAGTTTTTTTCATCTAATAAACGTTGTACATTTTCAACTCTTCATCTTATGTGAAATATGCACCTCCTTTAAAGAACTCCCCTTCCTTACATATGTGTTTTTTTTTACTAATAAACCTTGTATATTTTCAACTCTTCATCTTATGTGAGCATTTACTCATTTTTGGATACCCAAAATATCTCATATTTTTAATATTGCTCATAGTTTTTTACTAATAAACCTTGTACGTTTTCAACTCTTCATCTTATGTGAAATATGCACCTCCTTTAAAGAACTCCTCTTCCTTACATATGTGTCATAGTTTTTTTTTTTACTAATAAACCTTGTACATGAGTGTGGGAGTGGGTTTGACAATAATCCCACATGGGAACTTTTGGGAGTTTTAGAGTTTTTGTATAAAAAGTGGCTCATTTGAGAGCTTATGGACACATTGGGAAAACTCTTGTTTGAGCTCTCTTGAGACTAGCTCTCCCTCTTCTTCCATAGAGGTGCAAGCTCTTCTCTCTCCCCATCTACATTGTTGTAAGTTCTATTCTTTTGTTAATTCAATGCAATGAGTTGATATTTGTCTCTCTTCTCATGTCAATTCTCTAGTGTGCATGTTTCTTATTGATAGCTTCAAGGGTTGTGTGCATGCTAGGGAAAATTGATATTTGAGAATGAAGAATGCTTTGATCTTGTGTAAGCAATAGCTAAGCTTTCTTCTTGTTTGGATGTATGGATGAGTGGAATGTGGAGTTGAGTGAGCAATAGCAAGATTGAGCTTGTGTGTGTGTTAAGTCTATGTCAATAGTAGTAGTATTCCTAGCATTCTCTCCATCAAATGGATAAGCTTTTGTGCACCGGTACGGGTTGAATCCCTAGCTCCGAAAGGGATGCAAATCCCATTGGATTGAGCTAAGTGTGGATCATACTACTCTTGCTACAAGTGAGAGAGTTTTTTCTGTCTCTCCAGTTCCTTATATTCTGGTCAACCCAACAGAACACTGGGATAAATATCCCTTATATAGAACTCATCATTAAATAACAATTCATTCAGATCATGTCATTCATATCTTTAACATGATAATGGTCCATTAGACCGAAAAGTTTCCTTCGGAACATTCCTCCACGGAAATTTCAGTCAAGCAAGTTCTCGATTTGACATCCCTTAACTTGATCTACCGGTCAAGTATTAACAGTAGCAATCTAACAGCACAACCCACTAACCTCATAGTGATTTGATGAATTCATTATCATCATTCTAGTTATGAATATCATCACAGGGACTCGTCCCATTCCCCCTCATTGTGGTTTCATTATATTTCAACTAATTTTTAAAAATCAACATTTTTCAATCAGCATTTTCAATCAGAATCCAAATCAATTCATCAATTCTCAAACAAAATTAAAAATCATATCAATCACATTCGAAATCATCATCTAGATAGCATTAACGCTTATAATTTCAAGTTTTAGATTTACTCGTATATACTGTCAGTAAAGAGCTGTAGTATACTCTTGGTATATACGGGTAGTCACGGCCCTTGGAATTATAAGGTAAATACTATCATGTCTAGGCCTCAAGCAAGTCAGGGATTCTATATAATTGCGGTACTTCCATCTAAACACCCAATTACCAAATTACGAGTTTTAGTTTGAATATCAAATTGTATGAATTATCTCACACAATTATAACCTTTTTGTGTTTCTTGATAAATTTTTGATATATTTGTCTTCTTAGTTGATCTTTATTAACCAAATGCTCTGATACCAACTGTAAGATCCCTGTTCCCACCGAGCAACAGATTCAGAATACTAGCAGCGGAAATAGCACTTCTCGCGCGGGACAGGGGTCCCACATTCGGGGCCTCACCCACGGATATCCGGATAAGACACTTATCCGTCGGTTGTTCCACCAGGATAACTTTTTACTCTAACGTAGTCAAGATCATTTCTGATCGAGTTGATCTAATTACATCTATAAGATACTTGGTCAGATCAAGGGAGAAACTTGCACTTGGATCATTGGGATCAACGCTTTTTTTCCCATTCAAGAGGCACAGCCTTTAATTCCTATCCATAGAATAGTTACTGTCCGTGATTTATTTTATCTATCGTAAAAATAAAAGTTTGAGTCTCGATTTACGGATCCATCAGTCCAGCCTAACCCCATCTGATCCCATGGGTTAGCCAACCGCCCAACCATTGTAGTGATGGGATCCATTAGGGGAAGGTTGAGGTCTATAGGGGCCCTTTAAGATGCCATGTGATTAAAAGGTTATTAAGGAAAAGAGCCAATCGTGTGATGCCATGTATACAAAAATGTTGGGTGATTAAAGGTGGTCAAAAGATTCTCTAGAAGATGCCTTTTTGTACTTTTCATTTCCAAAAAGTGGGGGGGGGAAGTTTTTGAAATTTCGGACGTCCATAACTTCTACATATGAGCTCAAAATTTGTCGGAGATTACAGATCCAGAATCTACTCGTCGAGCTCTTTCCATAGATATGTCACATGATATAGTTTTGCTCGCTTGATTTCAAATTCAATTTTGACGGGAAACTTTGAAATTCAAACTTCTAGCCGTTTGAAGAACAAGAAGGTATCTAAAGTCAAAGAAACTTAACGTTTTAACAAAAAGTCATTAAAATCATAATATGGCAGCTTAAAGGGCCCCTATAGACCTCAACCTTCCCCTAATGCAATTAAGAATTTGGTTAGGTTTTGTCTCAGGTACCAAGGAAAAGAGTTCTAAGGCCCCCTAGCCGGATGTTCATGCAAAAATAAAACTAGTCACACCACTCACACACCCAATATGAAATTGCCTTTTCACAGATTCAACTAGTTTAAAACAATCCTTTAATAAAACCATAGTATCACTGATCACCATCTTCCAATTTATCCAATTGATTCTTAATTTCCCATCATTCCTTCATCACATTATATATGGCATCATTGGCAACTAGAACGCTCAGGGGCCGTTTCGATAGTTCCTAGCCCTTAATACTCGGCAATATAATCACTTATCAAGATGGACTCTCGTTGAAGATCAGCAAGATCAACCAACAGATCCATATAAGGAGCCATGGACTCATCCATTGAAGATCAGCAAGGTCAATCAACCAGATCCATGCCCGATTTCAGAAAACAACTCCTACTCTTGTTCCAATATCTTCCTCGACGCACGCGTGGGTATCCTAGGCGACCCAAAGCCCGAGCACCGTATGGTCAGCACCCTCTAGGATCCTTCGCGCAGGTGACCTAGCGCTTCACTCATAGGCCGCTTCCTTGGCCCCTCATCGACCGTACCGGAAGCTCACCATTTTAATCGCACCGAGGCTGGTCAAGACCTCTTGGCCGACCTTGCTACGCGAGACGTCCTTCATTGACTCTCCGTCAGCAGTTGCAACTTTTTCAGTTAGGTCTCCACGACCTTAATCACAAGATGGTCACAATGCTTTCCCAGCAATCTTGACATAAAACAGTCATTTACAAACAGCATTTACAAACAGTCACAAAATACAGTTTCTATATTAACTCTCATTTTTCCACATTATCCCTCATCAATCCATATTGCTTATTCCACATTCCAGTTATATGTGTACTCATCCCATCACATCATTTTCCATCTCATCACTTCAGATTCCTTCACATCACATATCATATATTCACATCCATACATATATCTACATCCACATCCACATTCACATCCATATATCCACATCTACATCCATACATCTATTTTCACATCCACATCTACATGCACATTCATGCATCCACATCCATACATCCACATCTACATGCACATTCACATCCATACATCCACATCTATATGCGTACATTCACATCTACATGCATACATCCACATCTCTATGCATACATCCACATCCACATTCACATTCTCCTCCATACATCTACATCTACATGCATACATCCACCTCCACATTCACATCCACATCTATACATCTACATCTACATGCATACATCCACCTCCACATCCACATCCACATCTATACATCTACATCTACATGCATACATCCACATCTCCATTCACATCTACATCTACATGCATACATCCACATCCACATCTATACATTTACATCTACATGCATACATCTACATCTCCATTCATATCCACATCTATACATCTACATCTACATGCATCCATCCACATCTCTATTTACATCCTCATCTATACATCTACTTCTACATGCATACATCCACATCTCCATCATGCATACATCCACCTCCACATTCACACTCACATCCATACATCTACATCTACATGCAAACATCCATATCTCCATGCATAATAAAACTCTTTTAATTAATGTAGGATGATAGAATATGGTAGGAAGTCCTCTTTTTATGCTTTGAATGAATTTATTTTATGCGTAATTTCTATAAAAATTTTACCATAGCTCCGCTACTATGACTGATAAATCTCAATTTTTTCTAAGGGATAAGGCTCATTATTAAAGAAATAATTAGAATGGTCTCTAATTGGATCATCAATCCATAATGGTCTCTAATTGGATCATTAAGAAAATAATTACAATGGTCTCTAATTGGATCATCAATCCATAAAATGGTCTCTAATTGGATCATTAAGAAAATAATTAGAATGGTCTCTAATTGGATCATCAATCCATAATGGATTGAATCATCAATATACATAAACTAAAAGCATAGAAAAAAGCCATTAATTTGGCCTCAAGCATAGCTTAATCTTGGATTAAGGAAAAGCCTTATGAAAAGCTTCATTTGGATTGAAAAGGGTCATGAGTATGACCATTTCTTAAGTGAGAGAGAGAGAAAACCATTAGAATTAATTATAAATAGAATTTTATGTAATTCTTTACTATCATTACTTAATTAACTTCAATAGCATTTCAAAAACCATACCTATTAAGCTTCTCAAGCTTGAGAGGGGTTGAGAAGAGAGAATCATTGAGAAATTATAGAAAAGATCAAAATTCACTATACTTATCTTATAATTTGCTTGATTCTTTGATCACGGTAGAGGCCCCCAACCAATCAATTGGTTTAGTATGTTGATGGAGCCACCAATGGGGATTGAAGAAAGAGAGAAGTGTCAAAAACTAATGAATTATTAAAGAATTCATAGTTCTTGGCTTAGGTGGAGTAGAGTAACAATGCATAAGACACTATGTTTTTTTTCAACAAGGGGAGGCTTCTATTTATAGGAAAATTTGAGCTCCTAACCAAACAAACTGATTCTAGAATTTTCCAAGTCAGTTTGGTCACTTTTTGACCATTTTTAGGTCAGTTAAGCTAACTTTTTGGAACTAGACTTGAATGAGGAGAGAGGAGAGATGAAATATCTCAATTTTTATCAGTTTAAAACTCATTCAAGCATGTGAAATATGCACCTCCTTTAAAGAACTCTCCTTCCTTACATATGTGTCATAGTTTTTTTTTACTAATAAACCTTGTACATTTTCAACTCTTCATCTTTTGTGAAATATGCACCTCCTTTAAAGAACTCCCCTTCCTTACATATGTGTTTTTTTTTTACTAATAAACCTTGTACATTTTCAACTCTTCATCTTATGTGAGCATTTACTCATTTTTGGATACCCAAAATATCTCATATTTTTAATATTGCTCATAGTTTTTTACTAATAAACCTTGTAAATTTTCAACTCTTCATCTTATGTGAAATATGCACCTCCTTTAAAGAACTCCTCTTCCTTACATATGTGTCATAGTTTTTCTTTTACTAATAAACCTTATACATTTTCAACTCTTCATCTTATGTGAAATATGCACCTCCTTTAAAGAACTCCCCTTCCTTACATATGTGTTTTTTTTACTAATAAACCTTGTACATTTTCAACTCCTAATCTTATGTGAGCATTTACTCATTTTTGGATACCCAAAATATCTCATATTTTTAATATTGCTCATAGTTTTTTACTAATAAACCTTGTACATTTTCAACTCTTCACCTTATGTGAGCATTTACTCATTTTTGGGTATCTTCTTTTTACAAATTGGATTTATCTCCTTCCTACACATGTATTGATGCTATTGGCCCATAGGAACCTTAATTGGACCATAGTCTAAAGATTTCTGAAAATCTAGACCCTTAGACTAAGGTTCTTTATACCTATTTCTAATTAATTCCAATTGCACATTGAAAAATTATTTTTGAATTTCTGTTTCAGGGAAACTTATTTTAATAAGATGAGATATTTTTCTATTCAAAAATATTCAAAATCTGAATATTCTCTCTCTAGAATAATTTTCTCTCTCTAGGCTAGAAACAAGGTCTTTATATTTCTGAAGAGGGATTGATTATCCTCAACCTTCAATGGTTTTTTTTTCTTATCCTAACCATATCCACTCACACCGAGATCACACACCCGAACTTAACCTAATCACTCAATGGTTTTGCAACCAAAAGAGGAAATAGTGGTGGTTTCCACACACTCTCAACCGGATTTGAGTCTTCTCCCTGGCAGCGGCGCCAATGGAGAGACGGAAAAAACTCTCTCACTTGTAGCAAGAACTACATTATTCAAACATTGATTTACCAAAGAGCTTTAATTGTAGTGTTAATGCCTTATCTTTAGTTTTTGGTATATCCTTTTTAAGAGGTGGAAACTTTAGCAATTGTCTTGGAATTTGAGCAAGATAAGAGGATTTAGTCATGCTCAAATTAGACTCATTTGGACTTGTCGTAGGTACACAAGTTGATGGTTGAATTGTGTAACAAGGAGAAATCGGGACAACCGGTGTTTCAATACATGTTTTAGGAAGATCAACACAAGTAGTTTTGTAGGTGCTATCACAGCCACCTTTCCTTTCTTGAAGAGTTTGTGTTGATTTCTTTTGCACCCACTGATATGAACTATCAAGGGTGGCTTTTGGAATCTTTCTGAAACACTCTTTTACCCCTGTCAAAGCATGGCATTTTGGAAGCCAAATTGCTGTTGCACCCTCATAATAGCCTTGTGCTTTAAGAACATGTTTTGGGACCCATCGATTAACAATCCGAGGTTTAGGCTTGGAAATGATGTGCTTCTTAGGAGGCTTAGCAACTGGACTAGATGGTACAAGTTTGTACGCATCTTTGGGTAGCCACATTGATAATTCCTTCTTGCCTGGCCTTCTTTGAGTAGTTGCAAACTAGAGTAGTTGGAACATGCCAGCCATGGCCCTCACTTGAATACTCATCAATTATCCACATCATTTGTTTTGGAGCTTCAAGAGAAGATTCTGAAAGTGGGTTTGGTAAGGTAGAAACATTACCCCTTTGACACGATAAAGCTCGTGGAGTAGCAGATCCCAAGATGCAATCAGAATCAATTTGCAACTTGTATTGTCTATTCTTCCAATCTAATGAGCAATTGGTAGCACTTAACCACGATCTACTGAGAACAACCTCTACTACTGCCTTGGACTTGTAAGATCCCGGTCTCCACCGCGCAACGGATTCGGGGTACTAGCAGAGCGGAAGTAGCACATCATGCGCGGGTAGGGGTCTCACACTCGGGGCCTCACCCACGGATATCCGGACAAGAGACTAATCCGTCGGTTTGTCCGAAACCGAAACCGAAAAAACTTCCTTTACCTGGAAAGCATGGGCAATTCCACCAGGATAACTCTTTACTCTAACGTAGTCAAGATCATTACGGATCAATCTGACTGCACCTTTAACGGTACTTGGTCAAATCAAGGAAGAAACTTGCACTTGGATCATTGGGATCAACGCTTTTTTCCCCATCAAGAGGCACGCCGTTGATTCCTATCCATAGAACAATTTCTATCCGGGATTTACTTCATCTATCGTAATAATAGAAATTAAATCTCGATTTACGGATCCATCAGTCCAGCCTAACCCTATCCAGTCCCATGGGTTAGCCAACCACCCAACCACTGTAGTGATGGGATCCAATTAAGAATTTGGTTAGGTTTTGTCCCGGGTACCAAGGAAAAGAGTTCCAAGGCCCCCTAGCCGGAAGTTCATGCAAACATAAAACTAGTCACACCACTTACACACCCAATATGAAATTGCCTTTTTCTTAGTATCAGCTAACTTTAAAACAATCCTTTAATGAAACCATTATGTCACTGATGACAATCCTCAAAGTCTTTGGTTGAATCCTTATTTCCAGTCATTCATTCATCGGTATACTTAAAGCATCATTGGCAACCAGAACGCTCACCACCTGTTCACTCAAGGGCCTTTTCCATAGTTCCTAGCTCATAGTAACCGGCAATATATTCATATAATAGAATGGAATCTCCATGGAAGATCAGCAAGATCAACCCACAGATCCATATAAAAGAGCCATGGACTCATCCGTTGAGGACCAGCAAGGTCAATCAACCAGATCCATGCCCGGTTTCAGAAAACAACTCTTACTCCTTGTTCCAATATCTTCCACGACGCACGTGTGGGTATCTTCGGCGACCCAGAGCCCAAGCACCGTATGGTCAGCACCCTCTAGGATCCTTCGCAGGTGACCTAGCGCTTCACTCATAGGCCGCTTCCTTGGTCCCTCATCCACCGTACCGGAAGCTCACCATTTAAATCGAACCGAGGCTGGTCAAGACCTCGATCGACCTTGCTACGCGAGACGTCCTCCATTGACTCTCCGTCAGCAGTTGCATCTTTATCAGTTCAGTTTTCATGACCTTAATCCTCAAGACGGTCAAAATGCTTCTCCAGCATTCTTGACATAAAACAGTCATTTACAAACAGTCACAAAATACAGTTTCTATAACGAACTCTTGTCTTTCCATATTATCCACTCTCGGACCACATTACTTATTCCACATTCCATTCAATGTGTACTCGTTCTCATCCATTCACTCATATAGACTACACATTATCTCACATACACCTTCATATTCATTATTCTACATACATATCCATGTTCGTACGTCCACATCATACATCCAATTTCACATTCATACATACGCATCTACATGCATACATCCACGTCCACATTCATACATCCATACCTCCATTTCCACATCCACACATCCACATTCATATTCATACATCCACATTCACATGCATACATCCATTTTCACATCCTCATTCATACATCCACATCTGTATCTACATCCATACATCCACATCCACATCAACATTCACATTCATACATATACATCTACATGTATACATCCATTTTCACATCCTCATTCATACATACACATCCACATACATACATACACATCCGTATCTACATCCATACATCCACATCCACATCCACGTTCACATTCATACATATACATCTACATGTATACATCCACATCACATTCATACAACCATATTACATCCATTCTCGTCCTAACACATCCCATATACATCTTAACACATCCTAACTCATCTTAACACATTCTATCACATCTCATACACATCTTATCACATCTTTTTACATCTCATACACCTCTTATCACATCCTATCACTTTCCATACGCATCTTATCAAATCTTATCACATCTCATACACATCTTATCACATCTTTTTACATTTCATATCTTTTTTAAGAGAATTCTTATATTTGATATAAGATTTCTCTACACATTTATTTATGCATAAATTCCATTTAAGAAGACTAACACTTTCGAAATCAATCTTTTATGCGTCTTCTTATGCATAAATTCAATTTGGTAGGAATTACACTTTTAGAATAAAAGAATTTCTCTTATGCATCTAAGTTATGCATAAAATCCATTTATGATGAAAATCACACTTTTAGTATAAAAAGAATATCTTTTATGCATACCTCTATGCATGAAATCCAATATGATAAAAGTAACACTCTTACAATAAAATAATCAACTTTTATGCATACCTCTATGCATGAAATTCAATTATGATAAAAGTCACACTTTTATAATAAAATAATCAACTTTTATGCATGAAATTCAATTATGATAAAAGTCACACTTTTATAATAAAATAATCAACTTTTATGCATACCTTTATGCATGAAATTCAAATATGATAAAAGTAACACGTTTGATATAAAAATTTATCCATTATGCATACTTCTATGCATGAAATAAAAATGATAAAAGTAACACTTTTGATATAAAAATTTATTCTTTATGCATACTTCTATGCATGAAAATAAAAATGGTAAAAATAACACTTTTGATATAAAAATTTATCCATTATGCATACTTCTATGCATGAAAATAAAAATGGTAAAAATAACTTTTTTGATATAAAAATTTATCCATTATGCATACTTCTATGCATGAAAATAAAAATGGTAAAAATAACACTTTTGATATAAAAATTTATCCATTATGCATACTTCTATGCATGAAAATAAAAATGGTAAAAATAACACTTTTGATATAAAAATTTATCCATTATGCATACTTCTATGCATGAAAATAAAAATGGTAAAAATAACACTTTTGATATAAAAATTTATCCATTATGCATACTTCTATGCATGAAAATAAAAATGGTAAAAATAACACTTGATATAAAAATTTATCCATTATGCATACTTCTATGCATGAAATAAAAATGGTAAAAATAACACTTTTGATATAAAAATTTATCCATTATGCATACTTCTATGCATGAAAATAAAAATGGTAAAAATAACACTTTTGATATAAAAATTTATCCATTATGCATACTTCTATGCATGAAAATAAAAATGGTAAAAATAACACTTTTGATATAAAAATTTATCCATTATGCATACTTCTATGCATGAAAATAAAAATGATAAAAATAACAATTTTGAAATAAAAATTTATGCATTATGCATGATATTAAAATTTAATTTCTCCATGATTATAATGAAATTCTTTCAATTAATCTAGGATGATAATTCTAGAATATGGTAGGAAGTCCTCTTTTTATGCTTTGAATGAAATTATTTTATGCATAATTTTTATAAAAATTTTGCCATAGCTCCGCTGCTATGACTGATAAATCTCAATTTTTCTAAGGGATAAAGCTTATCATTAAGGAAATAATTAAAATGATCTCTAATTGAATTATTAATCCATAATGGATTGAATCATCAATATACAAAAACTAAAAGCATAAAAAAAAGCCCTTAATTTGGCCTCAAGCATAGCTTAATCTTGGGTTAAGGAAAAGCTTTATGAAAAGCTTGATTTGGATTGAGAATGGGTCATGAGTATGACCATTTCTTGAGTGAGAGAGAGAAATTACATAAAAACCATTAGAATTTAAACATAAATGAAAATTAACTTCAATAGCATTTATTAAATTATGTAACTCTTCACTACTATTCACCAATTAACTTCAATAGCATTTAAAAAACCATACCAATTAAGCTTCTCAAGCTTGAGAGGGGTTGAGAAGAGAGAAACATTGAGAAATTATAGAAAAGATCAATATTCACTAATTACCTTACAAATTGCTTGATTCTTTGTTCACGGTAGAGGCCCCCAACCAGTCAATTGGTTAAGTATGTTGATGGAGCCACTAATGGAGATTGAAGAAAGAGGGAAGCTCCAAAAACTAGTGAATTATTAAATGAATTCACAGTTCTTGGCTTAGGTGGAGTAGAGTAACGATGCATAAACACTATATATTTTTCAACAAGGGGGAGACTTCTATTTATAGGAAAAATTGAGCTCCTAACCAAACAAACTGATTCTAGAATTTTCTAAATCAGTTTGGTCAATATTTGACCATTTTTAGGTCAGTTAAGCTAACTTTTTGGAACTAGACTTGAATGAGGAGAGAGGAGAGATGAAATATCTCAAATTTTATGAGTTTAAAACTCATTCAAGCATGTGAAATATGCACCTCCTTTAAAGAACTCCCCTTCCTTACATATGTGTCATAATGAAATCATTTTAATATTGCTTATAGTTTTTTACTAATAAACCTTGTACATTTTCAACTCTTCATCTTATGTGAGCATTTACTCATTTTTGGGTATCTTCTTTTACAAATTGGATTTATCTCCTCCCTACACATGGATTGATGCTATTGGCCCATAGGAACCTTAATTGGACCATAATCTAAAAATTTCTGAAAATCTAGACCCTTAGGCTAAGGTCCTTTATACCCATTTCCAATTAATTCCAATTGCACATTGGAAAGTTCTTTTTAAATTTCTGTTTCAGGGGAACTTATTTTAATAAGATGAGATAATTTTCTATCCAAAAATATTAAAAATTTGAATATTCTCTCTCTAGAATATTTTCTCTCTCTAGGTTAAAACAGTTAGAAACAAGTCTTTTATATTTCTGAAGAGGGATTGATTACAGGGAAAGATGCTGGACATTTTGAGAGGTTGGGGAGGAATCTTACAGGACTTACGTGCCATATAAAAGGACACTGACATCTGATGATCCTGAATGGTCATCATAATGACACATTTTCCCTCTATAGGGTTATCTTCTCCTGAGAAGCTTCGTAGGTCCACAGGAATTTGCACAAGTGCTAGTTGACCCAAGGCTTTCCAGATGTCAAACGAGAGAACATTATAATCTGCACCAGAGTCAATTAAGGCAGAGACAAAGTAGGTAGTCTCATGAAGATGAAGGCACACTTGAATTAAATGGATCGACATATGGCTCATCAGTAGCCAACTGTATGGCTAACATAGAAGCTTTGCGACGCTCCTTGGCTTTTGCAACTCTAGCTTTAGCCTCCTCTTGAGCCTGACATTTAAGTAGGTCAAGTGCTTCTTTCCGTGTTTGTGCAGCATGCATCTGTTGAAGCATGGCTTCAGTTAATGGTTCATTGTATTTCTTGAGACGACTTCCATTAATGAAGTTAGGCATTTGCTCACCGTCTAGTGTCTCTAAACGCACTGCACCACTTGCTCATTAATCACAAACGGTCCTAGGCCACGTTTTTTGAGCTTTCTCTTATGTTTCTTAAGTGTGTACAAGAGCACCAGGTCCTCACTTTGCAAAAGCAAATCAATACCCCATTTTGCAAAAGCACGTGTGCTTAACATAGGCCGCAATGGCATATTGTCCTTTGTGATGGGAGGTTTGGTCCTTTGACAATCGTCACAACGTTTCACATATTCTTCGGCATCCATTTGTAAGGTTGGCCACCAAAGCCCAGACCACCTAATCAACTTAGCTGTGGTATTGCCAGAAAAGTGTCCACCCCCAACACCTGCATGTGCGTGAGTTAAGATTTTCACATAGTCAGCTTCACATACACACATGCGTAAGTTGCCATCCTTGCCCCTCTTGTAGAGTTGGCCGTCTATCAGCATATAGTTTGTCGCTTCAATTTTAATAGCCTGCTTTCGATGTTTAGGAATTGTTTGATCCAAATGACCATGCTGAAGATAGTCCACAATATACTTACTCCAACTTGGTGTAGTTGAAATTTGGAATAATGTGACATTATGAATTGGCTTCTGAATTTTACATGAAGCACAGTTACGAACAAATGTTTTAGCATCTGCATGCATGGTAGGCCACCATTGCCCATCTTGAGATATACGTCGCACACAAGTAGTAGCTGATGCATGGATTCCATCGATACCTGCATGTGCCCATTCCAAGATCTCCTCATATTGGTCGGGGTTAGGTATAAGCCTCAACACTCCATCATTACCTTGACGATATAATCTCCCTGAGATTAATGTGAATGGTCGCCATAGGTCCACATTAGGACCCGCTAGTTGTATCTGCCCACTTGTCAAAATTTCTAAAATGGATTCAGACTATCTAGGAGCTGTCTCTACAAGGAAAAGTGTTGAATCTAACATATCATCATCCACACCCACAGGAGCTTCGCCAGAGGTTATTCGAGACAAATGATCTGCCCTTAGATGAGTTGTTCCTTTTCGAACTGCCACTTCAAAATAAAACTCAAGAAGGATGATAAACCACCTTACTATCCTTCCAGTTGCACAAGGCTTATTCACCAAATATAGCAATGCTTGATGGTCCACAAAAAATATGAATTTGTTTGCCAAAAGGTAATGGCGAAACTTTTTCACTGCATATATCATGGACAATCCTTCTCTTTCTGTTGTGGTGTAATTCTTCTCAGCATTGTTCAACTGTCGACTAGCATATGAGATTGGGAAATCCTTATTGTGTTCTCCCGACTGAGCCAAAATACATCCAATTGCAAAGTTTGAAGCATCAATATGGACATGAAAGATTTGGTTCCAATCTGGTGCCCGTAAGATGGGTGCAGTCACTAATGCTTGCTTCAACTTTTCAAAGGATTCCTCACACTCATCAGTCCAATTAAACTTTACATGAAGAGCATATAACGGTCTGGCTAGGACAGCATACATGTAGATGAATCTACGGTAATAGCCACAATGTCCCATGAATGTTTGTACCCCTTTAGGGTTGATAGGCCGAGGTAATGAGACAATGACATCAATTTTATCCATATCTGTTGAAATCCCATTGCGAGAGACAATATGGCCCAAAATTTTCTCTTGTCTTACCATGAATTTGCACTTGTCAGGATTCAAGCATATACGATAAAGTTGACACTTTTGAAACACAAGTCTCAGGTGTTCTATATGATCATCACGCTCTTGTGAGTGAACACATAAATCATCCATGAAAATCTCAAGAAATTGCCTAAGGTACTCCTTGAATACATGACTCATTAACCGCTGAAAGGTTGCTGGTGCATTTGTTAGACCAAATGGCATAACACGATAGGCAAAGATGCCATCTTCAGTAGCAAAGGCTGTCTTGTGTTGATCCTTTGGATCAATTGACACTTGATTGTACCCGGAGAATCCATCCAAGAAACTATACGCCTTTTTCCCTGCAACTCGTTCTAGAACATGATCCGTGATTGGAAGTGGGTAATGATCACACACAGTAGCTGCATTTACCTTCTTGAGGTTTACACATACTCGAAGTTTTCCATTTTTCTTGGGCACCACTACAATAGGGGAGACCCATTCAGTGTGTTCAATCTCATAGATAAATTCTGCCTCTAAGAGCTTGTCTATTTCTTCCTTCATCTTCCGTGCGAAATTTTCATTGTAGGTATAAGGACGTTGCTTGGAGGGTTTTGCATCCTCTCGCAATGGAATTGTATGCTGACATATGCTTGGATCAACTCCTTTGAGGTCTTTATAACTCCAAGCAAAAACATTGCGATACTCCTTTATTGTTTGTATTAATAACTTCTCCTCATCTAAGGACAAGTCTGTGGCAATCCACACATAGCGAGGCTCTTCTCCTGGCTTAGCAATATCAATCTTTTTTGCATCTTCTGGACCATTGTATGAAACCCCTGGCACGCTTGGTTTTTCTCGCATGGGCTGTTGAAGAACAATCTTCCGATCTTGAAGAGTGTACTGTGTGAAATTGGGAGGAACATTGAGACCTTGTTCTTGTCCACTTGAGTCTTCACTCACTGAAGACCATGCGGTTTTGAGCTCTCCTTTGCTATCTTGCATCGGATTTTTTTGTTCAACCGTTGTCTTTGCACTTCCCACACTTTTTTTTGAATCGGTTTTAGACTTGAGTTTTGGTTTTTGTTTCTTCATTTTTTTATGATTTTTGCTAACAATTGTTAGCTTTTCCCCCGCTTGGAATCCATCTGATCGTTTGACTTGGTCTTTGATACTTTCTTGTGCTTGGACATAGTATAGATATCCGTTCTTTCCTGAGAAGTGAGGTGGTGGTCGAGAGTTTTCACTCTTAGACTCCTCCTTTTCTTTTTGTAGTCTCTCACGTTGTTCACGCTCATCTTGTCTACGGATTCTTTTATGGCTCTTATAGCATTTACGTTTAGGTCGGCTTCGAGGGATCTCTACTTGAACCTCCCTTCCTCTCAAGAGTAGGCGTGCCTTTCCTAACTCTTCCTCAGGGACTGTCACATCATTATTAAAATCAGAGTCCCATCCATCTTCCTTATCAGCATCATTAGCAGATTCGAGTGTTAAGTCCTCTACTGAGACTTCCTCGACATGCATAGCTGTTGTGGATGTATCTTTATAGTACAAATCATCTAGAAGGGCACGTGGTTGTACCATTCGTATAGGAATAATATCATATCCATCTGAGTCACAAAATTGAATTGGCTTCGGTAAAGCACATGTCGATAATGTTGCAAGGACATGACTCCATTCTAATGGATCAATTAAATGCTCAGGGAAGGGTTGTGGAATGTATGCCTCATTTGATACACTTCGATTACCCTTAAGTCTCTCAGTGTTGAAATCCCTACATGAGGCTCCACACATCCATAGATCTTCTCGCCCATCTGACAATGTAACTCTTGAGCCCTCAGATGAAGCAGAATCAAACTCATCTATTGGAGACCTTGTTACATCACGATACGAGTGATTCCTTAGGTTGACCCTTGTGATGACAGAATCATGTCGGAGGTACAAATAATTGTATCCCCAATCTTGAATCATTTGAAATTGTCGCATGAATGGTCTACCCAATATCAGTTCATAGTTTGGATGTTTTCCAAAATCCACTACTGCAAAGGTGTGCTCATATTCAATCCCACATGTGGTGACCAATATGTTCTCAAGCAGCCCAAGGTGATGTTCTAAGCTTCCATCTGCTAGCTGCAAGCGCATCCTGGTACTCCTAATAGCTGGTTTGCCCCACTTTTCCCTAATGGACCTTGTCACAATGCCCACTCCTGCACCACTATCAAGTATTGCAGTTGAAGATACTTTTCGCACTTCTAATGGGAGGGTAGCATTTCCCTGATCGTATTCACAAAATTTTCCTACTTTGTTGATAGGAACTGGCATAACATGCTTTGTCTCAGGGTGTATAGTACACTCATGGTGACCCTTTTGTAGCAATACCTGCTCTGAAAAACATGTGGCAATATCATTCCACAACTCAGGTCGAATTTTTATCAAATCAAGCAAAGGTAAGGTACAAGCCACTGGTGCTGACAAAATAGCTTGCACCATACTCATATCTTTCTCCTTTGTCAACCTTTTATGCATGGAGGGTATCCTCAAGGTTTGAGAACAGTTCTCATATTCTCCCAGATATGATGGCAAGGTTTTCATTGTATTCTTACTTCTAGGAGAAACAATTGTTTGAACTTCCTCCTGGATGCTTGGGTGTCTAAATTTGTTTTCCGTGCCCCTGGTAAAATCCACCTCAGAGAATGGAGGCGAACTAATAGAAGACATGTTCTCATTAACTTTCTCATGAACTGCGGCCCACATCTCATTTGCCATGTCCTCATTAGCATCAATAACTTCATCATTGCATGGGAGGACAAGGCTAGGTGGTGGCAGATTACCCCCTGTCAATTGGGTGTCAATTGGTGCAGACCTTTCGCTATGAGCTTGTGAAATGAGCTCACTTTTTATTTCCCGACTTGATGACACTTCTGGTATGGTTTCTAATGTTGGCTTAAGAGAGGTTGGGCCCCGAGGAATAGGTGGTGGTGGTCCCTCAAGTATTGACTGAGCTTCCCTAATGAGTTGCTGATGTACAGCTAGATTGATCTTCTCCTCACGAGGGTTTGGGTATTCTTGAAGCTTCTTGGGTAGGTCAGATAAAGTCGCAATGCAACTTCTATGAGCATCAATGATGGCCTCTAGAGTCTCATCCACTTTATCCACAAAAACAGAACCCCCAGAACTAACCTCAGTCGTACTAGCCTCATCTTGTTTAGCACTAGGCCCAGGTTGAGGTTGATGTTCCTCATGCACTTCTTGGGATGTAAAAGTTTTATCCCTCATGTTTTGTTTAGATGCTTCTTGAGAACCAGTGGATGTACTTTTAGTTTGCTTGTTTCGGTTCTTCTTCCTCCTAGTGGTCTTTTTTCTATTGTACTGTAGGGTCTTGTCCACTAGATTTGTTTTTGCATCCCTAGTTCGAGGTGTCTCATCAGTCTGTATTTCGGCATTTCGTGTCTGTGATCTAGTCATGACTCCAAGTGGCATGACATCCTCATTCTCAGATGAAGGTGGTGATGGAACTGCCCCTACAAGGTTGAGTGAGACCTTTGGTTGAGAGAAGCCTTCCTCATGTGGTTTCAGCAGACAGTCTTTTGGGAAGTGTTCTACACAACACCCTAGACAATATCTTTCAATTGGTGGAAACTGTTGTACTGTGTTATTGGACCGAGATGCTTGCCTAGAGCGATGTGGACAATCACGAGCCCAATGGGGTTCTCCACACTCATAACAAGGGCCCATTGGTTTGGCCTCTACTTTCCTTGGCTGCCATTGTCCTGAGGGGCCTGGAGTCCTAGGTTGGTAGCCGCCTAGCAACATTAAAGAGTTTTGTTCCCCTGGTTGAACGTCCAGTGCTGGGCTTGGGTATGCGGAACTTTCAAAGATATTTTCTTTGGATGAATATGATACATATTCTTCCTCCACATAGCCTGGGTTTACCAATTCTCTACACATATTTGAATTGTCGTAGTCGACAACCCTCACAGGAGCAGTCCCTAGAGCAGGAGGTTGAGCACCAAGAACAGGTCGTGCTTGCTCTTGTGCCATCGGTGGCTTACGTTTAAAATTAGTATACTGTTGATACATTTGTGGAGCCACTCCACCCTTTGGCTGCTCACGTTCCTGTCTCATTCTCGCAATGCGAGTACATTCCTGTGTGGTATGGGTAAAGTTCCAAGCACAGGCTTGGCACCATTTTTTTGTGGGTTGGTTTGTGACTAGAGGAGAAAAGGTATTACAATCCTCTGTTTTATGGTTACCGCCACATGCTCCACAAAGATGAGGACCTGAAGGAAGTACACTCCTCATTCTCTGCTGTTGTTGTGGCTGCATGGGTGGACGATAGGTCTGTCCCAATCTCCGTAGTACTAGGTTAGCTATCTGGTCTGGATTTACTAGCGCGCTAGACCCTGAACTTTGGTCATCACCCCACTGATCTCTAGGTTTCACCTCTGGGCTAGAACCATCTTGAAACTTGAAGTTATCGGTGAAATCCATAGCATCATGGCAACACTCATTGAAATTTGTATGTTTCTTCGCATAGAGATGTGTATGCAATGTTGAATTTTTGAGTCCTTTTAAGAAGAGAGAAATTAATTGACTTTGGGTGGGCTTCTCATCTTCTGGGCAACGATTAATGTACTGCTTCATTCTATTTACACAGTCTCTAACACTCTCATTCTCGCCTTGCTTGAAAGAGTAGATGTGTGCTACCGTGTCATGTTGAATTCCCATCAAGGAAAAAGCAGCAATGAATCTCTCTTCCAAAACTCGTAAAGAAGATTTGTCTGAAGCCTCTAATGCCTGAAACCAAGCCAGGGCTTTTCCCTCAAGAGTGAGTCCAAATCCTTCAATTTGAGTATGCTTGTCAGCCACTTGCTCAGCTCGAACTGCTTGCCTAAATGCTGCTACATGGTCGTATGGATCTCCCGACCCTTCATACTTCTTTACCAGTTTCTGAAGAGTTGATGGCCTTACTTGTCTTGAATACTCATCATAGGGCCTACGGCCTCTTACTCTCAGTGGGAATTGTTCCTCTCTTTGGAAAGATGGTCCACATGTTTCCAAAATTGGTGTGGGTACCCTATTACCAGCCTCACCAAACCCCTCCAAAGATCTTGTCACCCGCATTTCAGGAGTTGCATTAATGGGAGGCCGAGTTAGCTCCCCTACCCTCCGATTGTTATAGTGAGAAAGATGTTAGTGTGGTGTGACCTGTGGTCGCACATTTGGTGTAGGACGATATCTTGGTGCTAGAGTTAGGCTACTAGCAGTGGTCCACTTAGATGTTGAGGGTCCCTCTCTAGTGAACTCTCGTAGGGGAGGAGCAACAGTTTCTCCAAGAAAGGCTGTCTCTCCTGGTTTGGCTGTATTTGTTGAGAACACTTCCATGAATAATGGTTGTCCTTTCCACGTGAGTTCCCTAATCTCTTTCCAATCTAAGGTTCGGTATTCATTGGCCCATTTATCAATTATTCTGTTCATGTGTCCTGCAAGCTTCTCAACTACCACCACATGAGCTAGAGGAAGATCCAGCTGTGGCAATCTAGTTGTGGCATAATATCCCTCTAACGAGTCCTTATAGACCTCTTGAAGTGGGTCATCCTGTAAGACCTTTGTCACAGGAATTTGTCGTACCAACTCCCATTGGTTTTCAGCCCCCTGATCCATTTTACTCTTGCCTTTTCTATCCCTTTCCAAATTTAGATCTATAAGAAGTAAATCATCTATGGACGGTTTTGAGGACTGGGCATTGGAGGGTCCAGGCATGTCCGGCTCAATGAGCCAGTCATCTCTAGACTCCCTTGCTCTGGAAAGTTCTGATAAGTCTAAGAACTCGGTTCTAGAGAGCTCCCCTAATTTGTCTACCTTTTCTGGATGGTAGGTGACTTCGTAGCGAACACCATCTCCACCCATGTACATGTTACCCTGGTCATTGACTAGAGGTGCTCTATCAAGTTCTGAGAAAATGTCTGCGATCTTAACAAGATACCGTTGTTGTGGGTCCCTAAAGATCTCAACTCCTTGAGCATTTGTGTAGACATATTGGAGTCTCACATTGAGTGTTAACCCCATGGTGTCGGCTTCAAATGGATTAAAAGATCTTGTGGGTGTCCTATTTGGGACTAAGGGATGACTATTTGACGGCCCTAGATTGTCCATGGACAATGAGCTAGTTGTTCTGGAGGAAAGGGTATCGGATTGGGATTCAGAAAGGGTTTCAGCAATATCTGCCAAATTGCCTACCGATTGGGTCCCACTTTCTTGCGTAGGTACTCTAGAAGGTGCCCTAGGCCCTATGGCAGAATCTACAAGACGTCCCGACCGCAAGTGCATAAGGTCAATTTTTTTTTTTTGGTTTTTTATGTGTTTTTGTTTTGTTTTGTTTTGTTTTGTTTTGTTTTGTTTTGTTTTGTTTTGTTTTTTAATAAAAAATATATATAGATATATGTATATATATATATATATATTTTTAACCTACCTAATCCCTAAATGCAACTAAAATGAGTATGTGTGGCGTAACTATCTATCCTTTTTTTTAATTATATATATATTTTTTAAATGATTTTATGTTTTTCATGTTTTTATTTTTTTAAATTTACACAAAAATTATGAATCACACTAAAAAAATACTAATTATGCACAAAGTTACAAAAATTAAAAAATGCAAGAAAATACTAATTATGCAAAAAATTTAAATGAAGAATTACAAAATATGCACAAAGGTGGACTCCTAAAAACACTTAAAAAATTTTATTTTTATTTTTTTAATTTTTTTAACTTTTTTTTTGTTTTTTTTGTTGGTTTTTTTTAAAACTAATAAATTTCGTGCCAAATATAAAAATATGAATTTACTAATGATGCATTCAATTATAAAAATAAAAATAAAAAATGCACGCTACTTTACTTATGTAAAAATTTAAATAATGAACAATGGATTCAAAAAAAATAAAAATTGTTTTTTTTCTTTTTTAAATTTAATTGTTTTTCCTCTCTTTTTTTAATTCCCCTTTTTTTTCCTCTTTTTTTTAATTCCTCTTTTTTTTCTTTCTTTTTTTTTAATTAAAAAAATATTTTTTTATTTTTTAATTTAAAAATATAAAAAAACATGAAAAATTAATAAAAATAAAAAAATAAAAAAAATAAAAAATTCCACCTAGCTTATCCTCCGCCGTTGCAGGCTCCCGGATTCGTCGCTGGCGTGCGCGTGGGTCGCCTTCAACGCCTGCACGACTTCGCTCAACTGCTCCACGCTCTTGCTCCTTCTTCAACGGCCACCTCTTCTACTGCAGAGCCCACCTTATACGCCGACTCTTAATACGCCATCGCCTTCTGCCGGCTGCTGCCCACTCCTACGCTTCTTCCACCGCCGTCTGCAGGCTGCTCCCACTGCAGAGCTTGCCTTCTACGCCGACTCTTCCCACTGCAGAGACACCTCACAGTGCTGCCGTCTTCTACTCCTACTGCCACCGCCTATGCCAACGCCGCCGGCCGCCTCTGCTCTGCTCTCGCCTATGCCAACGCCGCCTCTGCTCTGCTCCCGCCTATGCCAACGCCGCCTCTGCTCTGCTCCCGCCTATGCCAACGTAAAAAAATGATTATATATATATATATATATATAATTGTTTTTTTTTTTAAAAACGTCTCCTCTGCGTTCCTTTCAGCCGCCTTCTGCTGCAGGCTGCGCCCACTGCAGCTCCACACCGGCCACTCTTCCTTCACCGTCGGCTTCCACCTTCTTTTGTGTGTTTTCTTTATATATATATATAAAACAAAAAAAAATAAAAAACGCAATTTCAATCTCTTCTCTCTTCCTTTCACCCTTCTCTTTCCCTCTCTCCTCTCATCCATAAGCGGACTTCATGCTTGGGAGTCTATGGGGCTTGCATAAGCTATGGAAGAGCTTAGCAACGCACCTCTTTTCTTTTTATTTATTTATACTAATTACATGTTAACGAAGAGCATGAAAGCATTAAATGGCAAAAAAAACAATGAATGTAAGCATACTGACGGTACTTGAAAAGCAATAAAACATAAAAAACAATGCGGGAGAAACCTCAACCTTCAATGGTTTTTTTTCCTTATCCTAACCATATCCACTCACACCAAGATCACACACCCGAACTTAACCTAATCACTCAATGGTTTTGCAACCAAAAGAGGAAATAGTGGTGGTTTCCACACACTCTCAACCGGATTTGAGTCTTCTCCCCGGCAGCGGCGCCAATGGAGAGACGGAAAAAACTCTCTCACTTGTAGCAAGAGTAGTATGATCCACACTTAGCTCAATCCAATGGGATTTGCATCCCTTTCGGAGCTAGGGATTCAACCCGTACCGGTGCACAAAAGCTTATCCATTTGATGGAGAGAATGCTAGGAATACTACTACTATTGACATAGACTTAACACACACACAAGCTCAATCTTGCTATTGCTCACTCAACTCCACATTCCACTCATCCATACATCCAAACAAGAAGAAAGCTTAGCTATTGCTTACACAAGATCAAAGCATTCTTCATTCTCAAATACTCACTTCCCTAGCATGCACACAACTCTTGAAGCTATCAATAAGAAACATGCACACTAGAGAATTGACATGAGAAGAGAGACAAATATCAACTCATTGCATTGAATTAACAAAAGAATAGAACTTACAACAATGTAGATGGGGAGAGAGAAGAGTTTGCACCTCTATGGAAGAAGAGGGAGAGCTAGTCTCAAGAGAGCTCAAACATGAGTTTTCCCAATGTGTCCATAAGCTCTCAAATGAGCCACTTTTTATACAAAAACTCTAAAACTCCCAAAAGTTCCCATGTGGGATTATTGTCAAACCCACTCCCACACTCAGCCACAACTTGGAACTCTTTTCAAGAGCCCTAAGTATCTTTTTTGTTGCATCCTTGTATTGATCTTCATTCGTCATGCAACATATGGCATCATTGGCAACTAGAACGCTCAGGGGCCATTTCGATAGTTCCTAGCCCTTAATACTCGGCAATATAATCACTTATCAAGATGGACTCTCGTTGAAGATCAGCAAGATCAACCAACAGATCCATATAAGGAGCCATGGACTCATCCAGTGAAGATCAGCAAGGTCAATCAACCAGATCCATGCCCGATTTCAGAAAACAACTCCTACTCTTGTTCCAATATCTTCCTCGATGCACGCGTGGGTATCCTAGGCGACCGAGAGCCCGAGCACCGTATGGTCAGCACCCTCTAGGATCCTTCGCAGGTGACCTAGCGCTTCACTCATAGGCCGCTTCCTTGGCCCCTCATCCACCGTACCGGAAATTCACCATTTTAATCGCACCGAGGCTGGTCAAGACCTCTCGGCGGATCTTGCTACGCGAGACGTCCTTCATTGACTCTCCATCCCAGCAGTTGCAACTTTTTCAGTTAGGTCTCCACGACCTTAATCACAAGATGGTCACAATGCTTTCCCAGCAATCTTGACATAAAACAGTCATTTACAAACAGTCACAAAATACAGTTTCTATATTAACTCTCATTTTTCCACATTATCCCTCATCAATCCATATTGCTTATTCCACATTCCAGTTATATGTGTACTCATCCCATCACATCATTTTCCATCTCATCACTTCAGATTCCTTCACATCACATATCATATATTCACATCCATACATATATCTACATCCACATCCACATTCACATCCATATATCCACATCTACATCCATACATCTATTTTCACATCCACATCTACATGCACATTCATGCATCCACATCCATACATCCACATCTACATGCACATTCACATCCATACATCCACATCTATATGCGTACATTCACATCTACATGCATACATCCACATCTCTATGCATACATCCACATCCACATTCACATTCTCCTCCATACATCTACATCTACATGCATACATCCACCTCCACATTCACATCCACATCTATACATCTACATCTACATGCATACATCCACCTCCACATCCACATCCACATCTATACATCTACATCTACATGCATACATCCACATCTCCATTCACATCTACATCTATACATCTACATCTACATGCATACATCCATATCCACATCTATACATTTACATCTACATCTCCATTCACATCCACATCTATACATCTACATCTACATGCATCCATCCACATCTCTATTTACATCCTCATCTATACATCTACTTCTACATGCGTACATCCACCTCCACATTCACACTCACATCCATACATCTACATCTACATGCAAACATCCACATCTCCATGCATAATAAAACTCTTTTAATTAATCTAGGATGATAGTTCCTAGAATATGGTAGGAAGTCCTCTTTTTATGCTTTGAATGAATTTATTTTATGCGTAATTTCTATAAAAATTTTACCATAGCTCCGCTACTATGACTGATAAATCTCAATTTTTTCTAAGGGATAAGGCTCATTATTAAAGAAATAATTAGAATGGTCTCTAATTGGATCATCAATCCATAATGGTCTCTAATTAGATCATTAAGAAAATAATTAGAATGGTCTCTAATTGGATCATCAATCCATAATGGTCTCTAATTGGATCATTAAGAAAATAATTAGAATGGTCTCTAATTGGATCATCAATCCATAATGGATTGAATCATCAATATACATAAACTAAAAGCATAGAAAAAAGCCATTAATTTGGCCTCAAGCATAGCTTAATCTTGGATTAAGGAAAGCCTTATGAAAAGCTTCATTTGGATTGAAAAGGGTCATGAGTATGACCATTTCTTAAGTGAGAGAGAGAGAAAACCATTAGAATTAATTATAAATAGAATTTTATGTAATTCTTTACTATCATTACTTAATTAACTTCAATAGCATTTCAAAAACCATACCAATTAAGCTTCTCAAGCTTGAGAGGGGTTGAGAAGAGAGAATCATTGAGAAATTATAGAAAAGATCAAAATTCACTATACTTATCTTATAATTTGCTTGATTCTTTGATTACGGTAGAGGCCCCCAACCAATCAATTGGTTTAGTATGTTGATGGAGCCACCAATGGGGATTGAAGAAAAAGAGAAGTGTCAAAAACTGATGAATTATTAAAGAATTCATAGTTCTTGGCTTAGGTGGAGTAGAGTAACAATGCATAAGACACTATGTTTTCTTTCAACAAGGGGAGGCTTCTATTTATAGGAAAATTTGAGCTCCTAACCAAACAAACTGATTCTAGAATTTTCCAAGTCAGTTTGGTCACTTTTTGACCATTTTTAGGTCAGTTAAGCTAACTTTTTGGAACTAGACTTGAATGAGGAGAGAGGAGAGATGAAATATCTCAATTTTTATGAGTTTAAAACTCATTCAAGCATGTGAAATATGCACCTCCTTTAAAGAACTCTCCTTCCTTACATATGTGTCATAGTTTTTTTTATCTAATAAACGTTGTACATTTTCAACTCTTCATCTTATGTGAAATATGCACCTCCTTTAAAAAACTCCCCTTCCTTACATATGTGTTTTTTTTTACTAATAAACCTTGTATATTTTCAACTCTTCATCTTATGTGAGCATTTACTCATTTTTGGATACCCAAAATATCTCATATTTTTAATATTGCTCATAGTTTTTTACTAATAAACCTTGTACATTTTCAACTCTTCATCTTATGTGAAATATGCACCTCCTTTAAAGAACTCCTCTTCCTTACATATGTGTCATAGTTTTTTTTAACTAATAAACCTTGTACATTTTCAACTCTTCATCTTATGTGAAATATGCACCTCCTTTAAAGAACTCCCCTTCCTTACATATGTGTTTTTTTTTACTAATAAACCTTGTACATTTTCAACTCTTCATCTTATGTGAGCATTTACTCATTTTTGGATACCCAAAATATCTCATATTTTTAATATTGCTCATAGTTTTTTACTAATAAACCTTGTACATTTTCAACTCTTCACCTTATGTGAGCATTTACTCATTTTTGGGTATCTTCTTTTTACAAATTGGATTTATCTCCTCCCTACACATGTATTGATGCTATTGGCCCATAGGAACCTTAATTGGACCATAGTCTAAAGATTTCTCAAAATCTAGACCCTTAGACTAAGGTTCTTTATACCTATTTCTAATTAATTCCAATTGCACATTGAAAAATTCTTTTTGAATTTCTGTTTCAGGGAAACTTATTTTAATAAGATGAGATATTTTTCTATTCAAAAATATTCAAAATCTGAATATTCTCTCTCTAGAATAATTTTCTCTCTCTAGGCTAGAACAGTTAGAAACAAGGTCTTTATATTTCTGAAGAGGGATTGATTACAGGGGAAGATACTAGACATCAAAAAGGGGGTTGGGGGAGGAATCTTACATTCTACCCCACTTAAAAAATGGGAGATGTCCTCATCTCGCAAACTGGGATAATTTCGCAAGATGCACGAATATGAGACTTAGAGAAAAATTTTAATCAAGGTTAACCACCAAGAAAAGTCTTAAAGAAGGCAAGATAAGAACAAGATTTAAACTTTATTCATTCACGGAACTTATACAGTAAAGATAGAAGAACTCTTTACACTTCCATAAGCCCGTGCATCATATGGTCACAAAAGCAGCACTCACAAGCTGCACAAGTATAGGGTAACTCATCTACGGGAATGATTCTGCTGGTTATTGCCGCACCTATCTCAGTGGTATGAGCTGATCTAACAAAAGGACCTCTGAGAGGTAAGCCAGAAACAGGGTAAAGGCATATCTTCTCATGAGGAAGAAAACACGCCAGTAAGAAGACCCGCTCAGAAAACCCAAGATGTCTTGATCTCATGACGCAGTAGTATCGGGGACCCAAACCCAAAGCTTCAATAACCATGGCCCAGCAGACATTGTTACGAAAGTGCTGCTGACCCCAGGGTGTTACCCTAGTTATGTTTTGATAGGTCTGCCATTTGGTCTGCGCTACAGAAGTTCCTAGGTGAGGAAAAAGTGAGCGCTCATACTGTTCTATAAAGTCTTTCTTCACAGACTCCCTTGCGTGTCTTGAAGGTGAGAAATCATCATGGATAAAACTAGTTCTTGTTGCCAAGCCATGAAGGAGATTAAGAAAGAAAGGAGATTGATGGGAGTAAGATTACTGTGAGCGACAAGTAAAAGTTACGACTTATATAAAGGAAGGAGCTAGCGTAACCTAGAAGCCAACGGTAACTTGCCACTGAAGTTTTACCGTCTTTCCATGATTTGTGTTTGACACATTTTTTTATAGAAGGTATTAAGAATTTTGAGATGAGGAGATAAAAGAAGCTTGTAGGCTAAGTCACCTACTTTCATTGAATTCAGATATAAGCGTCACAATATCTGGGGGATAACTTCTTATACTCCCCAAGAGATAAAGAACTTCTTTTGGGCCGTACTCGAATGAAAACCAAAACCTTGGTATCCAAAACACCGATTCTTACTTCTGAACTCATTGTTCTAAATCTTTAAAACAGGTGGGACACCTGAGAAGTATTCTAGGGAAAGGGTCTTCCTTTTTTAAACAGAAACTTTCTTTTATTTTAGAGAGGGAATAATTATAAGATCAGAAAGGGAGATTCTTACTCCTGTATACCTCGAAAGCTGTGGGGAGGAATCTTACGTTCTACCCCACTTAAAAAGTGCGAGATGTCCTCATCTCGCAAGGTAGAGGACAGCTCTTTTTCTTAAGATCCAATTTTATTCTGGGGCTCCTTATATTCTGGTCAACCCAACAGAACACTGGGATAAATATCCCTTATATAGAACTCATCATTAAATAACAATTCATTCAGATCATGTCATTCATATCTTTAACATGATAATGGTCCATTAGACCGAAAAGTTTCCTTCGGAACATTCCTCCACGGAAATTTCAGTCAAGCAAGTTCTCAATTTGACATCCCTTAACTTGATCTACCGGTCAAGTATTAACAGTAGCAATCTAACAGCACAACCCACTAACCTCATAGTGATTTGCTGAATTCATTATCATCATTCTAGTTATGAATATCATCACAGGGACTCGTCCCATTCCCCCTCATTGTGGTTTCATTATATTTCAACTAATTTTTAAAAATCAACATTTTTCAATCAGCATTTTCAATCAGAATCCAAATCAATTCATCAATTCTCAAACAGAATTAAAAATCATATCAATCACATTCGAAATCATCATCTAGATAGCATTAACGCTTATAATTTCAAGTTTTAGATTTACTCGTATATACTGTCAGTAAAGAGCTGTAGTATACTCTCGGTATATACGGGTAGTCACGGCCCTTGGAATTATAAAGTAAATACTATCATGTCTAGGCCTCAAGCAAGTCAGGGATTCTGTATAATTGCGGTACTTCCATCTAAAGACCCAATTACCAAATTACGAGTTTTAGTTTGAATATCAAATTGTATGAATTATCTCACACAATTATAACCTTTTTGTGTTTCTTGATGAATTTTTGATATATTTGTCTTCTCAGTTGATCTTTATTAACCAAATGCTCTGATACCAACTGTACGATCCCTGTTCTTACCGAGCAACAGATTCGGAATACTAGCAGCGGAAGTAGCACTTCTCGCGCGGGACAGGGGTCCCACATTCGGGGCCTCACCCACGGATATCCGGATAAGACACTTATCCGTCGGTTGTTCCAAAACCGAACCCGGAAAAACTTCCTTTACCGGAAAGCACGGGTGATTCCACCAGGATAACTTTTTACTCTAACGTAGTCAAGATCATTTCTGATCGAGTTGATCCAATTACATCTATAAGATACTTGGTCAGATCAAGGGAGAAACTTGCACTTGGATCATTGGGATCAACGCTCTTTTCCCCATTCAAGAGGCACAGCCAATAATTCCTATCCATAGAACAGTTACTGTCCGTGATTTATTTTATCTATCGTAAAAATAAAAGTTTGAGTCTCGATTTACGGATCCATCAGTCCAGCCTAACCCCATCCGATCCCATGGGTTAGCCAACCGCCCAACCACTGTAGTGATGGGATCCATTAGGGGAAGGTTGAGGCCTATAGGGGCCCTTTAAGATGCCATGTGATTAAAAGGTTATTAAGGAAAAGAGCCAATCATGTGATGCCATGTATACAAAAATGTTGGGTGATTAAAGGTGGTCAAAAGATTCTCTAGAAGATGCCTTTTTGTACTTTTCATTTCCAAAAAGTGGGGGGAAGTTTTTGAAATTTCGGACGTCCATAACTTCTACATATGAGCTCAAAATTTGTCGGAGATTACAGATCCAGAATCTACTCGTCGAGCTCTTTCCATAGATATGTCACATGATATAGTTTTGCTCGCTTGATTTCAAATTCAATTTTGGCGGGAAACTTTGAAATTCAAACTTCTAGCCGTTTGAAGAACAAGAAGGTATCTAAAGTCAAAGAAACTTAACGTTTTAACAAAAAGTCATTAAAATCATAATATGGCAGCTTAAAGGGCCCCTATAGACCTCAACCTTCCCCTAATGCAATTAAGAATTTGGTTAGGTTTTGTCCCGGGTACCAAGGAAAAGAGTTCCAAGGCCCCCTAGCCGGATGTTCATGCAAAAATAAAACTAGTCACACCACTCACACACCCAATATGAAATTGCCTTTTCACAAATTCAACCAGTTTAAAACAATCCTTTAATAAAACCATAGTATCACTGATCACCATCTTCCAATTTATCCAATTGATTCTTAATTTTCCATCATTCCTTCATCAGAGTATATATGGCATCATTGGCAACTAGAACGCTCAGGGGCCGTTTCGATAGTTCCTAGCCCTTAATACTCGGCAATATAATCACTTATCAAGATGGACTCTCGTTGAAGATCAGCAAGATCAACCAACAGATCCATATAAGGAGCCATGGACTCATCCATTGAAGATCAGCAAGGTCAATCAACCAGATCCATGCTCGATTTCAGAAAACAACTCCTACTCTTGTTCCAATATCTTCCTCGACGCACGCGTGGGTATCCTAGGCGACCCAGAGCCCGAGCACCGTATGGTCAGCACCCTCTAGGATCCTTCGCAGGTGACCTAGCGCTTCACTCATAGGCCGCTTCCTTGGCCCCTCATCCACTGTACCGGAAGCTCACCATTTTAATCGCACCGAGGCTGGTCAAGACCTCTCGGCCGACCTTGCTACGTGAGACGTCCTTCATTGACTCTCCGTCAGCAGTTGCAACTTTTTTAGTTAGGTCTCCACGACCTTAATCACAAGATGGTCACAATGCTTTCCCAGCAATCTTGACATAAAACAGTCATTTACAAACAGCATTTACAGACAGTCACAAAATACAGTTTCTATATTAACTCTCATTTTTCCACATTATCCCTCATCAATCCATATTGCTTATTCCACATTCCAGTTATATGTGTACTCATCCCATCACATCATTTTCTATCTCATCACTTCAGATTCCTTCACATCACATATCATATATTCACATCCATACATATATCTACATCCACATCCACATTCACATCCATATATCCACATCTACATCCATACATCTATTTTCACATCCACATCTACATGCACATTCATGCATCCACATCCATACATCCACATCTACATGCACATTCACATCCATACATCCACATCTATATGCGTACATTCACATCTACATGCATACATCCACATCTCTATGCATACATCCACATCCACATTCACATTCTCCTCCATACATCTACATCTACATGCATACATCCACCTCCACATTCACATCCACATCTATACATCTACATCTACATGCATACATCCACCTCCACATCCACATCCACATCTATACATCTACATCTACATGCATACATCCACATCTCCATTCACATCTACATCTATACATCTACATCTACATGCATACATCCACATCCACATCTATACATTTACATCTACATCTCCATTCACATCCACATCTATACATCTACATCTACATGCATCCATCCACATCTCTATTTACATCCTCATCTATACATCTACTTCTACATGCATACATCCACATCTCCATGCATACATCCACCTCCACATTCACACTCACATCCATACATCTACATCTACGTGCAAACATCCACATCTCCATGCATAATAAAACTCTTTTAATTAATCTAGGATGATAGTTCCTAGAATATGGTAGGAAGTCCTCTTTTTATGCTTTGAATGAATTTATTTTATGCGTAATTTGTATAAAAATTTTACCATAGCTCCGCTACTATGACTGATAAATCTCAATTTTTTCTAAGGGATAAGGCTCATTATTAAAGAAATAATTAGAATGGTCTCTAATTGGATCATCAATCCATAATGGTCTCTAATTGGATCATTAAGAAAATAATTAGAATGGTCTCTAATTGGATCATCAATCCATAATGGATTGAATCATCAATATACATAAACTAAAAGCATAGAAAAAAGCCATTAATTTGGCCTCAAGCATAGCTTAATCTTGGATTAAGGAAAAGCCTTATGAAAAGCTTCATTTGGATTGAAAAGGGTCATGAGTATGACCATTTCTTAAGTGAGAGAGAGAGAGAAAACCATTAGAATTAATTATAAATAGAATTTTATGTAATACTTTACTATCATTACTTAATTAACTTCAATAGCATTTCAAAAACCATACCAATTAAGCTTCTCAAGCTTGAGAGGGGTTGAGAAGAGAGAATCATTGAGAAATTATAGAAAAGATCAAAATTCACTATACTTATCTTATAATTTGCTTGATTCTTTGATCACGGTAGAGGCCCCCAACCAATCAATTGGTTTAGTATGTTGATGGAGCCACCAATGGGGATTGAAGAAAGAGAGAAGTGTCAAAAACTAATGAATTATTAAAGAATTCATAGTTCTTGGCTTAGGTGGAGTAGAGTAACAATGCATAAGACACTATGTTTTTTTTCAACAAGGGGAGGCTTCTATTTATAGGAAAATTTGAGCTCCTAACCAAACAAACTGATTCTAGAATTTTCCAAGTCAGTTTGGTCACTTTTTGACCATTTTTAGGTCAGTTAAGCTAACTTTTTGGAACTAGACTTGAATGAGGAGAGAGGAGAGATGAAATATCTCAATTTTTATGAGTTTAAAACTCATTCAAGCATGTGAAATATGCACCTCCTTTAAAGAACTCTCCTTCCTTACATATGTGTCATAGTTTTTTTTTACTAATAAACCTTGTACATTTTCAACTCTTCATCTTATGTGAAATATGCACCTCCTTTAAAGAACTCCCCTTCCTTACATATGTGTTTTTTTTACTAATAAACCTTGTACATTTTCAACTCTTCATCTTATGTGAGCATTTACTCATTTTTGGATACCCAAAATATCTCATATTTTTAATATTGCTCATAGTTTTTTACTAATAAACCTTGTACATTTTCAACTCTTCATCTTATGTGAAATATGCACCTCCTTTAAAGAACTCCTCTTCCTTACATATGTGTCATAGTTTTTTTTAAACTAATAAATCTTGTACATTTTCAACTCTTCATCTTATGTGAAATATGCACCTCCTTTAAAGAACTCCCCTTCCTTACATATGTGTTTTTTTTTAACTAATAAACCTTGTACATTTTCAACTCTTTATCTTATGTGAGCATTTACTCATTTTTGGATACCCAAAATATCTCATATTTTTAATATTGCTCATAGTTTTTTACTAATAAACCTTGTACATTTTCAACTCTTCACCTTATGTGAGCATTTACTCATTTTTGGGTATCTTCTTTTTACAAATTGGATTTATCTCCTCCCTACACATGTATTGATGCTATTGGCCCATAGGAACCTTAATTGGACCATAGTCTAAAGATTTCTGAAAATCTAGACCCTTAGACTAAGGTTCTTTATACCTATTTCTAATTAATTCCAATTGCACATTGAAAAATTCTTTTTGAATTTTTGTTTCAGGGAAACTTATTTTAATAAGATGAGATATTTTTCTATTCAAAAATATTCAAAATCTGAATATTCTCTCTCTAGAATAATTTTCTCTCTCTAGGCTAGAACAGTTAGAAACAAGGTCTTTATATTTCTGAAGAGGGATTGATTACAGGGGAAGATACTAGACATCAAGGAGGCAAAGATCAAAAGTATGCATGTTAAGGACTAAATATTGAGCCATAGTAGCCACATTGATGGCTGTACAAACCTCATGAAGGGGGTTTGATTGTTGAGGTAAGAGGTTGGAAACACATAAGTTGTGAAAGAGGAGATGGGTGCCTTTGATTAAGGACGGCATTTTTTTGGTGTACACAAAAGGAAGCAAATAGTCAACAAATAGTTCACTTCCAGCAGTAGTGGAGAGCTCAAAATGAGCAGAGAAGGCACATACATCATGAAGGCGCTAGCGGTTGTAAGATTCCTCCCCAGCCTCACAAAATGTCCAGCATATTTCCATGTAATCAATCCCTCTTCAGAAATATAAAGACCTTGTTTCTAACTGTTTTAACCTAGAGAGAGAAAATATTCTAGAGAGAGAATATTCAAATTTTGAATATTTTTGGATAGAAAAATATCTCATATAATTAAGATGAATTCCCTTGAAACAGAAATTCAAAAAGAATTTTCAAATGTGCAATTGGAATTAATTGGAAATAGGTATAAAGAACCTTAGTCTAAGGGTCTAGATTTTCAGAAATCTTTAGACTATGGTCCAATTAAGGTTCCTATGGGCCAATAGCATCAATCCATGTGTAGGGAGGAGATAAATCCAATTTGTAAAAAGAAGATACCCAAAAATGAGTAAATGCTCACATAAGGTGAAGAGATGAAAATGTACAAGGTTTATGAGTAAAAAACTATGAACAATATTAAAAATATGAGATATTTTGGGTATAATGATTCCATTTTGACACATATGTAAGAAAGGGGAGTTCTTTAAAGGAGGTGCATATTTCACATAAGATGAAGAGTTGAAAATGTACAAGGTTTATTAGTAAAAAACTATGAGCAATATTTAAAATATAAGATATTTTGGGTATAATGATTCCATTTTGACACATATGTAAGGAAGGGGAATTCTTTAAAGGAGGTGCATATTTCACATGCTTGAATGAGTTTTAAACTCATAAAAATTGAGATATTTCATCTCTCCTCTCTCATTCAAGTCTAGTTCCAAAAAGTTAGCTTAACTGACCTAAAAATGGTCAAAAAGTGACCAAACTGACTTGGAAAATTCTAGAATCAGTTTGTTTGGTTAGGAGCTCAATTTTTCCTATAAATAGAAGCCTCCCCCTTGTTGAAAAATATAGTGTCTTATGCATTGTTACTCTACCCCACCTAAGCCAAGAACTGTGAATTCTTTAATAATTCACTAGTTTTTGACACTTCTCTCTTTCTTCAATCCCCATTGGTGGCTCCATCAACATACTAAACCAATTGATTGGTTGGGGGCCTCTACCGTGAATAAAGAATCAAGCAAATTGTAAGGTAAGTATGGTGAATTTTGATCTTTTCTATAATTTCTCAATGTTTCTTTCTTCTCAACCCCTCTCAAGCTTGAGAAGCTTAATTGGTATGGTTTTTGAAATGCTATTGAAGTTAACTAATTAATGATAGTAAAGAATTACATAAATTTTTATTTATGTTTAATTCTAATGGTTTTTTCTCTCTCTCACTTAAGAAATGGTCATACTCATGACCCATTCTCAATCCAAATGAAGCTTTTCATAAAGCTTTTTCTTAATCCAAGACTAATCTATGCTTGAGAATAAATTAATAGTTTTTTTATCTATACTTTTAGTTTATGTATTCCATGATTATTTTTGATTCAATCCATTAAGGGTTGATGATCCAATTAGGGATCATTCTAATCATTCCCTTAAAGATAAGCCTTATCTTTTTTAAATAATTGAGATTTATCAGTTATAGCAGCGGAGCTATGGCAAAATTTTATAAAATTTTACACAAAATAATTTCATTCAAAGCATGAAAAGAGGATTTCCTACCATATTCTAAGAATTATCATCCTAGATTAATTGAAGAAATTCATTAGAATCATGAGAAAATTAAATTTTTATATTATGCATAAAGAATAAATTTTTATATCAAAAGTATTACTTTTATCATTTTTATTTTATGCATAGAAGTATGCATAATGGATAAATTTTTATATCAAAAGTGTTACTTTTAGCATAATTAAATTTCATGCATAGAGGTATGCATAAAAGATAAATATTTTATTATAAAAGTGTTACTTTTAACATAATTGAATTTCATGCATAGAGGTATGCATAAAAGATAAATATTTTATTATAAAAGTGTTACTTTTAACCTAATTGAATTTCATGCATAGAGGTATGCATAAAAGATGAATATTTTATTATTTTATTATAAAACTGTAAAGAAAAAAATGATTATTTTATTATAAAAATTTATTTTCATCATATTGAATTTCGTACATAGAAATGAAAAAAATAAATAAATTATTATTTTATTATAAAAATATTACAAAAAAATGATTATTTTATTATAAAAGTGTTACTTTTATCACAATTGAAATTCTTGCATAGAGGTATGCATAAAGGATGAGTTAGGATGTGATAAGATGAGTTAAGATGAGTTAAGATGTGATAAGAGGTGTATGAGATGTGATAAGATGAGTTAAGATGTGATAAGAGGAGTTAGGATGTGATAAGATGAGTTAAGATGTGATAAGAGGTGTATGAGATGTGATAAGATGAGATAAGATGCATATGAGATGAGTTAGGATGTGATAAGATGAGTTAAGATGTGATAAGAGGTGTATGAGATGTGATAAGATGAAATAAGATGTATATGAGATGAGTTAGGATGTGATAAGATGAGTTAAGAGGTGATAAGATGTGTATGGAATGAGATAAGAAGTGTATGTGATGAGATAAGATGTATATGGGTTGTCATAAGGTGAAAATGGATGTGATGTAAAAGAATAGATGTGAAGGCGTATGGGGCTATATGAATGGGAAGGAAAAAAATAGATGTATGTATGGATGTGAATGTGCATGTAAATGAGGATGTATGGATGAAGATGCATGAATGTGCATGTAGATGTGGATGTATGCATGTAGATGTGTATGTATGGATGTATGTATGTGGATGTGGATGTGGATGTATGAGTAAGAATGTGAAAATGGATGTATGCATGGATGGGTATGAAGAATAATGAAGGTGAATGTGTATGGGAAATAATGTGTCGTTGATATGAATGAATGGATGAGAATGAGTACATATGAAGGGAATGTGGAATAAGTAATGTGGATTGAGAAGGGATAATGTGGAAAGATGGAGTTCGATATAGAATCTGTATTTTGTGACTGTTTGTAAATGACTGTTTTATGTCAAGAATGCTGGGAAAGCATTTTGACCGTCTTGTGATCAAGGTCGTGGAGACCTAATTGATAAAGTTGCAACTGCTGACGGAGAGCCAATGGAGGACGTCTCGCGCAGCAAGGTCGGCCGAGGTCTTGACCAGCGTCGGTGCGATTAAAATGGTGAGGTTTCGGTACGGTGGATGAGGGGCCAAGGAAGCGGCCTATGAGTGAAGCGCTAGGTCACCTGCGAAGGATCCTAGAGGGTGCTGACCATACGGTGCTCGAGGTCGCCCAGGATACCCATGCGTGCGTCGAGGAAGATATTGGAACAAGGAGTAAGAGTTGTTTTCTGAAACCGGGCATGGATCTGGTTGACTGACCTTGCTAGTCCTCAACGGAGGAGTCCATGGCTCTTTTATATGGATCTGTTGGTTGATCTTGCTGATCTTCAATGAGAGTCCATCTTGATAAGTGATTATATTACCGAGTATTATGGGCTAGGAACTATTGAAAAGGCCCCTGTGTAGACAGGTGGTGAGCGTTCTAGTTGCCAATGATGCCATAGATACTCTGATGAAGGAATGATGGGAAATTGAATCAACCGGATAAATTGGAAGATTGTGATCAGTGATACTATGGTTTTATTAAAGGATTGTTTTTGGTTGAATCTATGAAAAAGGCAATTTCATATCGGGTGTGTAAGTGGTGTGACTAGTTTTATTTTTGCATGAATATCCGGTTAGGGGGCCTGGGAACTCTTTTCCTTGGTACCCGGGACAAAACCTAACCAAATTCCAAATTGGATCCCATCACTATAGTGGTTGGGCGGTTGGCTAACCCATGGGATCGGATGGGGTTAGGCTGGACTGATGGATCCGTAAATTGAGACTCAACTTTTGTTATTACAATAGATAAAGTAAATCCCGGACAGTAATTGTTCTATGGATAGGAATCAACGGCTGTGCCTCTTGAATGGGGAAAAAAGCGTTGATCCCAATGATCTAAGTGCAAGTTTCTTCCTTGATCTGATCAAGCATCTTGAAGATGCAATTGGATCAGCTTGATCAGAAATGATCTTGACTACGTTAGAGTAAAAAGTTTTCCTGGTGGAATCACCCGTGCTTTTCGGTAAAGGAAGTTTTTTCGGGTTTGGTTTTGGAACAACCGACAAATTAGTCTCTTATCCGGATATTCGTGGGTGAGGCCCCGAACGTGGGACCCCTTTCCCGCGCGAGAAGTGCTACTTCCGCTGCCAGTATCCTGAATCCGTTGCTCGGTGGGAACAAGGATCTCACAGTTGGTATCAGAGCATTTGGCTAATAAAGATCAACTGAGAAACCAAATATGTCAAAAATTTATCAAGAAGCACAAAAAAAGGTTATAATTGTGTGATATAATTTGATATTCAAACTGAAATTCGTAATTTGGTAATTGGGTCTTCAGATGGAAATACCGCAATTATATAGAATCCGTGACTTGCTTGAGGCCTAGATATGATGGTATTTACCTTATAATTGCAAGGGCCGTGACTACCCGTATATATACCGAGAGTATACTGCAGCTCTTTACTGACAGTATATACGAGTAAATCTAAGACTTGAAATTATAAGCGTTAATGCTATCCAGATGATGATTTTGAATGTGATTGATATGATTTTTAATTCTGTTTGAGAATTGATGAATTGAATTGGATTCTGATTGAAAAATGATGATTTCTGAAAATTAGTTGAAATATAATAACCTGAACAAAACCACAATGAGGATGAATGGGACGACTCCCAGTGATGATATTCATAACTCGAATGATGATAATGATTTCAGCAAATCACTATGAGATTAGTGGATTGTGCTGTCAGATTGCTACTGCTAACACTTGACCGGTAGATCAAGTTAAGGGATGACAAATTGAGAACTTGCTTAACTGAAATTTTTGTGGAGGAATCTTCAGAAGGGAATTTTTCGGTCTAATGGACCATTATCGTGTTAAAGATATGAATGATATGATTTGAATGAATTGTTATTTAAGAGATAATTATCTCCGTATTCTGTTGGGCTGACCAAAATATAAGGAACCCCAGAATAAATTGGATCTTAAGAAAAACAGTTGTCCTCTACCTTGCGAGATGGGGACATCTCGCACTTTTCAAGTGGGGTAGAATGTAAGATTCTTCCCCCAGCCTTCGAGGTATACATGAGTAAGAACCTCCCTTTCTGATCTTATAATTATTCTCTCTCTAAAATAAAAGAAAGATTCTGTTTAAAAAAAGGAAGAACCTTTCCTCAGAATACTTCTCAGGAGTCCCACCTATTTTAAGGATTCTGAACAATGAGTTCATAAGTGAGAATTGATGTTTTGGATATCAAGTTTTGGTCTTCATTCGAGTACGGCCCAAAAGAAGTTCTTTATCTCTTAGGAAGTATAAGAAGTTATCCCCAGATATTGTGGACCAAAGAAGGTAGGTAACTTAGCCCACGAACCTCTTTTATCTTCTCATCTCAAGGTTCTTAATGCTTTCTATAGAAATATGTGCCAAACCCAAATCATGGAAAGACGTTAAAACTTCAGTGGCAAGTCACCTGTTGGCTTCTAAGTTACGCTAGCTCCTTCCTTTATATAAGTCGTAACTTTTACTTATCGCTCACAGTAATCTTACTCCCATCGATCTCCTTTCTTTCTTAATCTCCTTCATGGCCTGGCAACAAGAATTAGTTTTATCCATAATGATTCCTCACCTTCAAGACGCAAGTGAGTCTGTGAACAAGGATTTTATAGAACAGTATGAGCGCTCACTTTTCCCTCACTTGGGAACTTCTGTAGCTCAGACCAAATGGCGGACCTATAAGACATAACTAGGGTAACACCCTGGGGACAGCAACATTTTCGTAATAATCTCCGCTTGGCCATGGTTATTGAAGCTTTGGGTTTGGGTCCCCGATACTACTGCGTCATGAGATCAAGGCATCTTGGGTTTTCTGAGCGGGTCTTCTTACTGGCGTGTTTTCTTCCTCATGAGAAGATATGCCTTTACCCCGTTTTTGGCTTGCCTCTCAGAGGTCCTTTTGTTAGATCACCTCATACCACTGAGATGGTATGAGGTGATCTAACAAGATGGTAGACACGGGTACACATGTATGGTTGATGGACACTCCAATGTATCATTGAGGGGGAGTGTTGAGAGGTAGCGATTACGGTTGTGCAATGCTTCATTGATATGGGTGATGGATGATGGGTGAGTTGTGGAACACCTCGATTAAGAGGGGGGTGTTGAGAGATGTAATCGCGGTGTTGTGTGTATGTGGGAAAGCACCCTAGAGGTGCAAGATATTGTGGTGAGATAGGAATGCCACATGTAATATTGTATGGTGTGTGAGTGTTGACCAAAAGAGTGGAAAAGGAGTTGCCACATGGATGATGATGTGTAAAGTGGGATAAGGCTAGAGGGCCTATATCATTGTATGATTCATTGTGATATGCAAGTGAATAGAATTGAGTGTTGAGTGTGCAATCTCCCTCTCTCTCTCATGGAGTTCTTAGTGTGGTTTAATCCACCTTAATTATGTTGATTAATCATTGTTTAACACCATGATCAATCCCATTTTTGGATTGTTAACAGTCAGTGGTGAGGTTTTCTTCACATTGTTTGATTTTGGCAACCATATGATGGACTCACCATCATAGTATCCTTGCTGTTAAAGTACATGCAGATGCACCATCTTTGATGAACGCTGTAATTTGGTTGCCGATGTGCTAAGTGTTGAGGCTTCCTTCTTTGTGCAAGCTTAGGGGACTTTGTGATGTGCTTGGGGACCCAAGCTTTGGTATTTCTTTGGTAGTACCCTTGTGCTTGCAACAATGTTTTTGATACCCACAATTGTTGCATTGGTGGAGTTCTTTGAGGAAATTGCATAGGCTTTTGTGGACGGTGTTGTGGAGTACTCTTGTTCTTACTTTGCTTTCGAGTGTTGTGTTGAGGAAGAGTTTTTGACTATCGAGGCACCCAAATTTGATTGGCACCTTCATAGTAGCCTTGAACTACAAGTAGTTGCTTTTCCACCCACATTTTGATACTATTAAGATATCTTGATTGTGGTTGTCGTAGTGGAGTTTTCTTTTGGGGTGATGTGGAAGGTTTGGGGCCCTCCTTGACTTTGGTTGGCACTCAGGCTGCAGGTTTGAGACTCATTGTCATTGTTGATGATGAGGTTAGAGTCTCTTGTGGAGTGGTTTTCGATGACGAGGCCTTTGAGCATGTGGTTGTCTCCTTTGGTGAGGTTTGTCGATGAAGATGCATAGGAGCCGGGGCCTGTTAGAGTTAGATGGTTGGGCTCTGGGGAAAATTCTGCAAGGTTTTGGCATCGAACTTCGTAGGTGAGGATGGGATTGATGGAGTAGAGGCTTTATCGGAGTTGGTTGTTGATATGCAGATGGTAGGTCATTGTGTAAAGGGACTTTTGTGGAAGAGGCTTGTATTCTTTTGCGTTTAGCATCATAGATACTCATTAAAGTTGGATCCTCTTTCTTGCAGTATGGTATTGTCAACTTCTTGTCGTTGACCATCATGATGACTCTATCGCTAGCAAAGCACAGTGGTGCTTGGGCAGCAACACTCCATTTATGCCCCAAGATCAAATTTGCTTCCAACACATACTCAACCACAAAAAACTTGCAAGTGAGGGAGTTAGTGTCAATATACATTGTATGTTCAAAATACCCCAGACATGGCATGGTCAATTCTTGTGTAAAGGTAATCCTTTCAAGATGTGTCATGAGTGGTTGACCTAACAAATCCCATAGCTCGAGGGTTATGAGATTGTGTTCTCGCTTTGGATAAAGCTGTGCTTGAGCTATGGTGATTTCATTTGAAATTTCCAATCCAACCAAAATCCTAGGGATCTTTTCAATAAGATATGTTTGAAGTTCCGTGTAAGATTCCTCCCTCCGGCTTTTGAGGTGTGCAGGTGTAAGAACCTCCCCTTCTGATCTTTTAATTATTCCCCTCTCTGAAATAAAAGAAAGATCCTCTTTTACCCTATTTTGGTCTAGAGAGAGAAAATGTCTAGAGGGAGGTATTTCAAAATTGAGATATTTTTGGATAGTGTCTAAAATGGTTTTCCCTGAATCAAAAATTCAAAAAGAACTTTCAATGTGCAATTGGAATTAATTATAAATAGGTACAAAGGACCTTTGCCTCTAAGGGTTCAGATTTTTAGAAATTTTTGAATTATGCTCCAATTAAGGTTCCTATGGACCAATAAGATTAATTCAAATTTTTGAATTATGCTCCAATTAAGGTTCCTATGGACCAATAAGATTAATCCAAATGTAGGGAGGAGATAAATTGAAGAATAAAAGAAAATCCCCCAAAATTGAGTAAATGCTCACATAAGATGAAGAGTTGACTAAGAACAAGGTTTATTAGTTAAAAAAGAAGAGATATTTAGAGGAAATGATGCATTTTTGACACCTCGGTGTGGGGATCTCCCCTCATGAAGGAGGCACCTATTTTACATGTGTGGAGGAGTTTTAAACTCATAAATAATGAGATATTTTCATCTCTCCTCTCTCCTGTTTCAACTAGATCCAAAAAGTAAGCTAAACTGACCCAAAAATGGTCAAAAATTGACTAAACTGATCTGAAAAATTCTAGAATTAGTTTTCTTGGTTAGAGGCTCATTTTTTCTAATAAATAGAAGCCTTCCCCTTTGTAAAAGGTTAATAGTGTTTATGCACTATTACTCTACTCCTACCCAGAGCCAATTACATTGAATTCACTTGATAATTCAATTATTTTTCACTAAATCCTCTCCAAAGAAATTGGTGGCCACTCTTGATCCAAACAAGAGTAGAACCCTCAATCCCTCAAGCCAAAGGAAAGCTTACAAAACTCCATGTAAGCTAAAATTTCTACTTTTTAATTTTAAATCTATGGTTTTCTGATTTCCTTATTTTTTTTAATAGTTGATTAAAGTGAATCCTCATGTTATGCCTTGATGAAAAGGCTACCCCCTTCTCTTCCTTAAGAATTCAGCTCTTCTTTATCCTAAAATGAGTAACAAATAAATTGATTAAACTTTTCTTATTGTTTATTGACTAGAAAGTGAAAACTGAGTAGATTAGAGTACTTTACTTCAAATTGGGGTTAATTTTAAATTGAAAATAAAATGTTAAAAATTGAGAAATGGTCAGCCATACAAAGGAGGCTATGGTAATATTTTCTTAAATTTTGTGGAAAATAAAGTTTATTTTTATGTTATTCTAAAAGAGTAATTCCCATCGTTTGTGCATTCTAAAAGAAATATTTTTATTTACTCCATGTACATATTCACATATGAATATGCATGGATATCATTGATATTAATTATTGAAATTAATTTCTATGCATAGAAAGATGCGTATTGGAAATCTTTTTATTATAAAAAGTGTTGTTTTCATTGAATTTAAATTCTATGCATAGAAAGATGCATATTGGAAACTGTTTTATTATAAAAGTGTTATTTTTATTGAATTTAATTTCTATGTATAGAAAGATGCATAATGAAAATTTTTATTATAAAAGTGTTGTTTTCATTGAATTTAATTTCTATGCATAGAAAGATGCATAATGGAAATTTTTATTATAAAAGTGTTGTTGAATTTAATTTCTATGCATAGAAAGATGCATAATGGAAATTTTTTATTATAAAAGTTTTATTTTCATTCAATTTAATTTCTATGCATAGAAAGATGCATAATGGAAATTTTTATTATAAAAGTGTTGTTTTCGTTGAATTTAATTTCTATGCATAGAAAGATGCATAATGGAAATTTTTATTATAAAAGTGTTGTTTTCGTTGAATTTAATTTCTATGCATAGAAAGATGCATAATGGAGATTTTTATTATAAAAATATTGTTTTCATTGAATTTAATTTCTATGCATAGAAAGATGCATAGTGGAAATTTTTATTATAAAAGTGTTATTTTCATTGAATTTAATTTCTATGCATAGAAAGATGCATAATGGAAATTTTTATTATAAAAGTATTGTTTTCATTAAAATTGATTTTATGCATATAAAGATGCATAAAAGATTTATTTTTATTTCAAAAGTGTTATTCTCATTAAAATTGATTTTATGCATAGAAAGATGCATAAAGGATTTATTTTTCTTTCAAAAGTGTTTTTTCCATTAAAATTGATTTTATGCATAGAAAGATGCATAAAAGATTTATTTTTATTTCAAAAGTGTTATTCTCATTAAAATTGATTTTATGCATAGAAAGATGCATAAAGGATTTATTTTTCTTTCAAAAGTGTTTTTTCCATTAAAATTGATTTTATGCATAGAAAGATGCATAAAAGATTTATTTTTATTTCAAAAGTGTTATTTTCATTAAAATTGATTTTATGCATAGAAAGATGCATAAAGGATTTATTTCAAAAGTGTTATTTTCATTAAAATTGATTTTATGCCTAGAAAGATGCATAAAGGATTTAATTTTATTTCAAAAGTGTTATTTTCCTTAAAATTGAATTGATACATAAATAGATGCATAAAAGGATTTTTGTAAAAGTGTTATTCCCACTGAAGTTGATTTTTATGCATAAATAGATGTGTAAAGAATCTTTATATCAAAAATTAGAATTCTCTTAAATTCTATGAATAGATGTAACGAGATGTGATGAGAATCAGATAAGTGTGAATGAATGGATGGATGGTTGTGATATGAATAGAGGTGATGAGATGTGAGGTGAATAGATGTGATGAGATGTGATGTGAATCAGATAGATGTGAATGGATGGATGGATGTGATGTGAATAGAGGTGATGAGATGTGAGGTGAATAGATGTGATGAGATGTGATGTGAATCAGGTAGATGTGAATGGATGGATGGATGTGATGTGAATAGAGGTGATGAGATGTGAGGTGAATAGATGTGATGAGATGTGATGTGAATCAGATAGATGTGAATGGATGGATGGATGGATGTGATGTGAATAGAGGTGGAGATGTCAGGTGATGTGATGTGAATCAGATTGATGTGAATGGATGGATGGATGTGATGTGAATAGAGGTGATGAGATGTGAGGTGAATAGATGTGATGAGATGTGATGTGAATCAGATAGATGTGTGAATGGATGGATGGATGTTATGTGAATAGAGGTGATGAGATGTGAGGTGAATAGATGTGATGAGATGTGATGTGAATCAGATAGATGTGAAAGGATGGGAGGATGTGATGTAAATAGAGGTGATGAGATGTGATGTGAATAGATGTAACGAGATGTGATGAGAATCAGATAAGTGTGAATGAATGGATGGGTGGTTTGTGATGTGAATAGAGGTGATGTGAATGGATGGGTGGTTTGTGAATAGAGGTGATGAGATGTGAGGTGAGTAGATGTGATAAGATGTGATGTGAATCAGATAGATGTGAATGAATGGATGAGTTCTGATGTCATGTGAATCAGGATGTAAATGAATGATATGGGATATGAGTGGATGATATGTGATGTCATGTGAATCAGGATGTAAATGAATGATATGGGATATGAGTGGATGATATGTGATGAAAATGGATGTAAATGTATAAGTGAAGAATGGATGTGAATGTATATGTGAAAGTATTGTTGCCAATGATGTAAATGTATAAGTGAAGAATGGATGTGAATGTATATGTGAATGTATATGTGAAAGTATTGTTGCCAATGATGCCACAGGTACACCGATGAAGGAATGATCAAAATTGAGGATTCAACCGGAGATTTTGAGGATTATGATCAGTGACTCTATGATTTCATTAAATGATTGTTTTAAAGACAGCTAATTCTGTGTAAAAGGCAATTTCATATTGGGTGTGTAAGTGGTGTGACTAATTTTAAGTTTGCATGAATACCCGGCTAGGGGACCTGGGAACTCTTTTCCCTAGTACTACTTAGGACAAAACCTAACCAAATTCTTAATTGGATCCCATAACTACAATAGTTGAGCGGTTGGCTAACCCATAGAGGTTGGACTGGTCAATCCCTAAATTGAGACTCAATTCTATTATGGTGCGATAGATGAAGTAAATCCTGGACAAAAATTGTTCTATGGAAAAGAATCAACGGCTGTGCCTCTCAATGAGGAAAAAAGCGTTGGTGTCTATGATCCAAGTGTAATCTTTTCCCTGATCTGACTATGGGACTCACAAGTTTAGTCAGATTAGTTCAGTTAGTTAAGGCTTTTGACTATGTTAGAGAAAAATTATCCCGGAGGAATCACCCGTGCTTTCCGGGCAAGGGAAGTTTTTCGGGTTCGGTTTTGGAAGAACTGATGGATTAGTCTCTTGTCCAGATGTAAGGTCCCTCCCAAGCCATGTATATATGTGTCTCTTTTAATATAGATTTTAATAAGAAAAGAGAGTGTAATTAGAAAGAGTGAGACAATAAGGCTAGAAACATTAGAAAAGTGTTAGAATAAAAATATTAGCTCCAAAAATCCTAAAAGAAATAAGAACATAAGAATAGTTCTATTAAGAGATAAGTATCTCCAAAAATAGAATTTCGATTTTAGGTGATAAGAGATCATATTTAGAGTACTTTTACACATTTAGAGTCCATGCATACTAAAAATGTGGAAAAACAACGTGTTTCCAAAGATGGCGCATTTGTGGATATATACACACGTTTTTGCCTATTCTGCCCGCGATGGCATGTAGACCAGATGCCTTCCCGTTCTTTTGACTGGTTATACGACTATATTCTGAGTTTTTATCAGAGAGTTATGGTCGAAACAGTTTGCTGTTTCTGTCAGGATCTCTACATAGAGAAAACTGTGAGAAGGCAGCAAGTAGCCTCAAGGTAATCCTAGAGTTTGAGATGCATATATCCCTTCATTCTTATCTAATATCTCAGAAAATAAGCTTAGATTTCTATGGTCTTTCGGAGGAAGAGACCGAAACTCCGTAGCTTTTCTTTTAGACAAAGAATACCATGCTGTAGACCTGTAGGAGAAGGCTATTTTGCCATAGATCTTAGAAAGAGAGAAGAATCTTAGTATGAGTAAGAGGAGATAAAGCTTGGAGATTATTGGATGATTTCAATCAAAGGACAAGGTATTAGAAGACTCTATTCTCATATGTCAAGTTCTAAAGCTCTTGTTAACAAGCAAGGACAACGAGATAAACGACAAATTTCTATAAGGTATATATATATTTTGTTTTTTATTTACATATCATTCTTAGGGGTTGAGGTATGGCCCCGGCTTCTCTATTGATTGTTATAGTGATCTATTTGATTGATTTACCATTTAAAGTTTGTATTCTTTTAAGCAATAGCATATGCCTTAATAAAGAATGACTTATCGCAATCTCAAGTTGAAATGCTAAAATCTTTGTGAAAAAGATTGTTTTCTTAAAGAATGTGACATGGATCCTAGTCATATGGTTTAGTGAGTAAATGGATTGTTATCTTGGTTAAATTAAGATACAGGTACAACTTCTCCCTGCCTTGACGCTGCCCCGTTCTTGTGCTTGTATAGCTGGACGGCGGAGACGTTAGTAAGGCCCGGAGTTGGCCCATGGTATCCCTCATACCATCGGGAGAATGAGGTTTGCCGATTGAGGCAAGTGTTTGTGATGATGCTGCCTAGTTCTGAGGACCCAAGCTAGTACGGTAAATTAGCCCACCCTAGTGCGCAGACATCCCTCTGAGGGGCGGGAGGATCGAACGATGGAGCCTGAGAGGGCGACAGGCCGGCTTGAGTCCTCGCCCCAGCGGCGGCCGGACGATGAGGTGTATGGTCTCGTAAGGTTTTGCCCAGCATGTGGAGGCTGGAAGGCCGAATTCTAGATCATCGGCGGTATAAAGGAAAAGAATAAGAGAGCCAGTTTGGCTTGTATGAAATTGATTCATGATTAAACTTTGTTTTTATAAATCTTATCTTTGGTATGATTGTATTGTAGAAAAAGACTGTTTTAACAAACCTTGTGAAAAGGGTCTTAATTAAGGAACATGTTTATTTATGTCAAACAGTGTGGTAGGATTAATTAAAAAATAAATTGACGCGTGAGTAGGGTGGAAAGTGGGAGGATGGAATGCCCCGACGGCACCATCCTACGGACGGGTAGACCCGATTAGTCGGGTAGCTTTCCAACAGATTAAGTGAAAGCCCTACGCTAGATAAATAGGTTCTCGGGCAACTCTATTCTAGAAGACTAGGCCAGCAGCTGTGCCTTGCATGGATGAGGAAAAAAGCGTTGCCTCTAGAAATCAAGTCTTGTAGTTGCCCAATTTATGTGATCAATTACCCTATGGGTGATTTGATTTTAGAAGACCACGCTCCCCCTGCGGGATAGAACTAGGTCTTACCTATGAATCGTATCCTTGAATCTCTGTATGGTCAAGGTGTCGATGAGTAGGAAATTTTCTCTAAGATAAGACTTAGCGGACTATCTTAAGTGTTTTCCCTATTTGTAAAAGGGGGGAACCTTACAAGTGGTATCAGAGCCGATCTTAGTTCCTAGGATTTGTTTTTCAAAGGTTAACTATCAAGGGATTAAAACAAGTGATTGTTGATCATATGAGGATGAATCAATCATCTCTACTGGCCATAGAAGTGATTTGAATATCCTCACATGTTGAGACAATCATCCTATGAAATTGTTCTTGTATCTTGGGGGTGCACACGCAAGATATTTGTACAATAAATTTGAGAAATGAGATTGGGAAGAAAACCTTTTGTGAGGAAAACATAGGGTGATCAAATTAAGAAACTAGTGAGAGACTGAATGACTAGAAGGATAGACCGAAACTTTGTTTAGAGAAATTTTCAGGATATCTCATTAATTTGCATATTATAAATTATTAAGATTATAACTCCATTAAGGTTTGAATAGTTGACATGTGAATGTCATCCATTGGATGATTTACACTAGGATGATCATCCAAGATCCAGAACCCATCTCAGACAAACATGGATCTAACTTCGGATGTGTAATTCCCAGAGGATCATGCTATTAGATGTGTTAATCCCAAGATACTAGATGTGTAATTTTTAAAAAAACTAATCATCTCATACGTGTTAATCCTAATAATCTTTGGATGTGTCAATCCCAAGGCACCAGATGTGTAATTCTCAAAAAAATGAAGATCTCAGATGTAGTAATCTTGACTGCCTTCAAATGTGGTGCTATGATAAGTATTTGATAGTTTTGAACTTTTAATGGATACAATGAAAGAAGCAAGCTCACCCTTGCTCGCGTCTAAAAATCGTAAGAAATGCCAAATTAGTGTTGGGAGCATTGTTGTCAATCTAACCACTGGAGCTAGAATCAGTTATGACATGCCATGAAAGTACACCTTCGTGAAAGGTTTTATCTAGGATTTCGAGAGGATAAAATGAACGAATTTTTAGAGCGAACCCAAGAAAGGAAGACCCTAAAAGAATACCACCAAACTTTTGTTAAACTTCTCCGATTTGATCCTCTAGAGATGGATAAGGTAACTCTTCTCCATCAATTCATTTGGAAGCTTAATCTACCTTTGAACAATCAAGAATGTAAAACCATCCTCTATTTCAGAAGCCATAGTTATAGCCAGAGACTATGATAAAGTTTTTATATAGAAAGTGTCGAGAAGGACATGAGTCCTTCCATGTTAATCAAGAAGAGGTCCCCTAATTCAAGAGGAACATCAAGTCCACTCTTGGCTACAAGGAATCATGAGCTAGAGCAAAAATTAGGTCAAGAAATAGGGATAGCAAGGTTAAAGATAATCGAATTCAACAAGTATTTCTATAAGTAAATAGATGATTGGTGCAAGATTCATGTGAAGTAATATGCATGATGAATAGAAGTATTCTACAAGACGATTCTAAGATTATGAAATTACTATCATAGGTTAGATTGCGTAAAGAACTGATTCCCTTATATTTTTCCACCATGATAATTTGTTAAGTACCATATTACATGGGGGTATAGAATAAGGAATTCTAAGGTTCATATCATATGAGAGGTATATGGATGCAAGAAATTAGGATAATAAGGCCAATTAACTCTAGAATAATAAAGACCTTTTGGAGGTAAAATAAAACAAGCCAAACACATGAAATAAGGGACTTGGAACAACGTTTAGATAAAAGAAGATTTTTAACTAGTGGAGACACCGCTTTGAAAGAGACAGGAAGATTTACTTAGATACTACCCTAGCTCGCGAGATGAGGACATCTTGAATCTTTTCAGTGGGGGAGATTGTAAGGTCCCTCCCAAGCCATGTATATATGTCACGTCTCTTTTAATATAGATTTCAAAAAGAAAAGAGAGTGTAATTAGAAAGAGTGAGACAATAAGGCTAGAAACATTAGAAAAGTGTTAGAATAAAAATATTAGCTCCAAAAATCCTAAAAGAAATAAGAACATAAGAATAGTTCTATTAAGAGATAAGTATCTCCAAAAATAGAATTTCGATTTTAGGTGATAAGAGGTCATATTTAGAGTACTTTTACACATTTAGAGTCCATGCATACTAAAAATGTGAAAAAACAACGTGTTTCCAAAGATGGCGCATTTGTGGCTATATACACACGTTTTTGCCTATTCTGCCTGCGATGGCTTGTAGACCAGATGCCTTCCCGTTCTTTTGACTGGTTATACAACTATATTCTGAGTTTTTATCAGAGAGTTATGGTCGAAACAGTTTGCTATTTCTGTCAGGATCTCTACATAGAGAAAACTGTGAGAAGGCAGCAAGTAGCCTCAAGGTAATCCTAGAGTTTGAGATGCATATATCCCTTCATTCTTATCTAATATCTCAGAAAATAAGCTTAGATTTCTATGGTCTTTCAGAGGAAGAGACCGAAACTCCGTAGCTTTTCTTTTAGACAAAGAATACTATGCTGTAGACCTGTAGGAGAAGGCTATTTTGCCATAGATCTTAGAAAGAGAGAAGAATCACAGTATGAGTAAGAGGAGATAAAACTTGGAGATTATTGGATGATTTCAATCAAAGGACAAGGTATTAGAAGACTCTATTCTCATATGTCAAGTTCTAAAGCTCTTGTTAACAAGCAAGGACAACGAGATAAACGACAAATTTCTATAAGGTATATACATATTTTGTTTTTTATTTACATATCATTCTTAGGGGTTGAGGTATGGCCCCGGCTTCTCTATTGATTGTTACAGTGATCTATTTGATTGATTTACCATTTAAAGTTTGTATTCTTTTAAGCAATAGCATATGCCTTAATAAAGAATGACTTATCGCAATCTCAAGTTGAAATGCTAAAATCTTTGTGAAAAAGATTGTTTTCTTAAAGAATGTGACATGGATCCTAGTCATATGGTTTAGTGAGTAAATGGATTGTTATCTTGGTTAAATTAAGGTACAGGTACAACTTCTCCCTGCCTTGACGCTGCCCCGTTCTTGTGCTTGTGTAGCCGGACGGCGGAGACGTTAGTAAGGCCCGGAGTTGGCCCATGGTATCCCTCATACCATCGGGAGAATGAGGTTTGCCGATTGAGGCAAGTGTTTGTGATGATGCTGCCTAGTTCTGAGGGCCCAGGCTAGTGCGGTAAATTAGCCCACCCTAGTGCGCAGACATCTCTCTGAGGGGCGGGAGGATCGAGCGATGGAGCCTGAGAGGGCGACAGGCCGGCTTGAGTCCTCGCCCCAGCGGCGGCCGACGATGAGGTGTATGGTCTCGTAAGATTTTGCCCAGCATGTGGAGGCTGGAAGGCCGAATTCTAGATCATCGGCGGTATAAAGGAAAAGAATAAGAGAGCCAGTTTGGCTTGTATGAAATTGATTCATGATTAAACTTTGTTTTTATAAATCTTATCTTTGGTATGATTGTATTGTAGAAAAAGGCTGTTTTAACAAACCTTGTGAAAAGGGTCTTAATTAAGGAACATGTTTATTTATGTCAAACAGTGTGGTAGGATTAATTAAAAAATAAATTGACGCGTAAGTAGGGTGGAAAGTGGGAGTATGGAATAACCCGACGGCACCATCCTACGGACGGGTGGACCCGATTAGTCGAGTAGCTTTCCAACAGATTAAGTGAAAGCCCTACGCTAGATAAATAGGTTCTCGGGCAACTCTATTCTAGAAGACTAGGCCAGCGGCGGCTGTGCCTTGCATGGATGAGGAAAAAAGCGTTACCTCTAGAAATCAAGTCTTGTAGTTGCCCAATTTATGTGATCAATTACCCTATGGGTGATTTGATTTTAGAAGACCACGCTCTCCCTGCGGGATAGAACTAGGTCTTACCTATGAATCGTATCCTTGAATCTCTGTATGGTCAAGGTGTCGATGAGTAGGAAATTTTCTCTAAGATAAGACTTAGCGGACTATCTTAAGTGTTTCCCCTATTTGTAAAAGGGGGGAACCTTACACCAGATATCCATGGGCAAGGCCTGGAGTGAGGGACCCTACCCCGTGCAAGAAGTGCTACTTCCGCTGCTAGCACCCCTAAATTCGTTGTGCGGTGGAGACATGGATCTCACGTTCCGGCTCTTGCAAGGTTTCTTCCTCTCGTAATAGAAATGTACATTGCATGTAGGAGAGTTCAAGGTGACTGTTTGCATGGACTCATCTAGTGAATACAACAATTCACTTATCCAAGGTCCACCAATAATGACATCATACTCAAGGGAATCTAGGGTGACATGGAATGTAAATTTCATATTGCCATTGATTGTTCGAGAAGTGTATCTAAAGTAACCTGGAACTTCAATGTTTTGTTCAGTGGTTCCTTTTGCAAGACTATTGCTTGTCGGGGTGAGTTCAGTTTGTCCCAATGACACCCAAGTGTCTATTGTCATGATGTTATGACTTGCTCAAGGGCTAATCAATGCGCGTTTGCACTGAGCATCATTGCCTATAGAGAAATCCAACCATATCATGATAGAATCTTCCAAAGGAACCATGGGTGTTTCAGTTAGTGTTTTAGATTTCAAGTGTTGATGTGATTTTGGCTTTATCATCAGAGAAGAGCATTGAGGTTTTGATAGATTGTTTTAATCTTGTAAGGGACCTATCAAATTCCTTACGTGCTTTCTCAAGCCTATAGTTTGTACAATCTATCTCAAATGACTCTTCTGTGTAGAGAGTATGTCTTCCTCTTGAAAGGGAAAGCAGTACTCCTCTAGGCTTTGTATCTTGGTTGCTGGTTTAGGTTTGGCATTATGAGGCTCAATCACAACTGATGACCTTGTAAGACATTCAACCATGCTAATCATGCACTCTTGAGTTTGTTTGTTGTGTTCTGCATATGTCATGTGATCATTATTATGCATTTGGGGTGGTTGGGTGGGTTCTAGTTTCTTGATTGGTCTATGTGGGGCACTGAGCAAAGAGTAAGAACTTGTCTCATTCTCACTTAGTGATGATGATGAAAAATATATCAAGAGAGAGGGAGCACACATAGAAGAGCAAACCCTAATGTATATTGCAAACCCTAACCATAGAGGGAAGCCATCTCCCTTCTCACACAATGCATAAAGCCATAATCCATAATCTACAACACACTACTTGTGTTGTGTCCACACACAACTAACCCTAGCTAATGTCCACACACAGCTAACCCTAGCTAATGTCCACACACTATGACCAGCTGGACACGGTCATTTATGTCTCACACATGTTACTACCTAACATGCCACCATATAGTGCAACTGGCACAAGCTGACATCGAGCTTGAATCTCAACAGCCCCTCCCAAGCTCATGATGTACTACCATAGATGAAGATGTAGATGAGCTTGGGCTATCAAAGCTCTCAACACTCCCCCTCAAGCTCATCCCATGTACTCCCAACATAGTACGGAAGTACTCAAACTTCTCCCTGCTAAGTGGCTTTGTAAAGATGTCGGCCACCTGCTCTTCAGTCTTCACATACTGCAAATCCATTATACTATCCAACACTTTCTCTCTGACAAAATGATAGTGGACCTCTATGTGTTTGGTCCGCGCATGAAAAACTGGATTCTTGGCCAACTATATGCTGCTCATGTTGTCACAATGAATGACTACCTTGCCATCAATAGGCTTACCCAAATCAGCCAAGAGACTCTTTAACCATACTCCTTCACATGTAGCAATGGCTGCACCCCTGTATTCAGCCTCTGTACTAGATAAAGCAACAATAGGTTGCTTCTTGCTACTCCAACTCACCACTGCACTTCCAAATGTAAAGGAATAACCACTAGTAGACCTCCTGTCATACGAGCTACCTTCCCAATCTACGTCCGTGTAGCCGTGTACATCCAAGCCTTTACCATGCTCATAAAGAAGACCTTAATGTATAGTGGTCTTTACATATCGCATAATGCGTCTCACTGCATCCAAATGAGGTTTTCTGAGGCTCTGCATAAATTGGCTTACTAGCCCCATAGCATAACTGAGATCCGGGCATGTGATTGTCATGTAAATAAGACTGCCAATAACCATCTTTCTATACATAGATGGATCATCCAACTCTTCACCAAAATCAGCCCGCAGCTTTACATTCTGCTCCAAAGGTGTACTCATTGGCTTACACCCTATCATCCCATATTTTGCCAACATATCCAATGCATATTGGCGTTGCACTAACCATGTCCCTGCATGGTCTTTGATCACTTCAATCCCAAGAAAATATCTCAATTCATCCAAGTCTTTCATATCAAACTGCCCACTCAATGCCTTCTTGACATGCATAACATTTGTAGCATGATCTCCTATGACAATCAAGTCATCCACATAGATGACAAGTAAGACAATCCCATGATCTGTTTTCTTCACATAGAGTGAAGAATCTGCTAAAGAAACTTGAAACCCAAGGGAGATAAGATATTGGCTTATCTTATCACTCCAAGCACGAGGTGCTTGCTTCAAACCATACAATGCTTTCTTTAATCTGCATACATGAGTGGGATACCTCGGGTGTACATATCCTTCTGGCTGTGCCATATAAACTTTCTCTTGTAAATCGCCATTTAGAAATGCATTTTTCACATCCATTTGATGCATTTCCCAACCATTTGCTGTAGCCATAGCAATGACTGCTCTCACTGTTCCCATCTTTGCAACTGGACTAAATGTTTCATCATAGTCCAAGCCTTGGGTTTGTGCATAACCCTTAGCTACCAACTGCGCTTTATGGTGCTTAATGGAGCCATCATTTCACCTTTTAAACCCATTTGCAACCAATGACATTTTTGCCGTGTGGTGAGGCAACCAAATCCCAAGTGTCATTTTGAACCAATGTGTCCATCTCAACATCCATTGCCTTCTCCCATACATGCTTCCCAATAGCTTCTGTATAGCATGTAGGTTCCACATGCTTCACCAAAGAGGTCATATATGCGTAATGCATAGCAAAGTCATAATATGTCACCTGTCAACTGGATACCTGACCCTTTGGGACCTCCGCAATGTATGCGGATCACTCTGAACACTTGTCACTCTTTCACATGGAGGCACATATCTATCCTACCTTGCACCTGGTGTGCGTAAAACTGGTATGCCAAGTTCCTCATCCAAACTCTCTGAACTTGACGACTCATAACCTGTAATTCCAATTCCTTCAACCTTCTTTTTCCCTTTATCCACAGCACTACTCCCAGTGCTCTCACTCTCATGTCTCAAGCGTCCTATGTGACCATGGATGTATAGTGCTACTCTCAGACTCTGCTAGCCCAGACATAGAAATAGAAATTACTTGTGCAAGTTCACATGCACATCAACATCAACGAAATCAATGACACCCTCATCCTTTGCCTTGTACCAACTAGCAAGTTCATCAAACACCACATCTCGTGAGATAACCACTTGCCTAGTTTGTGGGTTATAACATTTATATGCCTTGCGATCCTGTGCATACCCAACAAAAACGCACTTTTCTGCCTTAGGATCCCAACTTTATTCTTCTCTCATCAGGCGCATATACATAAGATATGCAACCAAACACTTTGAGGTGTCGAGAAATTAAATCCAAGTCATTCTGCTGAAATCATCAATGAATGTCACATAATACAAGCTGCCTTTAATGGATGGGTTTTGTGTAGGACCCCATACATTACTATGAACTATCTCAAATGGCCTGCTACTCATGTTGCATTCTTTAGGAAATGGCAACCTTGCTTGCTTTCCAAACTGGCAAACATCACAGACATGCATATTCCCATCATACTTAAATCTAGGCAGCCCACCAACAATGCCTCTTGCCTGCATGTTCTTTAACCTTTGTATGTTCACATGTCCAATCCTTTTATGCCACATGTCAATGTCCCGTACCACATTTTGGCTTTTAGATAACATGGCTGATTTCAACTCAAGAATTTCAGCATCCAACTTTGAGACTCTACATCCATTTTTGAAATCCTCAACAAATCATCCATGCTCTCGTGAAACGAACCTATAAACCTTGTTCCACCATTTGACCAATTGAGGCCAAACTTTTTGTAATAGAAGGCACATACAAGACATCTGCCATAGACTTTGTTTCACCATTGTGCATAACCAATGGTACACTTCCACCAACATGTGTGATAGCATGTTTGGTATCATCTCCTGTCTCCACATAGCCTTTCACATCCATAGGCTTCATATGTTCAAACCATTCGCCATGATAAGTCATATGGTTTGATGCTCCAGAGTCCATATACCAAGTGTCATCACTTTCACCATTTGTCATCATAGATCCCACATGTTTCATGGCAAACAAGTGATTTGCGACGCTGCCATCATTACTGCTTGATGTAAAATTTCCACCATTTGCATGGTTTCCGCCATGTTGTGCATAATGTCCACCATGTTGTGCTCTACCCCCTCTCAAATCATTTTGTTTGCGGAAACAATCACGTGCCATATGATCAAATTTCCCACAGTAATGGCATTCCACATTTTGCATAGATGTTGGTTGCCTTGCCAACATCCTCTACCACGAGGATTACCTCTGCCTCTCTGAGGTGTATATCCACAACCACCTCTAGCACCATATATAGGCTAAAAATTCTGTTGTGGTGACCTATCCTGCCATCCACGACCATTACCATGACCATGTGATGCAAATCTCCCCCTGCCTCTAAATCCCCTTTGTGAATAGAAAGCCTGATTTCTGCCATTATCATCATGGCTAGTAGATGCATCAGGAAACGAGTCACTGAGTTTGATTTCCTCAACAAGCAAGAGTGAAACCAACTCATCAAAATCTGGTAAACCTGTACTCCGAACAAAGATAGATGTATCAAAAGACCATGCAAGGCAATGTCTCTACCAAATCATCATCAGGCATGGGGGCATTGATTGTTGCCAATGCATTTGCATACTTCTTTATCTCTTGTGCATAATCATGGATGCTCCTTCCTTTTCGCTTCACATTATGAATCTGTTGTCTCAACTAAGACTTATGAGCACTAGTGTCTATATCAAACAGCTTTACCAATGTATCCCATGCATCCTTGGGATTCTCAGCATCATGTATATGTATGAGTATAGCATTCGAGATACATATAGACAAGTAATAGCATACAACTTTGTATGCTCTCTCTAACCATTGCTTATGAGCTACAACCTGTTGTTGTGTAGGTTGTCGGGGTAGTTCCGACTCTGGCTCCGCACCTATAACAAGGTTCCAAAGCCCTTTTCCTTTCAGAAAGCTTTTAATCCTGTACTTCCATGCATGGAAGTTCTTCCTATCCAACTTTTCACCCACAATCTGTACTGGGTTGTCTGACATATTTGCTCAATGCAAATGCACCTTCCGTACATGTCCAAATCTGTAAATGAGCCTTCCTTAGCTCAACCACACTCTAATAAGTGTTCCAGATACTCCAAAGTACTCAACGAACTTCACTGTTGATGTAGAAAATCAAATTGATTGCATCCAAATTGAATTGGCATACACAGTCCAAAGTTCCCTATTTTGGCACACTTTCCAAGGCTTCAAATTGCAATGTAGTGGTTCAATCAAGTGTGGATAACTTGCATTGATACCTAAACAAGCTCAATGTTGCATATCAACACCAACCAAGGTGCATACATACCAAATTTATCAAATCCCCTTCTCTGTTTTGAGAAAAACTAGTATTAATCCCGCTCTAATTTCTTTAAGCCTTGTCCAAATTGAGAGCCCATGCATTCATTATCTTAGCAATGATGTGTACTAACTCTATGTAAAAGGAATTAGTCTAATTGTGAATGAGACGAGTGAGTAATTAGTTGATTAATCGCTCATTGTCTCACTAATCACTATTAATAGCTCTGCTAATCCTTCATTAATCAACTCAAATCTCTCCATATGCCACCTTGGCATTGGCTAGCCTCCCATCACTTCTGGTCCATAAGAAGTTCCGGATCAAACGCTGTGCCTGGCCAATACAAGCCCGAGAAAAGAACCAGCATAAGGTGTTGTACCACATCATGGCAAACAAGCAATACCTGGTTCGCCACTACCTCTCTGCCTGCTAGGAATAGCCTTGCCGAGCTCCAGTATAGAAGCTTCTTCCAAATACTCAAAAGAAGTGGAGCGAGCTGCTGCTCGCTCGGGTTAGTCAGGGGGGAAGCTATGAGAGCATACTTTGGTATAAAAATTCTATACCAACCAGTCAATCCCAAGAATCCTCTGACTTCTTTCACTGTCTTTGGTTCAAGCCAATCTATGACTGCTTGGACTTTTGCGAAATCTGGAGAAATTCCATCTTTGTATACCAGAAAGCCCAAGTATTCAACATGGTCGGCAGAGAAAGTGCATTTGCTCTTTTTTGCAAAGAGTTGGTGCTTCCTTAGAATCTCAAGAACTTTTCTGACATGAGCTTCATGGTCAGCTGCATTCTTTGAGTAAATCAGAATATCATCAAAGAAAACAAGAACAAAATCATCCAAGCATTCTCTGAGAATGTCTTGCATTAAGCGATTGAATGTAGCTGGGGCATTTGTCAATCCAAATGGCATGACAGTGAATTCATAATGCCCATACCGAGTATTGATGGCTGTCTTCGGGATATCTTGCTCATTAATCCTGATTTGATAATACCCTGATTTGAGATCTATCTTTGTGAAGATCTGGGCTCCACTTAGCCTGTCCAGAAGCTCATAAATTCTAGGGATAGGATACTTATTCTTAACTATCAAAGCTGATTGAGACCTCTGTAGTCCACACAGAGTCTTAGCGTTCCATCTTTTTTTTTCTAAAAGAGAACTGGCGCACCCCAAGGTGAAACACTGGGTCTTACAAACCCTTGTTCTAAGCTGTTCCTTGAGTTTGATGGCTTCTAAGCTGTTCCTTGAGTTTGATGGCTTCTTCAAGAACTGGCATTTTATACATGCGCAGGGCTACTGGCTGAGCTCTGGGGGTCAATTCTATCACATGATCTACTTCCTGAATTGGAGGCATCTCTGTTAATTCTGCTGGGAATAAATCATCATAATCACGTAACCACTCAGGTTCTTTAGCTTTTAACTTTGTGTCTACTGGATTCATTTTGATAACATAAATGAGCTACTTCTTTCTAAGTCCTTTTAGTAACTTAGAAGCCTTTACTAACTGCAGACTTGGGGATCTTGAAATTCCGGTTCCTTGAACTTTATTTCCATGAAGGTCACAGAAGGAAATGGTTCCATTATGACAGTGAATGTCAGCTTGATTTTTGTGGAGCCAATTCATTCCAAGGATCCTGAAAACTCCCAAAGGTATAACTCTGAACTGATAGTTAGCTAAATTCCCATCTAGATTGAACTAAATACGATTTGTCTCAAGGTGAAAGAAAAGAATCTTCCCACTGGCCAATTCAACTTGCATAGGTTTCCCTGATTTCTGTTCTAAGACTAGCTTACGCAAGCTCCTTGGGGAAATGAAAGAATGAGTACTGCCTGAATCAATCAAAGCTTAAAAGGCTTACCCTGATACTCAGCTGGAGTATGGATGATGAAGAATTGGCAATTTGGCCCTTGGTTTTCAATTGCTGCATAAATCTATCCTCTTTCCTCTTCCACTACTACTGCTACTGTGACTACTCTGGCTGCTGCAATCTGAGGCGGAACTCTTTCTCTTTGGTTGCCCCAGTTCTAGGAAGGAGTTTTGAGGCTACTCTGGACAGAGGCAGATGACTGAGCTGGAGTTCTCCTGGGATTGCCCTGATTTTGATGAGATGGACCCTGATTTGACTGATAGGAAGGGGTTGGTCTCTGCACTCTCAGTCCTTGACTTCCCTCTCCCCTTGACATGGCAGTCTTTCAGCTGGTGACCAAAACCCTAACATCCAAAACACCAGTTCTCACTTCTTCTGAGCTCATCCCTCTGAATCCTTGAAGGAGGTGGGGCTCCTGAGAAAGTGTTATGTGGGAAGGGTCTTCCTTCACTTCTGAATCTCCCAGTATCCTGATTCTGATTTGGGCCTTGCTGTCTCTTTGGGGGAAGAAAGTTTAAAGTACTTCCTGGGGTTTGGAATCTTTTAAAGTTAGAGGGTGCAGGCTTTGGTAGGACCTTAACTACAAAGGCTCTGGCAAAGTCCTTTGCCATTCTTATAGCTTCGGCCATTAAGACAAGTTTGGCATTCTTCACTAAGGTGTCCGATGGCTCGTTAATTCCTTGAATGAATCTGGCCATCAGCTGCTCTTCATCCAACTACAGGGAATATTTGAGGAGAAGGGCAAAAGCTTAATGGTACTCTTCTTCAGTTGTCTAGCTATCCTGCTTTAGTTCCAAGAACTCATTCATTTTAGTTTCAAGGAAGCCCAGAGGACAAAACATCTTTCTGAGGTAAGCTTTAAGATCGGGCCAGGTCTGGGTATTCCGGTCGAGACGGTTAGTCTCGCAGTGATTCCTCCAAGCGACCCTGGCCGTTTCCACAATCTTTAACCTGGCGAGAGCCATCTTGCTTCTCTTATTGTAGCGAGTTACATCAAAGTATTCTTCCATAGCCTCAATCCACTTCTCCACTACTTCACCTAACTGCTCCCCTTCACCCTTGAAGGGACTAGGTTGGGATCTGTGCAAGGCTTTTTGAACATCCGGATCTAACTCTTCGTCATCAGTTAGAGGATCCGGTTGCCTTGCACGGGCCGCGCGCCTCATGATTCTGACAAAATGAGATTTTCGTCAACTTAACTTTGACAACAGATTTATGATTATTTAATTTTTGCGATTTATTCTTTAAATAGATAATTATCTCATCATACTTCATGAAACAAGATTTACTCTGATAATTTTTTTAACCATATTCACAATCATGAAAACAATTTGGAATTTTTTTTGCAAAACATCGTTTATTATCAAAAGTTTTTGATATATACATAGAGCATCACGGCTCCCAAAATCACTGCCTCAATCGCGTACGCATAAAGAAGCGAAATTGCAAAGGAGATATACCATTGTACACAATGATTCATTACAAAAAGAGGTGCCGTAATTCTACTTCTAGGGATAAAGCGGCTAAGAAGCCTAAAAACTCGGCATGAAATTCTGAAGTTCCTAGGTGAATGATCAAAGAGTTGAACATGCTGAACAAGCCCTAGCCTTATCAGAATCATGGCTAAGGAAATATTTTGCCTCAGCCTCTGATGCTGACTGGTACTGACATTAATACATCGTCCTCCAAAGAACCACATATACCAACGTCGCTCAATAGGATCAGGAAAGTAAAGACTCTCAAAATGACGTGCGAGTCTCACTCTGCTTACTCGGGTCGTTAGCAGAGTTGATGAGGTGCTCAAATGCAAAGGCTATCATATCCTGACTCTGGGAGAGTTCAGCAATGCAAGATAAATTTAGGGTCTCCATCTATAAATTTCCAATTCAATTTATGAGTTTTCAATTTTTGAAGTTCATTCAACATAATATTAACAAGTGAAAACATTATTTCCCAGATTTACTTTAAAATTTTAAGCAATTTCTATTGCTGTTATGTAAATTTACAACAACGCTCTGATACCAACTGTAGGATCCCACTACCCCCTTCGCACCCCAGATTCCCAGTAGTAGCTGGAGCGAAAGCAGCTCCCTCATGCGCAAGGCAGGGTTTCCCACTCGGGGCCTTGCCCTCGAATGTCTGGGCACGAGACTAAGCAAGTGGTCATTCCGAAAACCGAAACCGGGAAAATTTTCCATGCCCAAAAAACGGGGACGATTCCACCATTTTGAATTTCTTAACGAATTTTTCTAACAAGGTCAAGATACTGAACTAACCTTCATCTAAATTGTTGAAATATACAAGTGAATAGGGTGTGTGTGGGAACAAGCTCTTGGATAGAGGCTGTAAAAGAGGAGATGTAATTGTGAAAGAACCTGTGAAAAGGTTAGGAGAATCTACTGGGAGAGAATAATGGGTAGCATGAGGGAATTTAGGAGTGTGGAGTTATTCTGGGAGATAATCAGGGAAAAGAGAAGAGGTGGAGAGAATCAGGCAAGAGGTGGAGATATTCAGGGAGTGAATCATGGAGAAATCAATGGGATTTGATGCTTGATGTAAACTCTATAAATTGAGGCATAGCCCTAATGAGAATTTGCTGGTTTTTGAGTATCCATGCCTACATTAATCTATGTGCTAATTATTCACTAATTACGTCTTAATTATTTCTTAATCACTTTGTTAATCATGTTGATTCTAGTGTTTGATCCACCATAGCTCATCATTTAGCTCAAATTTCAACATGGTATCAGAGCCATGCCTAGAATCAACCAGATTTATGAGCCCATTAGTGAATTAATTAGGATTAGTAGGTAATTAGCAAAAAATCAAGTTTTTAGTGAGTTTTCACTCTTCCCCTTCACCCCCAGTGGAGGGTCTCTAGCACCTTGCACACACAAAATTAGGGCACAAGCTTTATACACAAGCTAGCTAACATCCCTAGCTTCAAGCTCAGCAAGACGGCGTAGCAAACCGCGCAGAAATGAAGCAGAAATCAGCGAATTAGTCGGCGCGTTTTTTCTGGAGGAGAATTGAGATTTCTTCAAGCTCAGTTCAAATTGCTTCAATTCCTCCTAGCCCAAGGGGTAATCAAGCATGCTCTACAAGCTGGTGAAGACATAAATCAATTTCATGAAGTCTACAGAGAGATCCAAGCTCTTCATCAAATCTGCAGGTGACTTTGGTAAAACAGAGATTAAGCTTTCATTATTTGGTCAAATCTTGTGTTTCTTGGCTTAATCCTCTACTAGACTCATTGCTATTGATGCCTTTGAAAGAATTTGAGCTCATTTGAAGTCTAAGGCACTAGATCTAGGCTCCCCGCATACTCTGTTTTCTGCACACAAACCAAAGCATTAATTTGCTAATCAGTGATTAATTAGTGCTAATCACTGTACTTTGGTGCAATTGAGGGTTCAAATTAACCATTAGGTATCTGATACAGATCCCTATAACTTCAGATTTCAAATCGGAGTTGGTTTGATACTCCAACCATCCCGTACAAATTGGTTACCCTTAATTTAATGTAATTTCTGGAAAAATTGTGCTGATGAAATTGTGAAAATCATCATTTTGCATTTAACCCTTGGTTAATGCCTGTAAATCTCACTCAAATTCAAGATTATTCACAGCCAGAATTGCATTTGGAATGTGCATGAGAACGAATGCTATATGCATTATGTATTGGGCACATTGCATCAGTGTAAAAATGGGAACAGACACTGCCCTTGTCCAGAATAAGGCAAGAGGTAAGACCTCCCGCATAAATTTGGGTTTGCATTACATAATGATACAAAATAAACATAAAAAGCCCAAAGGAACTGTTAGCAAAACATTGAAACATGTTGCTCACATGGAGCAAAATGACCTGACGGACGAGCTCATGGCCCCAGCCATGGAAGAAGAAGAATATCTCTTCCCAAGAAGAGGATCCACACCGAGAAGAAGATCTAAAGGAAGACATGGACACGAGAAGAGAAGCTGCCACGAGAAGAGAAGCTGCCCTAAGAAGACTGGAAGAAGAGACGGACGCGTGGAGAGATGCTGCCACGACAAGAAGACTGAAGACAAGAGAAGATGTGAGGCTCCAAAGAGTGAGGAGCCATGTGAAAATCTCTGAGAGAGAGAGAGAGAGAGAGAGACCCCACAACCCAATGTAACCTGTCCCAACAAAGTAAAACCACCTCTCAGCCACCGATGATGTAGGCCAAGTGGTAGATGTATGTGTGAGCACTTTAGTCAAGGTCGCGGGCACTTATAGTAGCCTTGGACACATAGAGAGAGAGAGTGTCAAGGACTATGGAGTTTAGGGACTTGAGGCACTGGTCGCGGGCTATCAAGTAAGAGGGAAACTTGATACAGGGTCCAGGTGTGTTAGGATTATTCACTTGAGGGGAGGTGTTGAAATATACAAGTGAATAGGGTGTGTGTGGGAACAAGCTCTTGGATAGAGGCTGTAAAAGAGGAGATGTAATTGTGAAAGAACCTGTGAAAAGGTTAGGAGAATCTACTGGGAGAGAATAATGGGTAGCATGAGGGAATTTAGGAGTGTGGAGTTATTCTGGGAGATAATCAGGGAAAAGAGAAGAGGTGGAGAGAATCAGGCAAGAGGTGGAGATATTCAGGGAGTGAATCATGGAGAAATCAATGGGATTTGATGCTTGATGTAAACTCTATAAATTGAGGCATAGCCCTAATGAGAATTTGCTGGTTTTTGAGTATCCATGCCTACATTAATCTATGTGCTAATTATTCACTAATTACATCTTAATTATTTCTTAATCACTTTGTTAATCATGTTGATTCTAGTGTTTGATCCACCATAGCTCATCATTTAGCTCAAATTTCAACATAAATAAACTAGATAGAAGGGAAACTATTACAGACTTAACTTAAAGGGATCAACGTTTTTTTCCTAATTGAATCAGGCACAGCCGCCGTTGATCTGTTCATTAGAGAAGTCTTCAGGCTTTTATTTAACTACTCGAGTTCTAAACGTATTCCTATTAATCAATTTTATTATTAAAAATCTAATGATTTCAGCCTACCCCATTCGGCCCATAGGTTAGCCACCACCCAACCACTGGAATTGGTAGAACCAGACAAGTACTCACCCACCCATAATTGAATGCCTTTCTTAACTTTTGCTTTAGAATACAGATACGTACACACTCCTCTTTAAACTTTAACTTTTAAAACAATCCATTGACAAACAATTGTTGGTTACAGATGTCATAACTCAAAATTTCGATTCAATCCTTGTTTCTCACAAAATAGTATCACTCTGGACTCTCCGTTTTGAGACCAGCAGGTCAGCAACAACAACGAGATCCAGTAAAATAGATTACAATAATTTTCTCATCACATCATACATATATATATCTTCCACGACATACGCATGGGTGTCCTAAGCACTGCGAGCCCATGCATCGCTTGGTCAAAACCCTCCAGGATCCTGCTTAGGTGTCCTGGCACTTCACTCAGGAGGACTGCTTTGTCGGAACTCGCCCATCGTACTGGAAGCACACCATTTTTCACCATACCTAGGCTAGTCAAGACCTGGGCAGGTTTTTGCTGAGTGAGCCGTTCTTTGAACACTCCTTGCCAGCTGTTGCAACCGAACTTCCCTTAGAAAAACACATATACCAAATGCTCCCTCCAGCATTCTGGTGTAAGACAGTCCTTTAAGAAAACAGGGTTTCTATGCAAGTTTTCAGTTTTGATTTTCTTTTGAATAATACAATGGGTATATCTTAAATCTGTATCCCAATACTTCTACATCACAAGTCTAAAATTCTAACAGAATTCCTGAATTCTGTAACCTTGATCCTCATATCAGAATCAAGGGTCTTAACTTGATTTCAGATTTGGTGGGTGATTTGAGTGAAATTTTCTTGAACTGGTCACATCATCTTTTCTTGAAACTGACGAAGGAGATTAAGTCTTGGTCATAGTCTGATTCAGGGTTTGAGTCTGGAAAGGTTTTCCTTGAACTAACTTTCTCGAAGGGTAATATTTCAATTACTACTTTACTGAATTTCAATCATTGAGTATTTTGCTTAACTGAATTTAAAACTAATCATGAATTCCTATGAGGAATAAATAAATCATTTATCTAAAATTTTGACTTCGATAGTTTTTCTGAATTTTCTCATTACCATCCTAGAGAATATGAAACGGTAGAATTTTCTCTCACAGAGTATTTACTTATTCATTTACCAATATTCATGGGATTTAAACATAGGATTAAAGAGAACTCTTATTTTGATATAAAAATTTTGTATGCATCTATTGATGCATAAAATCCAACTTCTATGGAAATAACACTTATATAAAAGAAAATCCTTTTATTCATCTATTTATGTAAAAAAATTAATTTTGATGAAAGTAACACTTTTATAATAAAAAAAATTCTTTTATGCATCATTTTATGCATAAAAATCAATATCGGTGAAAGTAACACTTTTATAATTAAAAAAATTCTTTTATGCATCTATTTAATTTTGATGAAAGTAACACTTTTATAATTAAAAAAATTCTTTTATGCATAAAAATAAATATTGGTGAAAGCAACACTTTTATAATAATAAAAATTCTTTTATGCATCATTTTATGCATAAAAATCAATATTGGTGAAAGTAACACTTTTATATAAAAAAATAAATCTTTTATGCATCATTTTATGCATTAAAATCAATATTGGTGAAAGTAACACTTTTATAATAAAAAAATTCTTTTATGCATCATTTTATGCATAAAAATCAATATTGGTGAAAGTAACACTTTTATAATAAAAAATTTCTTTTATGCATCATTTTATGCATAACAATCAATATTGATGAAAGTAACACTTTTATAATAAAAAAATTATTTCCAATATGCATCTTTCTATGCATAGAATTTAAATCTAATGAAAATCACTCTTTTATAATAATAAAAATAACCAATATGCATCTTTCTATTATGCATAGAATCTAAATTTTAGTGAAAAAAACACTTTTATAATAAAAATATTTCTACTATGCATTTTTCTATGCCTAGAATGAAAATAACACTTTTAGAATACACAAATGGTGGGGATTACTCTTTTTGAATAATAAAAGATAAAACTTATTTCACAAAATTTAAGAAAATTTTGCCAGAAAATTTTTCCATAACCTCCTTTGTATGGCTGACCATTTTTCAATTTTTTCTATCCTTAAGTTACTTAAAAATTATCCCAAATGGTTTAAAGTATTATAAACTAATCAAATTTCACTTTTAAAAGAGAAACAATATGAAAAGTTTAATTCTAACAATTTGATTACTTATCCAGGATAAAGAAAGGCTGAATTTAAGAATGAAGAGAGGGGGAAAGCCTTTCCGACAAGGCATAACATCATTTTTTCATTTTAAAGAAAACAAAAATTAGAAAACCATTAAAAGGAATAAAGAAAAAGTATGATTTCTAGCTTACTTGAATTTCTATGAGCTTTCCTTTGGCTTGATGGTTTGAGGGATCTACTCTTGTTTGCAACAAGAGTGGCCACCAATTCTTTTGAAGAGGGAAAGGTCAAAAACTAATGAATTATCAATAAATTCACTGTTTTTGGCTCTGGGGTGGAGTAGAGTACAGTGCATAAAACACTATTAAGCTTCTACAAAGGGGGAGGCTTCTATTTATAGGAAAAAGTGAGCTTCTAACCAAGCAAACTGATTCTAGAATTTTCCAAATCAGTTTGGTCAATTTTTGACCATTTTTGGGTCAGTTTAGCTTACTTTTTGGAACTAGACTTGAATTAGGAGAGAGGAGAGATGAAATATCTCAATATTTGAGAATTTAAAACTCCACCACACATGTGAAATAGTCCACTCTTTATCTTATGTGAGTATTTACTCATTTTTGGGGGGATTTTCTTTATTTCTTTAATTTATCTCCTCCATACATTTGGATGAATCTGATTGGCCCCTTACAACCTTAATTTAAAATTTTCAGAAAATCTGGACCCTTTAGGATAAGGCCTTTTGAACAGATTATAATTTATTTCTAATGCACCTTCTGAAAATCTTTTTGAACTTCTATTTTGGGGGAATTTATTTTTATAAGAAGATATATTTTTCCATCCAAAAATATCTAAAATCTGAATAACCTCTCTCTAGAATATTTTCTCTCTCTAAGCCAAAATAGGTAGAAATAAGATCTTTTATTATTCTGAAGAGGGAATTGATTACAAGGGTAGATACTGGATATCTTGAGGGGCTGGGGAGGAATCTTACATTATATTTCGGTATCTTAAATCTCGTGCTACCTTATACATTTTCTTTTACTACGAACGGTGAATGAAGAAAAATAGTAGTTGGGTCCCATTGCAAAAGCAGATGAACAAGTTGATATTAGGGAGCACCTCAATATCATGGGAAGTGAAGATATAAGTGGGGCACAGTTCAAGGTGAAGAATAGAAAGATTCGAATGTGAATGGAGTCGAAGACCTTGGTAGATGCTAATTGGGAATATGATTGTATAAGCATGACTTAATAAGAAAGTTTTGGAGTTTTTTATGAAGTCTATTTACTCTTTGGATTTTGTAAATTTACGTATGTGATTCATCAATGAAAAGTTTTATCTTGTAATTGATGTGACTTTGTAAATTTTTAGGTTGTTCTTTTAGAATTACAATATTCAGACCTCTTTTTATGAATCCCTTTAAGATTTCTAATATTTTCCTTTTAGAGATTACTCAAGTCACGAGATGATAATTATGGCACAATATCTCAAAACCATTACAAACTCAAGTACAAATGTGTTTTGAGTAAAAAAACATCACAACATGAGAAGAGAATTTACATGCAACATTATAAAATTAGAAGAAAATTTACAACTATTTACAATGATAAATAGGGAGAAGAATGAAGCTTTCTATTTTGTCTCCATCTCCTTTGGTTTTGTCTCCATGTCCCCCTTTGTCTTCTCTGGTTTTGTGGCCTCCTTTGTAAACTTGAACTTGAGTTCCTTCTTAGCTTTCTTGCCAACACCCTTCTTGGCACCTACTTGAGGACCACTTTTCTTTGAGGTATTTCCTGTTTTAGTACCTTTGATTTCTTTATGTGTGCCTTGTTGAGGAGCACCCTTGGTTTCTTTTTGTATAGTTCCTTGCTTAAATATAAAATGCTTTATAGGTGAATGTAAAAGCATTTTCTTCTTCTTCTTAGATGGAGAGGCTTGGGTGATGGAGAATCTGGATCATTTGGAGTAATTAAATTATTCAAGACTATATTGATAGCTCTTGCACGAACACTCCACATCCAAAACTCGTGAGATCCAAGAGTCTTTCAAATTAAAAAAAACTTTTCAAATTTAAGAACCAAGGACTATAGAAAATAAGTTAAAAATTAAGTAAAAATTTACTACAAAAATAGTGGGTTTTTAATTTAACCTACACTGCTATCAATCTCGGTATATTTAGATAAAAGATATTTCCACACATTGGCAATAACATGCCATCCACATGAGGTAGAATCTTTTTGTAAAGCCACTCGCCGCTGATTCAAAAACTTATACTCTGCCTCCTTTTTATAATTTGGATATTCATCTTCAATAGCTGTAATAGCTCTCTTACATGCCCTATTAAAAACCAAATTTGAATATAAGGAAAAATAAAGAATAAAGCTCAATATTCAAGTTATCAAGGAGAACTACTGACAATTTGAATATAAGAAAAAATAAAGAATAAAGCTCAATATTCAAGTTATTAAGGAGAACTTATAATTTAATCTGCCCATGCATGCCAGCTAGACTGTTCACGAAGAGTAATGACACACACTCCAATGCCCACTGGAAAAAACAAAATGATATAAGAAAGCAAATATCGTATGTCAAATATTTGCAAAACACAAAGGAATCATCAGTTTAGAGACGAACCTCTCTACATATGGCAAAACAACAAAACAAATGTTCTTATTTCTCATTGCTCTGAAATAGGATGCTAGCTCGGAAGTCTTCTTCTTTATATCAATCAATGCAAGCAACACTAAGGGATCACAAATAAATATTTCATTGACTTGATTTGGAAGCAATTCCTTTATAAGTTCCCTACAAGAGTTTATGAAGGAATGAACAAAATATGAGAAAATATTAACATACGAGAAAATAAACATATGAGAAAATATACATATGTGAAATGTAATACCTTATACACAAGAAAACAACACTGTCATTGATCTCCCTATCCTTCTCTACAAGCATGTAGAGGTCCCCAATATAGAGATAGTCTTCCTCCAGTGTCCTAACATTATAGATTAGCTGCCCTAGTACTTGGGCAAGCCTCTGAGTATTGGCCTTCTCCAACTACAAAAGGGTCTCTAAGCTATCACACACATGTGGGACCTTTTCAATCACCTCCTCCTCCTTTTCCTTCACCTCCTCTTCCTCCTCCTCCTCCTCAAAAATCTTATCATTTGGCTTAGATTTCTTAACCAACTTTCTTTTCTTTTTCTTCTTAGGAGGGGAAGTAACTTCTTCAACTTTAATATCATCTACCTTTGATTTCCTTTTCAATGCTGGGGGAATTGCAAGGATCTCAAAGGCTCTCCTATCCCTCATTGGTAAGGGATGAAGAAATTTATCAAACCTGTACCTCACCCTGCTAACAAGTGTCATGTCTCTATCCATCAAAGTGAATGGGCAGCACATATGAAGCTATCATTCATGAAGTCTATAAGAAAGTCTTCATCACAAGCTTCTTTGAAGACATGCTAGTGCACTCCTCTGCCATCTATAATGTTTTTGCCCTTTGATTTTGTCACTAACTGTTCTTACAGTTCTAAGGAATCTAATGGTTGCTTTGAAGTGGTTGCCTCTGGCTCTTGCTCTGGCACTGAATCTTTAGGAAGAGAGGGATTTGGGTAAACCATCCTCACAATCTGCTTTGTACAAGCCATACTGCGAGGAAGCCACGGTGTGATAGGAGAGATCAGATCGTGTGGATATGTCTACTCACGCGCCGTGGGAGGAGGGCGAGAAGGCATTGAGGTCGAGAGGCTAGATGTCCACAGTGCGATAGAAGGTTATGGAGCCTGCCAGATGTGTCTAGTTGTGCCGTGAGAGGAGGTCGCTTTTTCGACGGAGGACACGATCCATGATGTAAAATGTGTGATTGGAACCTACCAGACGAAGCTATTCATGCTGTCGAGGGAGGACGATGTCCACGGTGTGAAAAGCATGTTGAGTGCTTGAGGGATGGTAGTATTCACGTCGTAGATGGAGATTACAGAATGGTACCCGACAAAACTTTTGCACTCGACAAAAAAATTGAATATTTTACCCATTTTATAGAATGCGATGTCATCATTGCAAGTGAGATGTAAGCCCTACAACGTGTCACTCTGGTGATGATTTCAACCCTACATGTGTCACTCTGGTGATGATGTCAGTCCTACACATGGCACTCCTGTGATGATGTTAGCCCTACACATGGCACAATGGCACAATTTGTTGATGTCAATCCTACACTTCCATCATACATGTATGATGTCAGCTAATAAGATCTATATATATTCGTGCCTTATTTAATTTTTTTTTAATTTCTGTCCTTTGCCCCTTCCACACGCGCTTTATAGTTATGTTCACAGTGCGATAAGAGGGTTTGTTCAATAGTTGTTTCTTCATCCTCGCACTGTGGATTGGCTTTCCTCACGTCTACAGTTCACCACATGACGATAGACAATTCTGCTTCTTACTAGTTATTTGTCATCACGTCGTGGCCAGCATGGAGCAGGTGGTTCAAGTGGTTCACTCCTATGATCCTTTGGAATATGTAAAGGCACTTGAAGAGGTAAAAGATGAGCCTAGTTCTAATGAGAACCTATTTGATTTATTAAGGAGAGTTGGGCACGATGAGCATCTTCCAGATGTTGAGCATATATTTAATATGCCCTTTAATTTAGAACAAATAGTTAAGGGCATGGTAAACTCCATGTTAGAGAAAGAGTGGGAGGCATATAGTAAATTTGTTAGTACAGATATTATAAATGAGGGATCATCACAATATGTTCACATGTCTAGCTTTGCCCTATCCTCTTTTGAAAAGAAGATCATGTTAGGCAGGTGGGATGCCTATTCAGAAGATAAGAGGATAAAGATATGTCTTGAACACTGCCCTCTTCACAAGAAAAAGTGCAAAGTTCTTAACTACTACTTTGGATTTCATGTAGACAAAGAGGACTACACAAAGGATGAACTGGAAGTTCAGAAGGGTCAAAAGGTTGCACAAGCTTCATTTGTCACACAGAGATTGAATCTAATGAAGTTATGGACCTAGTTTTTGGTGATGAGGAGAAGCTTCTAAGCACAGGTTTTGATGTGGCAGATTTTAAGGCATCCATTGTTATTGTTGATGAGGGATCATTTGTGCATGGAGAACACTTGAAATCAAACTTCATCCTCCCTGGGCTACCCTCCTTTCTTATTAAGAATTTTATTCTTCTCTTTCACATACAAAAGCTTTATAATTTAAGGAAGGATTATTGCCTTGCAATTATAGTAGATGGTTGTGAAGTTTCCAGGGGTTTACTAGATGTGGAAAATTAACATAAAGAGGAGTTTCTAAAATTGGACACTGAAGTGACAGAGAACTTCATTGAAGCCCCTAGAGCCATGTCATTGTGCTTTGAAATTCAATCTTCTCTTCCCACAGAGCTAGAATTTCAAAATCTTCAAGAGGAGTTAGGAATTACTGAAATAGGAAGAGAGACCTTGCCCACCCTTAATCAAGGAAATGAAGAAGGCTCCATCAACCTTTGGGATGCATCGAAGTTGGAAGAGGATGAGAACCAGAAGGTAATTTATCTGTTCTTGAGTGAATTTATGTTTTTATATTGATTGAATTTATGTGAAAGCTTATTCTTTGTTTATTGTAGATTGAGCTTAATGATGCCGAGGGTTTCCTTGGATGTGGAGAGGTACTGCCAAGATGCTGCTCTTGCACACTACATCCCATCTATTGACAAAGAAATATTTATTGTCTACCATAGCAAATATTCTGGTGATTGCTGAGATTCCACTTCTCACACTCAAGGCACTATCTAGATATACGGCCTATTCCTTTATCCCTTACAATACACATAAGGTCGTGCTGATAGAGAAGTGTGCTGCTATTTGTATCTTTGGATACAATACAGGATTTTGGCCTTCCAGAACCGAATACTTCCTCTGTTATGCTAGCTATGCTCTAGGTACTGGACTAGAAGATGTAAATGCACTTAAGGGTTATAGTCGCAAGAAGTTTTTGCATTATAGAGGAAAAATGCATAGTTAAGGGGAAGAGCAAGTACAGAAGAGACTCAAGAGCAGTTAATTATCTTATCATTATAAATATTTTGTTATATCTTTTATGTAATGAAATGATACGAATAAGTTTTAATTACAAGTCTGTATTAAGCAAAAATGTTTACAACACTTCAAAATGTTATAAATTTTGCATACAAAATTTCGATACACTAAATCCAAATTCTTCCCTCTCGTCTTCTTGATGATCTCCATGCCGCATGACGTGTTGGTCCTGTTCCAGCTTTCTACTTCAATGATCTCCCCATTTTGGCTTGATTTCATGCTGCCTTTGCTAAATCACTTGTATGAGCCTTTTCCATCGATAGTTTTCGCCCAAAAGTATATCTGTAGAACCAATTGAACATTTCTTTGAGGTAATTTGTACGAGTCTTTCCTCCTCCATGTCGGGTGTTTTTGAAATATACTCCTCTAGCTCGATAGTGAGATTTTTCCATTCCTTGGGTGCTCCACATGTCAAGAGAACCATATTCATTCATGAAGTATGCACCATGTGTGTGCATACAAAATGTGCTGCAAAAGAAAACACGACCAATTCAGAAGTTATACTTTATGCCCTATAATCATTTCAAGTTGATGAGTAGAAAGAAACTCGTTTACCATGTAATGCGTAATGTTGGTATCACCCCATGTATCGACCATGGCTTTTTTGTAAAAATTTTGAAACTCTTCTTGAAATTTTTGGCGCTCCTCTACAGTCGTCCTGCTTTTGCTCATTAATTTAACCATCTTATTGAAGTCTGACCAAACTTTCTCACGTAGAACTACAAGGCTTGGATTGGTGCAGTCAAATGTTGTGCATTTACACAAATCCTTCCACAAGTCCCAAGACTTTGAGTTCTTTACTTTTTCTGGTCTCTCTAGAAAATGTCTTGCCTTGTATCCACTCATTGACACTTGTTGGGCCACTTCATGATTAATGCCAGAGGTCTTCTTGTTAACAGTAATCTGCACATTACTGCCATGGCATCCAATTGAGTTCAATAGTTCCTCTACTTTTTGAAGAGCTTCATGTTATCTTTCCTTGCCTTGCATAGTAAATGCATAATCAACGTGACACTTGAGTAGATGATCAAACACATGCATGAATGCATGAAAAGTACAAAAGTGGACATTCTTGAGTTCAAATAGAATTACAGGATTCCAGTCTCTCAATGCTTGTTTAGCTCAGCTAGCATGCTAGACAAGACACCACCAACCCAATTGCCTCATCATCTTGATTCTCTAGCTTCCTCTTCCTTCCTGCCTTCTGTTTCTTTTCTCTCACCATTCTCATGCACCATGGACAAGGATTTGGGGTGTTAGCACCTTGTGGACACCCAAGAAGGCACTTTATTGTCTTCAAGCCACCTCCTAAATGCCAGTCTATTGTATAAGTGCCCTTACCCTCCACTTCTAATTTTTTCCCTTGAATCTGTGCTTTAATGACATTGGTAATCTATGGTATCCTATCAAACATCCAAGCCAGCACTTCATGTGTCTCCTTCGGTACTTCAAACGCCCCTTAAATCTGTGCTTTAATGACATTGGTAATCTATGGTATCCTATCAAACATCCAAGCCAGCACTTCATGTGTCTCCTTCGGTACTTCAAACGCCCCAAGACACCATATCTATCTCTCAGATGATTGGACATTAAAAGAGGGAAAACTTAACTTGCAAACCCTCTCCCCCTACTCGTTTGATTGTCTGGGTTTTCATTAGAACCTTCCAAAGGTAACTCATTCTCCTTAGTCATGTTGATCTCACTCTTTGCATATGCCATTGCCTCATTCATAAGTGTGATACTCATTCGTTCTAACCTCCTACCTTTTACAATCTGACACTCATCCACTTTTAACACAAAACTTACCTTGTCACCTTGCATGGCAAACAAAAGTAGATAAGTTCTAGTACTTGAAAGATTTTTTTTAGTTCGCAAAGAATGTAAAAAATTACTTACATTGTTTAGGCAGTCCATAGAATAAGATCATAGCTCTCTGAAGATGTTGTGGATCAAAAAATATGTTGTTGAACTCATTGTAGGGATACATAATCTTACCATTTGTGCTTCATTTTTTCCCCCAAGCTCCAATGGTTAATGTATCATTGATACAATAGTACTCTCCAATTTTGCGTTACACATCATCATTGCATGTCCTCTTTGCTAACCTTATCTTTGTGGGGATAGGAAAAATATTCCTTGTGATGCCTTGTTTGCGGAGTGTATCTTTTAGCAATTGATGGAGGGCTTGATATCCTTTTGTGCTAATGCCCACCTCATCGCATGCATTCTGAACCTCCTCAATGCTTAGAAGATTGGTAATGTCATCCATTATCTCATTTGCTATGAGTACCTATCATATCTTCTTGTGGCGTGGGTCTCAAATAATGGAAAGAATGTCATGCCTCCTCACACAACTATGTAATATTTCTCTAAAATCTTGAGGACCATTATCACCACATGCTTCTTTCAAAAAGTTCCTATCACAAACCAATAAAGATTACCAAAAAAAACTTAATCTATTGCTTATAACAACCACAACAATAAAAAAAATCCTTAATCAAAAAATAAAAAAACAAACCTTGCTGCATGGATTTTTTGCTCGCGAGCACCACCACCAACTACGAGTTTTTGAATGTTATTGATTGTCCTCTTTTGCTCTCTTGCTCCCACGTGGGTTCATTTGAGAGATTGTAGCTTGTAGCTTCATAACGTGATCCTCTTTCTCTTTGTCTCTTTTCTCTAGCTCTACAATATTATTTTGTGCATCTTGTAGTGTATGTTGTGTACTACTCAAAGTGCTTTGTAAGCTTTGTGTTTGTGAGTGGGAGGAATTGGACTCTCCATGCATCGCTCATGCTTAACCTTCTACAATATCCAAGTAGCCCATTCTCACCCTCTCCATCAACAAACTGAATAAATGAAAGGAGATCAGTGGGGTGGAGGACAATGCGAAGAAGGATCATTAGGATATAAATCCATCAATCCAAAGATCCACATTAGTCTGACCCTGTTGACTTCTTGCATGCTTCTGATGTGCATTCACTGATGTGCATTCAGATGCTCTTTCTTCATTGGTGCATATTTATTCAATATGCGAATATGCAAGTCCACCTTCCGCACTCTTGTTGAATCGGGAATTTCTGTCATAACCAAAATGGAAGAGACTAAACTGAAGTGACTCAAGGCTATCCTATTGTATTCACAATAGGGCTATTCTATTGTAAAGAGGGAGAGAGATAAAGAGAGAGAGAGGGAGATAGACTCAGGGTTGTCCTATTGTATTCGCAATAGGAGAAGAGAGCTTGGAAAAAAGGGAGAGAGAGAGAGAGAGAGAGAGAGAGAGAGAGAGAGAGAGAGAGATAATCTTATTGCAGAGGTTGGTAGGAAACGTGATTAATAATAGTAATGATTGAAAGAAACAGAATGTGGGGGGAATTTCAAATATGACTATTAAAATGAAGTAAATAAGAATGAAAGCGTGGGTATCAGTAATCTTAGTAGGGGGTTTTAATAGCTAGAAAGAGAATCCTAGTTCAAGATTTAGAGAGATCCCCTACTTTTAGGCCCAAAGGTAGGCATCATTATGAGCTTTGTCTCCTTAACCCTCAATAAAATTAGTCTTAATTCCTTAAAATTAGGGATCCTTACAGGGCCCTTTTTATTCTCAAATGCCCCCTAATGGCTACTTGCTACTATTGATGCGCTTGTGCAGCTGGTTGTTTTGCTGATGCACTTGCTTTGTCTCCATGGGCTTGACTGCTTTCTGCATTGTGTTGGATGTTGTCTCCTACACCTTCTCTATAATAGGCATGCATTTTTCAAGCTTTCATGCTTGATTTTTCCTAATGATGTTTCTGCTTGGGAGTATACTGATTGCAGCAGACAACATCTTCTTGAAATTGGGTAGAATCGATGTATTTGGCGATGGCCTACTGGCTAGAGCCACTCCTCTCCTTAAGGGTAGAGATGACCTCCACAATTATCTCTAGATATGGTGGGTGAGAAGCAGCAAGCTTGGAGCCCTCCCAAGGGATTCACTAACAAATAAAGGGGGACATCACCTATGTGCATGAACCTCAAGAAAATACCCCATATATATGATTCTCATAAGATGATAACACCCCCTATTCAATCTACTAAAAGGTAGATCACAATCGTTGGAAACTACCTTTTAGTGGAAAAAACATAACATAATATGTATGTTACATGGATGTCACAATCATTAAGAAAAATATTTACTGGGGAAGACATAACATGATAAGCATGAATGTCACAATCGTTGGAAACTACCTTTTTAGTAGGGAAGACATAACATGATATACATGGATGTCACAATCGTTGGAAGCTACCTTCTAATGAGGAAGACATAACATGACCATATCAACTCCAAATTTGTTGGAGGTGGTAGATTTAAAATCTATCTTTTCAATGGTATGTCACATGTACGAGTTTTGACGTAAGATTCATAAGGTTCACCACAGTCTCCTTTTTTTAATGCAAAGTGATGACATCACTTTTCTTATAGGGTACTTTTTGAGTCTAAATTTGACCTAATGCTATATCTGAGTAGAAGGCCTGCTCATGTGAATTTCCATAGCATAAACCTCCTTAATATTCATCTCCTCTCATGGATGAGGAGAGCAATCAATTCTTGAAAATTATGAAATTTCTCTTTAACTCTAATGGAGGTCTGAAATTATTTCTTACCAAGACCATCCAAAATCACTGCTTCCATTATATTATCATCAAAAGCAAGGGCATCTTCAAACCCTTTAACCTTAACCAAGTAATCATTTATACTTAGTTTTTCTCTGGTCACATTATGTAGCTCTTGCTTTCGCTGCATCTTCCGATCTCGGGTGCTTGCACTACACATCTTCACCAAGGTGTTCCAAGGCTCCATGCTTTATATGCTTGCACCTACTAAGGGGAAACATTTTCTTCACCAATCTCTGGCTCCTTTTTATCAACTATAGTGAACTTCCAATATCCTTTTCCTATTGAAAAAATTGGTCATCTTGAAATTCCACGCTTGAAAGTTATTCTATCCAGCTTTTCGCTCACAATCTAGCCCTAGACTGTCAAACATGATTACCTATAACAACTTACCAAATGGTGCTTTTTAAAAACTTTTACACTTGCAATCTCCAACACACTGGTATTATAAATGTGTTATAATGCAACTATATATGAACTACACAAGTAGGCCACCCTTGCCTTGTTACACATCTCGTAAATCATAGCAACAAGCATATCCCAAGTATGCTTATAGTTTTAAATAAGCAAATATGAGGAATAATGCTTCTTTTCACTAAAAGTGCCACTAATGCATGTCCCTCTGCATCCCTCGCATCCCACCTAGCTTGTTTTGACGTGGGAGGTATAAAGGTAGATACCATAGTTACTTCAAAACTCCTATCGCCATCCAAAGTACCTATACTATGTTGTTGTGTTGAGACATGGCATGCCTCAATGCCAATAACAACATTCTAAAGCCCTGTTGGTGACCAATTCATGGTACATAATATAGGACCAGAACGATGGGTAATTGGTCCCGTCAAGCTTATCCTCAGCAGAAAGCATACCAGATACATCATTTCCTACCATTCTGCTTGTAAATAACTAATCTTTGACATAGAATACAAAATACCTATAGGTACTGTCAATGCCCACTGAATAATGTAATCAATATAGTTGCCACTAGATCACTAATGATTATGGAAAAGTTATAGAGTGTAGAGTGTGAAAATAATACTTAGCGTGAATGCATAAATTGATGATAATGTTGATGGTGCTATTAAAGCTAATCTCTCAAAGGTGTGATGTTAAAGATAACAATGCCATTTCTATACACACCAAATATTGCTTGTGTTGTGAAGAGGATAGCCAAAATTGAAAAAAATAGTTTAAGCCTAAAGTCCCATGGGATGCCTATGGAAACCTTACGCCCTATAAATGATCCCCCAAAATGCACTTAAAATGCTCTAAAACATGCAAAATTGTTATTAACCTAAGAGGTTAGCTCAATCTGAGATAATCAAAAGAGCAACTCGGATGGGAAGATGACAAGGGGGTGAGAGCCAAGAGAACCTGCTCTAATACCAATTGTTAGAGTGGAGATCAACGTACAAACATACAAATAGATGCATCAAATAAGGATATTGATGAGAATACGTCAAGTACAAGTAAAGTGACATGATAAGGTCACTTACACACATTTATAAGAGTGTGTACATATGCTAGGAGGGGAAAATCCTAAAGAGAGAAACAGTACCCCGGCCCATTATTAGCCTATGTCCACACATCACTACCATCATATAAATGGCAACAATGTGTGTAACAATGTTGGCACTTTACCAAATCCTAAAAGATATGCCAATTTGATGCTATAATAACACTTATTTATAAACATTAAGGTTTTCCTTAATGTTTATAAATACCACTTATTTATAAACATTAAGGTTTTCCTTTATAAATAATTATACAACCTCGATATCACTATCATATGTCATTATCCATAATCCATAAGAACTAGCTAGTAAAATGTTTGTAGTCCAAAGTAGGGAGACAATATTCAAATGATGGTGAGCTTGTTTATTATATAAGAAAGTAAGTGATCCATCATAAAGATGACTATCAAGATTGATTCTAAAATTTAATAGTGGATACTATGCGTTAGTAATCAATACCTTCGATTAGCCTGTGAGACCTACAGGCAAACATGGATGACTATCAAGATTGATTCTAAAATTTACTAGTGGATAATACCCCTTAGTGATCAATACCTTCAATTAGCTGATGTGAGAGCTACAAGCAAATAGGGAAGTCACTATCTCACATTGAGGCATCTTCTTGGGGGTGAAGAAAGAAGACCATATTATGTGAAGTTAACCTTGTAAACTGGATTTTTACGTGTTTCAATACGATGCATTATTTCAGGCCCATTTTAGCTTTGCAAGTATTCCACAGACACTATAAAAGAGTCCAATTTGACTATATAAGTCCAATTTTTTGTTTAGTGTAAAGTGCAGCAAGAATTTGGTTGCACGACAGTTTGTGCAAAGAATCTAAGTGTTATAGGTATG